>NW_011494912.1:4741956-4750177 GCF_000754665.1 Bison bison bison | reverse complement strand
GTCTCCTGCCAGCCTCCCCCCCGGGCTACGTGATGCCCGCCCTGGCTTCTCTGCAGCCACAGACACCAGCTGACCCCAGAGTGATGACCACTCATCACCTGACCGTGAGCACACAGAGGGCAGGTTCACCTCGGGCGCCCAGAGCCCAGCCCAGTCTGTGCTGTGAGGGCACAAAGGAGGTGCCCAGTTAACGTTTCCTGTTTCAGATTCCCATAGCGTCACACTAGCCTTCCACACACAGAAACTAAATGCAGGCTAATCTGTAGTGACAGCAGTTCGTGGCCACCTAGAGAGGTGAGGGAGGGGACAAAAAACTTTCAGAGGGGAAGAATGTGATTTTTTTTTAATCCAATGCTGTCACTTGCCTGAAGCGAGTTTCTTCCACCCTTTCTAAGCCTGTTTCCTCATCTGACATTTAGGATAGTAACCACTTCATGAGGTGTTATGAGGATTAAATTGAGATGTAAATGAATAATAAATGGTAGTTTTCTTAAGCTCATGTCATACTATACTGGCCATATACTAATACATATACAAGTTATTAACATTTTATTAGGGACTTCCCTGTAGCTCAGATGGTTAAGAATCTACCTGCAATGCAAGAGACCTGGGTTTAATCCCTGGTTGGGAAGATCCCCTGGAGAAGGAAATAGCAACCCACTCCAGTATTCTTGCCTGGAGAGTCCCATGGATAGAGGAGCCTGGTGGGCTACAATCGAGGGGGTGGCAAAGAGACAGACGTGACTGAGCGACTAACACACACACACACAACGTTTTATTAATAATGTACAACTTCACAGTAGGAGAGTTGCATTTTAACTAGAAGATATTGATTATCTGGATCAATTGTGATGATTTCCCAAGGATATCCTTATGTCAAAACTCATCAAATTGGAAAAAAAAAACACCTCATCCAGTTGTGCACTTTAAATACATGCAAGCTAATTGCACACGTTAAATGTGTGCAAGCTAATAAAGAGTGTTAGTCGCCAGTCGTGTCCAACTCTCTACGGCCCCATGGACTGTAGCCCACCAGGCTCCTCCTGTCCATGGAATTCTCCAAGCAAATATACTGAGTGGGTTACCATTTCCTTCTCCAGGGATCTTCCCGACCCAGGATTGAACCTGGGTCTCCTGCAGTGCAGGCAGATTCTTTACCATCTGAGCCACCAGGAAAAGTGCACCTCAGTAATGTTGTAAAACAATTCAAAGACCCATTGAGCCATCAAGTTCTCAGACTCTACGCTGTGCAAATAAAAGCACAGGTACACTCAGGTCAGGGGGTTGTTTTCTGTAAAGGGCCAAATAATAAATGTTTTGGGCTTTGGGGCCATTTGGTCTCTTATCATAACTCCTCAGTTCTGCAGGTATAACTGGAAATCAACTATAGAGTGTACATAAACCAATGAGCATGGCTGTATTCCAATAAAACTTTATTTATAAAAACAAACAGCAGTCCAGATTTAGACTATGGGCCACAGTTTGCAGATCCTGACTCTAGATACATCTACCCATGTTGAGATCATAACAGCAACAACCTAATTATCTATTCATGGGGGACTGGCTGAATCCTTCATAATAAACCCCCACTGTGGAAATCAAAATAACTATTAAAAATGATGGGGTGGATCTTGTGTGTTGACCTGGGAAGACATTCATGAGAAATTATTTTTCAAGTATTTTATTGCAAAAAATGTAAAAATATACAGAAAATTTAAACAAAGTTCATAGTGACCACCTGAATGCCCACCATGAGATTCTACCATTATTTTACTACACTTACCTTTTATCGTCTCCCCCATGTCTCCATGATAGATTCTTAGGTGAGAAAAATAAGATGTAAAATGTACAATATTAATTCATTTTCAATAAAAGAAAAGATCAGAAAAAGACTGCACTATGTATATTTATGTTTGTAAAGTCTAGAAAAAACTATTAGAAGAGATGCCTGACCTTTTTTTTTAATTGAAATATAGTTGATTTACAATGTTGTGTTAGTTTCAGGTGTGAAACACAGTGATTCAATTATACAGATAACTATATATCTATAGTTATAGCTAGTTATATAGCTATAGTATAGCTAGTGGAGGTGATGGAATTCCAGTTGAGCTATTTCAAATCCTAAAAGATGATGCTGTGAAAGTGCTGCACTCAATATGCCAGCAAATTTGGAAAACTTAGCAGTGGCCACAGGACTGGAACAGGTCAGTTTTCATTCCAATCTCAAAGAAAGGCAATGCCAAAGAATGCTCAAACTACCACACAATTGCACTCATCTCACATGCTAGTAAAGTAATGCTCAAAATTCTCCAACCCAGGTTTCAACAATAAATGAACCATGAACTTTCAGATGTTCAAGCTGGTTTTAGAAAAGGCAGAGGAACCAGAGATCAAATTGCCAACATCCGCTGGATCATTGAAAATGCAAGAGAGTTCCAAAAAAACATTTATTTCTGCTTTATTGACTATGCCAAAGACTTTGTGTGGATCACCATAAAATGTGGAAAATTCTGAAAGAGATGGGAATACCAGACCACCTGACCTGCCTCTTGAGAAATCTGTATGCAGGTCAGGAAGCAACAGTTAGAACTGGACATGGAACAACAAACTGGTTCCAAATAGGAAAAGGAGTACATCAAGGCTGTATATTGTCACTCTGCTTATTTAACTTATATGCAGAGTACATCATGAGAAACGCTGCGCTGGATGAACCACAAGCTGGAATCAAGATTGCCGGGAGAAATATCAATAACATCCGATATGCAAATGACACCACCCTTATGGCAGAAGGTGAAGAACTAAAGAGCCTGTTGATGAAAGTGAAAGAGGAAAGTGAAGAATTTGGCTTAAAGCTCAACATTTAGAAAACTAAGATCATGGCATCCGGTCCCATCACTTCATGGCAAATAGATGGGGAAACAGTAGCAGAGTTTATTTTTGGGGGCTCCAAAATCACTGCAGATGGTGACTGCAGCCATGAAATTTTTAAAAGACACTTACTCCTTGGAAGGAAAGTTATGACCAACCTAGACAGCATATTAAAAAGCAGAGACATTACTTTGCCAAAAGGTCTGTCTAGTCAAGGCTATGGTTTTTCCAATAGTCATGTACGGATGTGAGAGTTGGACTATAAAGAAAGCTGAGCGCCAAAGAATTGATGCTTTTGAACTGTGGTGTTGGAGATGACTCTTGAGAGTCCCTTGGACTGTAAGGAGATCCAACCAGTCCATCCTAAAGGAGATCAGTCCTGAATATTTATTGGAAGGACTGGTGTTGAAGCTGAAACTCCAATACTCTGGCCACCTGATGCGAAGAGCTGACTCATTTGAAAAGACCCTGGTGTTGGGAAAGATTGAAGGCAGGAGAAGGGGACGAGAGAGAATGATATGGTTGGATGGCATCACTGACTCAATGGACATGAGTTTGCATAAACTCCAGGAGCTGGTGATGGACAGGGAGGCCTGGCGTGCTGCAGTCCATGCGGTCGCAAAGAGTCGGACATGACTGAGTGACTGAACTATATAGAAATAGATATTCTTTTTCAGATTCTTTTCTATTATAGGTTTTTATAAAATACTGAATATAGTTCCCTGTGCTATATAATAGGTCCTTGTTATTTATCTATTTTATACATAGTAGTATGTCTTTGTTAATCCCCAGACCTAATTTATCCCACCCTCTCCCTTTTCCCCTTTGGTAATCATAAGTTTGTTTTCTATGTCTGTGAGTCTACTTCTGTTTTGTAAATAAGTTCATTTGTATAATTTTTCCTCCATTCCACATATAAGTAATATCAGATATTTGTCTTCCTCTATCTGACTTACTTCACCTAGTATGATAATCTCTAGGTCCATCCCTGTTGTGGCAAATGGCAATATTTCATCCTTTTTATGACTGAGTAATATTCCATCATGTATATAATATTCCATCATGAATATAATATTTCATTGTGTATATAAAGAATATATATATCTCCATTCCTCTGTGGATGGACATTTAATTTGCTTCCATGTCTTGCTATATTATAGTTAGTGCTACTATGAACATTGGGGTGCGTGTATCTTTTCAAATTAGAGTTTTCATCTTTTCCATATACACGCTCAGAAGTGGGATTACTGGGCCGTATGGTTATTGTTAGTTTTTTAAGGGACCCCGTGCTGTTCTCCACAGCCGCTGCACCGATTTACAGTCCCAACAGCGCAGTAGGCTTTCCTTCTCTCTACACTCTCTCTAGCGTTTATTATTTATGGACTTTTTGATGATGGTCATTTTTTAAAATTAATTGATTAGTTTATTGATTTTTGGCTGCACTGGGTCTTTGTTGCAGCGCACAGGCTTCTCCTCGTGGCGGCTTCTCTGGTCGCCGAGCACAGGCTCTAGGGCGAGGGCACAGTAGTTGTGTTGCACGGCCTGCATGTGGAATCTTCTCAGACTAGAGATCCAACCCGTGTCCCCTCATTAGGAGGCTGATTCTTAACCAGTGGACCACCAGGGAAGTCCCTGACGGCCATTCTGACCAGCATGAGGTGATACCTCCTTGCAGTTTGATTTGTGTTTCTCTCATAATTCAGGATGTTGAACATCTTTTCATATGCCTGTTCGCCATCTGTATGTCTTCTTTGGAGAAACGTTTATTTAGATCTTCTGCCCATTTTTTGGTTGATCTGTTGCTTTTTAAAATAATTTTACCTATTTATTTTTGGCTGTACTTTGTTGCTGTGCGGGCTTTTCTCTAGGTACAGAGAGAGGGGGCTGTTCTCTACCTGAGGTACCCAGGCTTCTCACTGCGGCGGCTTCTCTTGCTGCGGAGCACGGACACGCGGGCATCCGGGCTTCGGCAGCTGCAGCACACGGTTCAGCAGTTGCTGTTCCCGGGCTCTAGAGCACAGTCTCAGTAGTTATGGCGCACGGGCTTAGTCGCTCTGCAGCACGTGGGATCTTCCTGGACCAGACCTCAAACTTGTGTCTCCTGCACGGGCAGGTGGATTCTTTACCTCTCAGCTACCAGGGAAGCCCTCTGTTTGTTTCTTTTGGAAATTCAGCAAGAGGTACTTCAACCCCTGATACTGATTACCTGAAGGCAAGGGTTCAGGGGAATTAGTTACGGAAATTTTTTAAATGCTTCTTTAGTGAGAATGGAACAGTCTAGTCCAGCCCCTGACCTCCCAATAAAGGGACCCTGAGTCGGATCCAGGGCTGGAGCTTGCCCTGGCCTGGGTGAGTGTGTGCACACACAGTTAACTTGCGCCCAGACCCACATGCTCTGCACAAACACGCCGGCGCCCACTGCTGTCTGCCCGGGCCACGGTGCCCCCCGCCCGCCGCGAGCAGGCTTGTCAGTGTTGCACCCGCTGGGCCCCTCATCACCGTCAGCAGCCCCTCTAGGGGTGTCCTGGGCACTGGAGGAGGTGCGGGATGGCCCTCCTCCTGGTTCCTGCTTCCTCACACAGACAACTCTGTCCCCCAAGGCCCTATCCTTCCCCAACTTCAAGCCCCACTTGCATGCAGCCTCTTCCAGAAGGATCTCCGGTCACCTCCTCCTCATGACATCCTTTTGATTCAACAAACATTTACGGGCGCCTCCTCTAGGCTAGGCACCAAGACACCCAGGAGCAGGGCCCAGCCCCCTGACCTCCAGAAACTCTCAGGTTTGTGGGGAGACAGGCATGGCTATGGTGGAGGCAGGCACCAGGGCCGTAGGGCAGGAGGAGGCATATCAGAGTCAAGCTGGGGAAGGGCCAGGGTGTGCCCAGTGGGGGTGAGTGATGGCTATGATCAGGGAAGGGTGGTAGCAAGGGCCTCCGGGAGCGTGGGAAGACTAGAGGGGTGGGGGTGGGGGACACAGGTCAGGAGGGTGTTCCCTCCCACTTGGGCAGGGCAGCTCACTGGCGCATAGCCAAGGGCCCCCAGGAAGGGAGTGTTCTCCCCCAGGAGGAGGAGTGAGGAGGGGTCTGTTCCCACCTCACCGACTCTGGCCCCTCTGCCCAGGGAGCGGGTGTGGGGGTGGGCACTGATGGCAATCACCCTCCTCCTGGTCCCCTCCAGTCCTCTCATAGTCTCCTTTTCAGTGAGTGCTTGGTGTATTGTTCCGCCTTTGTAAAGAGGGGGATCGGGTGACAAAGCAGGGTGGGTGGGCAGGCGGCCCAAGAGGCCTCTTCTCTCCAAGGCAGCATCTGCATGGGGGAGGGGCTTTTCCACAGCCCCCCACCTCTGACTTCCCAGGAGCAGCTGTTGTCATGGTGACAAGCCTGGCATCCCATGGCTCCTGGGGCGTCCTCCCCACTATGGCTGCCAGAGGAAGGGCCCCCGGCCTCTTCTTCACCCTGGCTGGGGGCAGAGGCACACAAAAAAACCTGGATCCCAGACCAGTCGTAGCAGGGGGAAGCCTCCAGCCTTCTCCGCCTCTCAACCCGGCTGCCCCGCAGCGGGGCAGCTCCAAAACCCCAGCTTCCTATAGACCCTGTGAGGTGGGGGCTTAGCCCATGCACCACTCTCATCCGTGCATCTGTGCCTCCTTGGGGCAAGACACAGAGAGAAATAAAATGTCCCTAGGGTCCTTGAGCAGCTGCTGGCATTGGGGCAGAGTGGGGGATGAACGGAAGGCTAACAGCATGTGAGTGTACAAGTGGCAACGGTGAGTGGGCCAGGACTCTGGGCCCACAGAACAGAGCCTCCAGCCCTGTCCCCGAGAGCTGGGGTCCGCCCCTAGGAAGCTGGTGTGCCCAACAGCAGAAAAGGGCCTTTGGGCCAGGGAGATTGAAGGTATGGCATGGCACGGGTTCCAAGGAGTTAGGCATGGCAGGAAGGGAAGAGGTTGGTGGGGGCTATACCTGGAAGGGCTCTTGCTGCCCATCCCCAGGGGCATGGCCTTCACCCTGGGCCATGCGAAGCTGTCACTGGCATTTTGGGAACCTCCTTGACTAGAGCATCAAAATCAGGTCCTTGTTTCAAAGTTACCCTATTTCTGTGCTGCCTCTTTGGGATGATCAGGAGCTTGCCACTTCAGCTGTCACAGCCCAGGTGGGCTGAGGACGTGTCTCATGCTGAGAACAGGGCTGGCTGCATCTCCACGGAGTCCCAACCTCTCGGGTCCTCCTCCTCCCTTCCCTGCTCCAGCGCTGCTCCAGGGGAGGTGAGCACCAATTACAACCACTGCCCCGGCTCCATGCTGCACACCACCCCCGCTATGTACCAGGCTATCAAGCAGGGCCAGTCGGGCAGGTGCCCTTGCGCTGGTGGCAACAGGCAGCCTTATGCAGTGGAAGAGCCTGAATGCCAACCCTGACCCTTGTGAACTGTGTATTCCCAGGCAAATGTCTTGAGTTTTCTGAACCTCAGTTTCTCATCTGTAAAATGGGCACAGAATTCCTTGCCTGGCTGTTGTGAGAGTTTAAAAGTTCACTGTGTAAAGCCCCTGGCCCGGGGCCCACCTGGCTCACTTTAGGTCTTCGACCAGTTTCCTAGGCCCCCTGCAGTGCAGGTCTCTCCCTCAGCCCTTCATCCACTGAGCACCCCTGAGCAGCTGCTGGGGCTGGACCAATGCCAAGAGCTCACGTGGAATCTGAGTCTTCCAGGTACATCTAGGCCAAGCGGGTGAGGGCAGATGGGGTGGGCTGGGGAGGAGGGAGGCAGTTTCTAAGGGAACTCCAGACCAGAACAGGGCCCCTTGGGTGGCCTCCTGGATGGCACTTGGGTTTCACCCACAAAGCTACCTGGGAACCGTGGTGGAACCCTGTCTGGGCAGAGGTGGGAGGGCAGAGGGCCTTTGGGGCCCCAGGAAGCCCCCGGCAATCCCAGCCTCTCAGAAACACCTTCCCGACCTGAGTGGGGATGAGGGGTGTTATGTGGGCAGCTCAGGGGTCACAGTCTCAGACCCCACTCACTGGCTGTCACCTGTTACCAGCAGGCTGAGCCTAGGACTGCCTTGATGGTTCCATCTGTGCAAAGGGAAAAACTGGCCTCTCTCCTCCCCCTATTCAGGTCCCGCCATGGAAGCAGGCTGAGCAATAGTCTGGTGGCATCCTGACAGCTGTCAGGTTTAGGTGAGGCGGGTGTGAGCTGAACTGAAATGTTCCTCGGCTGTCACTGTACTGGCCCCTACTCTGCAGGCGCAGGAGGGAGCAGGGGGCTCAGGGGAGAGGGATGGCGGAAAGCCGCAGGCTTCCTGGGCAGAGAGGAGTTCTTAGGGGAGACCCTGTACCAAGGGAGTGCAGAGGAGGGG
>NW_011494912.1:4741345-4741856 GCF_000754665.1 Bison bison bison | reverse complement strand
GGGGGCAGAATGAGACTGGGTTTTCAAGCAGTCCCGAGGTGTCAAGGGGACAGGTGGATTGCGAAGAGACCATGAGTTCAAGTGCGCAGTGTGACGGGTAAGCAGCCCGCGCGAGCCACAGGTGAATTCATTTTGACGGGACTATCTGCCTGTTTTACAGAAACGAAAACAGGCTCAGAGCGAAGGGCCCAGAGCCACATGCTACTAGTGAAGAGGCGGAGAGGCTGCGCTCGAACTGCCCCAGAGTCCACGGTCGAGGCGTCCCAGGAGTAGAAGCCTTAGAAATGGTCCCGCGTGGGGAAAAACGTAGGTGACGCGGTACGGAGTGGACAGGGAAATCCTCCGGCTGACTGTGCTGTCCCGGAGAGAAGTTGGGCAGCAACTCCTCAGAAAGGGTAGAACAGACTGTGAGCGGGCAGACGAGGTCACTACTCGTACACCCCGCCCCGCCAGACCGCGCCCGGGTTGGTCCTGTCGTACAGCGCAGCTGCGAGGCGCGGCGCCTTTAAAG
>NW_011494912.1:4736210-4740329 GCF_000754665.1 Bison bison bison | reverse complement strand
AGAGCCGCTCGTGCGCGCCGCGCTGCGGGCCAGGAGTCGAGGTGTTCTGGTCGCGGCGCGACAAGGACTTCGCGCTCGTCTGGATGGCCGTGTGGTCGGCGCTGTGCTTCTTCTCCACCGCCTTCACCGTGCTCACCTTCCTGCTGGAGCCGCACCGCTTCCAGTACCCGGAGCGTCCCATCATCTTCCTCTCCATGTGCTACAACGTCTACTCGCTGGCCTTCCTCATCCGGGCCGTGGCCGGGGCCCAGAGCGTGGCCTGCGACCAGGAGGCGGGTGCGCTCTACGTGATCCAGGAGGGCCTGGAGAACACGGGCTGCACCCTCGTCTTCCTGCTGCTCTACTACTTCGGTATGGCCAGCTCGCTCTGGTGGGTGGTGCTGACCCTCACCTGGTTCCTGGCCGCCGGCAAGAAATGGGGCCACGAGGCCATCGAGGCCCACGGCAGCTACTTCCACATAGCAGCCTGGGGCCTGCCAGCCCTCAAGACCATTGTTATCCTGACGCTGCGCAAGGTGGCGGGGGATGAGCTGACCGGGCTCTGTTATGTGGCCAATATGGACGCGGCGGCGCTCACCGGTTTCGTGCTGGTGCCCCTCTCCTGCTACCTGGTGCTGGGCACGAGTTTCCTCCTGACTGGCTTCGTGGCCCTCTTCCACATTCGCAAGATCATGAAGACCGGGGGCACCAACACGGAGAAGCTGGAGAAGCTCATGGTCAAGATTGGGGTCTTCTCCATCCTTTACACCGTGCCTGCCACCTGCGTCATTGTGTGCTACGTCTACGAACGCCTCAACATGGACTTCTGGCGCTTGCGGGCCACGGAACAGGCCTGCTCGGCGGCCACCACGCCCGGCGGCCGGAGGGACTGCTCGCTGCAAGGGGGCTCGGTGCCCACCGTGGCTGTTTTTATGCTCAAAATCTTCATGTCGTTGGTGGTGGGCATCACCAGCGGCGTCTGGGTGTGGAGCTCCAAGACTTTCCAGACCTGGCAGAGCCTGTGCCACCGCAAGATGGCAGCTGGCCGGGCCCGGGCAAAGGCCTGCCGGGCCCCTGGGGGCTATGGCCGGGGCACCCACGGCCACTATAAGGCCCCCACTGTAGTCTTGCACATGACTAAGACAGATCCTTCTCTGGAGAACCCTACACACCTCTAGGGACACAGGCCTGCGTGGGGCGGCTGTGGCCCCCTCCTCGGCACTCCCTCCGGAGGAGACAGCTGACTAGCAGCTGCCCAGCTGTCAAGGTCAGGCAAGTGAGTTCGAGGGGCCGAGGAGCAGGGCGGGGAGCCTCCTTCAACCCTCACTCGTCGGGACCCACTGAGGCTACTCCCCTGTCGTAGTGCAAGGGGGTGGGCCTGGCTGCGTCCCCACCGGGACCTGAGGGAGCACGTGGAGAGCAGGAGGGGCAGAAGGGGGTGTGGTCCAGCAGAGTTTATTTAATGATGTAATTTATTGTTGAGTTTCTCTGGAAGCTGTGACTGGAATAAACCCCCGTGTGGCAGCGCTTCGTCTTCTGTGGACTGGAAAGGGGACGGTAGGACGGTGAGGGCTCTGGGGGAGCCTTCCCCTGCGAGCGGAGCTGGGAGTGGGTAGTCTGGCTTTCCGTCAATCAGGAGAACATCCTGCCGGGGAAACAGCTGTGTTTTGCAGGAGCCCCAGATTCTGTGGGTGGGTGTGTTCTCTCGGCTCCTTTCAGTGGCCTGCTTGCCTGTCTGAGCCCTGGGTTCCTGCTTCCCAGAGTGAGACTGGGATGTCTGCTGGGAGAAGTCAGGGAATCCCCTGGGATGACACGCCCCACTCTGGCCCCAGTGAGTCTGGCCTGTTTGGGAGCTGTGGGTAACACTGCTCTCCTCAATTTGCGTAAAAAAATGAGGGCGTCAGCCTTTCTCGAAGGCTCCCTCGGAGGCTTAGTGTCTGCTCCCACTGGGTGGCTGGCCCCTCCTGTTCTTCCTTGCGCCTGAGGGTCGGGGCCCAAGACAGTCCTCACTGCTCTTGATGTGGCCGCTCACTCCTAGGGGCCCCAGTCAGGGCATCCCCTAACCCCCGTCCTTCTGGGTGGAGATGGGGCTGGAGTGTTACACGGGCATCTTGGGAGCAGGCACGGGCAGACAGCCCTGGAGGAGGGTGGGGATTGGGTCCCCAGCTCCTAAAGGGCTGTGGAGAGACTGGAGGTGCTGAGCACAGCAGTGACAAAGGGGGCAGGTGCGTGCGCATGGCTCCCTCCACAAGCAGCTCCCACGACCGCAAACGGAGAGAGGAAAAGGTGCTGTGCTGACCTACATGCTGGGGTGGCCCTGGGGCTGCCGGGACCTGCGCCACCTCCTAGTGTGGCCATCCCGGAAACCCTGGCACTATCTTAGGCTGGGCTGTGGCCGCTGTGACTCCAGCCAGGGGAGAGCCTTGGTTCCTGTCCCTGGTTCAGCGGCACTGACAGGAGGCCCCGGGGTCCAGCCTGCTGCCAGCCAAGGGGAGCCCAAGGCCAACTGCTTCATACAGTAGGACTGAGCCCCCAAACTCAGGGCCTCTCTGGCCAGAGCCCTTCCTGCCCCAACCACCAATCACAGGAACAAACGGACATCCAGTGGAGATCAAACAGATGGTGTCAGCTCCCTCAAGAGATGATGGAGAGAGGGTGGTCCCTCCCCGCAAGAACAGCACTGACCCCCCCGAAGGGGATTTGCAACCCTTACACTACGCTTCATGCAGGTGGAATCCTTCCCGCCCCCTCAGTCCTTCCATTCTCATAGAGCACAGACAGCTAAGTCCTCATGTCCTCATGCCTGCTTTGACCAGCAAAGTCAAGTGACCCAAATGTTGCACCTTTTCCGGGGAAGGTCCATGACTGAGAAACAGAAGGAGCTTATTGCAGGTGAGGGGGCCCAAGCTGGGAGCGAGAGGGGCCGTGGCTGCACTGGGCTGGGCTCACAGGCCTGCAGTCGGGCGGGGGCAGCAGAAGCCACAGGAGGATTCTGAAACGGGAGGAGAAAGGCAAGTGATGTGTATGGGCCAAGGGTGGATGGCAGGGCGAGCATCAGGAGTGGCGCCGGATCACCCAATCCCTTGCCAGTCAGGGCACAAGGCGGGTGGAGGGCACTTGGCTGTGTCCTGCTCAGTGGAAACAAGACTGACTTCCAGGACAACTGGGACCGGAAGGGGAGGCAGTGTAACCAGAACGGACCCCAAGGGAGCTTTGCTTTGAGGCTAAGATGATTCACAGAGGCCAGGACCCAGGAAGGAGAGGAGGGCAGGCCTTGGCAGCTAGGGCTTCTCAGCCTGGGAGCTTGGGATGACACTAATGAAAACTCCCAGACCCTGAAGGACAGATACAAAGGAAACATTTGACTCAAGACCTTTTACAGAAGCCCTCCATCTCATCCTCCCCTGTCCATTTTCAGACAAGGGCAGTGCCTGAAGGCCTTGGCTGGCTCAGGAGCACACAGCCAGGGAGACTGGCCTCCAGAGGTGCTGTGACCTCACACCACGGATTCCACTGGGGCGCTGGGTGAGATGGACACGGTGGGTGTTACAATCTAGGGCAAATTCATCCAGAGGAACCTGCCCCGTGGGGGGACCTCTGCCCATCCCCAAAAAGAGACTCTAGAGCCCGAGAGAAGTTCCTCAGAAGCCGTCACCCTCCAGCCTGCACACTGCGTGTCCCTGCCACTTCCCTCAGGGGCCTAGCAGCCCCACACAGGGCCCCTCAGAGCAGCATATCTGTGCGTGTGTCCACACCAGCCGAGCCTGAGCTTGTTCGTGACGGAACTTGTGAGCTCAGATCGCAGTCAGCAGAAGTTCCTGGGAAACAACGCCAAGTTCCCTGGAGTCAGCAGGGGGAATCTTGACTGAGGTCAGACTGAGCGGTCCTGGGGGTCAGCAGCTGCCCTCACTCCCTGCTCAGTGCCCCGGGAGGAGGATGCTCCCAACAGTCCTGGTGTGAAAAGGCCTGGGCATCCTGGGCAGGGGTAGCAATGAGGAGTGACCTCCTCCTGCCCGGTTTGAGCGTCTGCCTCAGGATCCTGCTGAGGGGACCCTGGCTCTCAGGGAAGTGGGGGCCTGCTTCCCTAGTGAAGCACTGCCTGGAGTAGCTGCACTGGAATCCAGTCACCACCTGACTGCT
>NW_011494912.1:4716216-4736110 GCF_000754665.1 Bison bison bison | reverse complement strand
GTGTGAGGAGAAAGACAAGCAGGCAGGACAAGGGAGAGGTCTCCCTTGATCGCCAGTGTAACGGTCAGACCGGTCTTCAGGAACAAAGTTGTCTTGTCTCCATTTGCAGTAGTCAAGCCAAATCAGGCGTCTCCCCCTAGGTCATAGCCTACTAGGGACGGATGGGCTGGGCTGGTGGACTAGGATCAGGACACAGACCCCAGATGAGGTGACGGGGCCCCAGAGGCGCTGTCCTCGTGTGGCCTAAGAAACCACCCCAGAAACAGGACTTCACAGATGCGGGTGAGCTGGGGCTGCAGGGACCACTCAGAGGTAGCACAGCTCCTCCAGAGCCTGAGGGCTGCTCAAATCCAGCCTGACCTGGGGGCAAACCACTTCCTCCCTGTGGAACTGAGACTCCCACAGCACTCAGGCCTGGCTCACTGCCCACGCTCACCATGGCCACAGAGGCAGGCAGTGGCAGAGCCCACACCCAGCGCTTAGGTCTCTCCTCAGATCTCGTCCTGTTTTTACCTTCTGCCATCCCTGGTGCAGCTGGTCAGGAACTGGTGGTCTCGCTGCTCTGTCACTGGGATCACGCCGTGGCCTTCAAACCCTGGGATTCCACGGGCAGGTTGCCAGCAGTGACCTACTCGAATCAATCAGTCTGACCAAAGACAGACTCCCAGCATAAAATATAAATGAAGGCATGAGTAAAACAAGACTGGCTACACAGTAAAACTGCTGAAGCTGAGTAGGTCGGAATTTGTCATAGTTCCGCTGTGCATGTTTCAAGTTTTCCTTGAAAACTACTGTAAAATACCCAAAGCTTCCCCAAAATTAAGTCCTGAAGGACCACAAATTCCCACAGTGAAGCCTTAAAAAATTAGTTTCTTCTAATTCCTAGAAGTTTCCAATAGAATTGGGTAGGGTGGGGTGTGGGTTTGAGATGGAGACAAAGCCAGGAGAGGCTTGAAGGCCATGGCTTCGATTACCCAGGGCACCAGAACGCTGTCCTGGAAGCAAAGAAATCCAGTAGATGGATCTGACCTGTGGTTAAAAGACCGTAAGCCAGAGGCCCTCTCCTGAAGAACAGCCTCCAAGAGCCCAAGGGAAAGCGCGCTCGGGACATACTGCTGTCCACTAAGACCTCCAAGAGCACAAAGAAAAATTCACCAGAGTTGTCACTTCTTTATAAACACAAGTACATAATGTTTATTTGAAAGTCCAATTTATTACAAGTTTACCCTTTAATAGGGCCCTTCTTCCTTAAAGACAGTTTAAAAAACAACAAGTAACTGAGGTGTCACTGAAGTGGGAACACAGAATTCTCACTGTTAACAGAAACAGACTGGCTCTAGGGCAGGAGGCAGGGACGCAGGGACGGTGTCGGCGCGGGGCTGTGATGCTGGAACGCCAGCGCTGGCTCCAAGCCCAGGGGAGCCCAGCCGGCAGCCCCTGGGCAAACCCCGAGGCGGCCGGGGCACGGGGCCCACACCCTGACATTTCACTTTAACAGGCTTTAGTTCTGCGAGCTGCAGTCCCCTTGGTGGACTTCTTTTCCCTTCATTTGAATCGGTCCGGAAGCGCTTAGATGCTCACGTTTTCCAAATTCAAAGTTGACAGAAAAGAAAATTAAACCCTGTTCTGCGTTTTTTATCAAAATCTGCCATAAAAGGGAAAGAAGACACAAAGGTTGGCCTAAACGTGACGACTAGTGCTAGACTCGCTGCGGGAAGGGCCACAGAGCCCCCCCCCGCCCCGACACTGAGCGCTGCGACTTGGGTTCTTGGGGTCCGAGTCTGAGGCCAGAGGAGCGCGGCAGGGGCGCTGCACACGGAGGTGGCCGAAGCGGCCGCCAGGGCGGCAGAGGGACCGCCCACGAGCAGGTGGTCCCCACCGCCGGCCCCGCCAAGCCCCAGCCCACCTGCTCTAGAGAGAGGACGGGCTGAGGGAAGCGACCGGCAAAGGAAAGCAAACACGTTATCATAGAAATCGTACTGTACATGTGCCAAAGCGAGATGACAGAGATCTTTTTACAAGATGTTCTTTATACAATATCACTGCTGAAACAAGCAACCTTTAATAACTAGAAAAGTCAATTAAAAAAAAATTAAACATTTAAATTCTTCCTGCTTTTTCTTCTGCTCCCCTAAGAGCTTGTCTGGTGTGTGGGTGGGCTGGGCTCCAACACCCCTCTGCCAGACCCATCAAAGGAAAGGTTATACGCATGGTTACAAGCAGGGCTCCAGGCTCTGAGTGAAGTGCCTTAGGTTTTGTTTGAGGGGGCCAGGGGCGGGGAGAGAGCTGTCACAAAGAAGGGGAGGGGTACTCAGGAATGGCTGTAGGACATGTCCCTTTACTCTGCCAAGATCAACTCAACAGACCACAACTGTCTCCTGATGCTGGTGAACACAGAACTCTGTGGCACTCACTGATACTGCCACCTGAGAGGCAGGGCGGGCGGGCTTAAAGAAACAGGACTGTGTATAAATATAGATTTAAAAAACCGACACTACCTCCCCAGCTGGCCTGATTACCCTTCATCCTTCTACGTAATGTAGTAACCCCTCCCCTGGAGACCAGAGGGCTTGGCACTGCTGTGGTGGCCAAAGTGGGAGGAACCTTAGCAAAGAAGAAAGAAAAGGAATTGGGTTCACGAGAAAAGCCTTGGACTCCTCCTGGAAACCCTCACGAAGGGGGATTAAGGCCACCTCTCCCCACAGGATTTCTGGGCGAAGACCACCGACCCAGCAAGAGGCTCTCCAAAGTGCACTGCTTGATTAAGGCCCATGGAGAGTTCTGGAGATGCGTGTGAGCTCGGGTGACAGGCATTCCCGGGCTCCCCCTGACCTCCTCCCGTCCACGTTTTCTCCAGCTTCCTCTCTCGCCTCCCTCCCCCCTCCCTCGCTCTCTCCCTCAAGTCCCCCCCCGACCTCAGCTCCCTTACCAGGGCCCTGCCTCTCTACTTCTTCTGTCTTCGTCCCCTGGACTGTCCAACGGGCTCTGGCTCACTGTCCCCCTCATCTTCAGCAAGCCGGTCGGGAAACTTCTTGCGTTTCCTACGAACATACGGGTGGCCAGGAAGGTGTTTATGCAACAGAGCCACCAGACACTGTTCCGTCTTCACCATGCAGCTCAGCACGTGGCTGCCCCGGCAGTTGTAAAGCTCAGCATTGGTAAACACTTGCTTCAAGTCAGCAAGAAACTCCTGCACAGAGCGGTAGCCCCCACAGGAACATTTGCTCTGCATTGTCTGGAAGTCCATGGGGTGGGTGATGATGTCATAGTAGTCCTCAGCCTCATCTCTGGTCACGGGCTCCCTGGGAGAAGAACCAAATGGAGAGGTCAGCGCAGCCTTGAACCAGACAGAAACCTGGTTATCAAACCACGGACATCATCAAACGTCTCACCAGAATGCCGAGCCCAGCCCACCAGCAGGCAGGCAGGCAGAGCGGGGGTGTTCACTTGTGCTCAGAGTGGACTCTGCCAGTCTGGAAGGTCACTTTCCCGCCTGCCACTAAGATATGTCCCAGGGGCTCAGCTGCAAGGCTGGCCCACTCCCCTGAGCCCAAGCGCACCTGAAGGGCCAGCTGAAGCGGTATTTCACTATCTTGTGGAGGATCTCTTCACACTTCTGCAGTTCCAGGCTTTGCCTCCGGGAGCTCCGTTTGGTCTGAAGTACCTGGAGCCAAAGAAAGAAGACACTTTATTGCAGGTCTGACAGCAGAGTAGACAGGACAGAAGACACTTTAAAAAGTGTTTTTATATCTGCTTAAAAAAGCAAAGAGCAAAGTTTAGTTGTCTTCTTGGAACAGAGAAGATGGTCAAGATCATCTGACTCCATCCAGAGAGCGCTCTAAGCGGTGGGCATCAGCCCACCCGCCTCCTCCCTGGTGGACAGTGATCAAAACAGAGAACAGGCAGCAGTGGCCGGGTCCCAGCAGCCCTGGCGGGGCCAGCTAGAGAGGGTCACTGTCCCCAGGAAGCTAGCCGTCTGACAGCAGGTGGACCTGGGATTACGGTCACGCCGTGGATGAGTTTATACAAGCAACTGCAGAATGCCAGGTGGGTTATGGGGACCACCTGAAGTCAATTTTGTGGGGGTGGGGGTGTCTAAGGGAAGAAAAGTAAGAGTTCTCGTCCTGGCTCTCCTGAGAAGCCGCTAAGAGGCTACAAAGAAAGGGGTAGGCTGCCCCTCCACGTGGCAGGAATAGGTGTGCGCACTCAGCCAGAAGCACAGTTGAAGGGATCAGGGCCGGGCCTACGGAAGGGCGCCCAGGGTGCCCGCTGAGCGTCCTGATGGCTTGCTTTAATGCCCCCAGCCCACCTCCAACTCCAATTTGGTCTGTCAAGCTTTTTGTTCTTTAAAACTCAAGTGAAATCCAAAGCAAGACTGCTAAGGTCACACTGGCTGGGGAGCAGAGGGGAGGGTGCGTCCCTCCCGTGACAACTGTCGGCAAAAGCCCCGAGTGAGCGAGGCTCCGACATTGCTGACATTCCCACCACAGAGACCCAGCCCCGCTGAGCCCCGGGAGACACATGGATACTATTTTAAAGTCCTTAACGAGTCGCAGGCTGCCCGTTAACTAGAGGAGATGTTTGCAGGCTGCAGTAGCGGAATGCCGGGCATAGCTGCTCCCGGGGGCCTGCTGCCCCGTCTGCCTACAAGCCCATCCATCTGCCTTATCAGTCTCCAAAGTGGGGGGCGGGGGAGGGAGCAAAGGGGCGGCTCCACCTGTTGCCTGGTGAATTCCTGATGCTGGAGTGGGGGTTACGAACCTGAGATGCTAGAGCGCGGAGGAAGAATGATTCTTACCAGCTCGTCCACCTCCATGTCATCTGCAGGTGGAGCTTTCGGCCGAGCCCTCCTGGCGGGATGCGGCTTCTTGCCTGGCCGTCGGCCGGGCCGTGCTGTAGGGGGGATGACACCCTGCTTGCCCCGGACAGTTTTGCGCGGTCTCACTGAAATTAAACACATGCATTCAGAGAAGAACTGAAGATGAAGGGAGCATGCCCACGGAAAGGGTGATGTTCTGGATGAGCAGAGCGGTGACACCCTCACGTTGGCGGGGGGTGGGGCTCATGCCATCCGTTTCCTGTTCTCTGACCTCACGGGGCACATCAAGGGCAGCGGCAGCAGATGACGAATGGATGGATATCTTTCATTAACTGCCCAAGACCTTTGAAGAGTCTCTTTAGAAAGCCAGTTCCTTCGGTACATGCACCCTCTGTCCCCACCCCATCCACAGGGAATGAGGGCTGGAAGGAGTCAACTGTAAACTGACTCACTCGGGAGACAAGGCCATTTGCTGATGGGTCTGCCTGGAATTTCTTCAGCCCAAGCTCAGCCTGAGAACGCATGTATTTACATGAGAGATGGAATCTGAGTGTGGAACAGATCCTGTTTCCTAATTCCCAGAGTTATCCTATACTCACCACCACAGTCTGCTCAGTGAAAAGCTGATACTTATGTGAAGTCTTCCTCAATGAATCCAACTTAAGGCTTTGGTTTCTAAAAAGCACAGACAGTAGTAGGCCAGGCCACTTCTACCAGAGCCCCGCCCAGGACCCCCCGAGAGAGAAGAGCAACTACAAAGGCACAGGACTGCCCGCTTCTCAGTTTACAACAGGCGCTCACCGTCAGAGCGGCCAGCGCCTCTCAACACGTCCCCGAGAAACAAAGCCCCGTCAGCGTTAGCTCGAGGCTGCTCATCTAAGCAAACACTTCCCTGGAAAATGGGGAGGGGCCCTGGACCAGAATTAAGGGCACACAGAGGCGGCGTTTGATGTTCTACTTCTAGACCAAGAGGACGCTTCACCAATCATCTTAGGTTTTCTAAGTTCTGAGACTAGGTGAGGGAGAGAGGAAGAAGCTAATGCCAAGGATGAAACACAGGATGCACGGAACAGCCAGCAGCCCAGGGCCTTGAACTGCACTAGGGAACCACATCTTTGTGCCCTAAAAGGCAGAGCAGACAAGAGGCTCTGAACCACCAAAAACTTCCTGGATCCTTTCAGTAGATGAGGTCCTAGAAACCTGGAGAGGGAACAAGTCCTTGGAAAAAGCAGTAACTTCAAAGTGGAAGGAAACCATTACTTGGAAAATAAACAAAATCAGTACATGGTTACATCCAGAATCCATTCACAGACAAGGAAGTATCCAGATCAGGACCTGGGCGGTCCTCGGCCATCTCTGTGTAACGCAGGCTCAGAGACCCCTAGTCTCCTTCCCTCAGATACCTGAAAAGTCATGCCTTGTGAACAAGAGGAGCCCTAGAGGAACGAGAGGAACACAGGTGTCCCAAACCAACCCTCTGCAGTGTTGGGGAGATGGAGATCAGGGGCACAAGCCCAGAGCCCTCGGGTTTTGGCAGCACCGATACAGTAAGGACCGGGCCTGGCACGCAAGCCTTCTCTCCCAGCGCCAAGTATGATCATGGAGGAGCTTTTTCCTCCTTCAAAAGCTCATCAGAATCTTGTAGCTGTATTAACCTACAAAGAAAGGTATATTTTGCAGGAAAGGCTGCCTGTTAAAAGGCTAGACTGTAGGACTTAATGGTTTAACGAATAAAAATGACCAACTCTCAAAGCCTCATGAAAAATGAATGTGAGAGAATGAGTCAACAAGGTGAGGGTAAGTGACGAGACCTTTTCCCTGCTGACATCTAGTGAGAAACAGATCTGAACCTCCTAATAACTATGCCCAAACCATGGGGGGACGTCTCCTCTTTTCAGACTAGCAACTCTGCAGCCCTGCACACTACTGGGAGGAGAAAATCACTGTCACCAGAGGACAAATGCCTTCTCTCAAAGGAACACCGCACCAGAGGCCAGAGAAGGCAAGGGACAGCAGCGGCCTGGACTCCCATTGCCGCAGCCCCGCAGGAGGGGCTCAGAGCCAGCAGACCTGTCACAAACACACCTGGGCCCGGAATGCCAAGAAATCGTGGACCAAGTGGCTTGGCCACAGTCTGATGTTCTGAGACCAAGCCACCCAACCTCCTACTAGGCAGGCAGTTAACTGGCATCTTGAAAACCCATTTGAGCTACGGCAGCAGAGCCAGCCCACTGCCACAACACGGAAAATGGCACGCTGGTGGTGTTGGGCATCTCTCGCCAACCCAGGTCAGCTGAGAAGACAATGAGGTTAACTACGAAAGGAAACCAGATACTCACGTCGCAAACCAGCCACCTCATAATCCTCTTCCTCCTCCTCCTCCTCTTCTTCTTCCTCCTCATTGCTCTCGTCATCTTCGCTATCCTCAGAGGCAGACTCTTCAGTATAATTCCTGTGGGAGAAAATACTTGTAGAGACCATGGATCCAGGCCAAAGGGGTCCAAAGACAGGTAAAGTCCCACAAATATCATGGCAACCTTCCCCCTCTTCACAGACGAGACAGATTTCATAAGGGGAGGGAACCTGAATTGAGGCCAGGACACGAAGCAGAATGAAAACCTAAGCTTTAACCGCGTGTCTCCTCTGCCAGGCCCCAAACACGGTGGCTGAAACATGAATGGCAACAAAAAACCAAGACCCAAATGCAACCCCACCCCTGGACACACAAAACCGTTCCTTCTGTCTCACAAAAACAGCCAGATAATGTAACATTTCAGGTATAAAAGCTGTCCCCAGAGCTGGGGCGGACTGAAAGGATAAACAGCCCAGACAGGTGTTACTCCACCTGGATGCCCCCTTCCAGGAGCTGCAACAGCTTGCAGATGACCGAAACATCAAAGCACTGGTAATCCCAGCTCAGAACAGCTGGTCCAAAGCCCCACCGACTCCAAGCGGCGGCCTCCCCTCTCTAAGTGTAGCTGGAATGGAGTGAGAAATAACCGAGTAATGCTGTTAGGCAGGGCTGGGATCAAACAGCTCTGTCCTTTCAAAGAGACACCAAGCCAGAGTGCCTACATGCTGCTCTTTTACAACTTCAAATTTCAACGTGCAAAACAACGGTATTAACTTTGGCAAGTGTCAGGCGTCTCCTCTATGAGGCCCTGTGGCCGGCCTCACTTGGTGAGGGTGAAGGGCACAGCTCCACCTCTCCTCTCAGGGCAGGAACAATCCCAAGGAAGACAGCGAGCTGGGGAGAAACTGACAAAAAAGGCGAGATCCACCAGTATTCCACTTTATAGACATCAGAAGCCGAGCTGTTACACAGAGGAGAAATAATCCTAAGGATGTAATAAGCATGCTTCCAGAAAGCAGTGCAACTTTAGGTAGGCGGAAGGCAGTTTAGCCAGGCAGGAGTTCTGGGGCCAGGGAATAGGCCCTCTGGGAAGAAAACACCAGAGGCAAGGATGCCCAATAAACAGCCTGTAACAAGCACACAAGAAGGGAACAAGAGTTCATAAAATCGTAAGCTAGTGCTGTGTAAGAACAGTCTCAAAAGTTAGTCCAGGGACTTCATTCTAGAGGCAGTGGGAAGACCACGGTGTTTCAAGAGGATAGTGATGTAAGCAAATCTCTGTCCTTTGTAAACCATTCTGGTATCACCACAAAGCTGGAAAGAGAAGAGGGAGGAAGATATGAGGTCGAGTTGAGAAGCCACTGGAGGAAGCCGGATGAGCGATGCAGGAGGGCCTTATGACAGCAGGAGGCTGACTTGCAGACATCTAGACACTGAATGGATAACATTTGGCAATACAGAGACAGGGGAGAGGAAGATGTCCAAGCTGACACCCAAATTCTAACCACGCCAAGGAAGGAAGAGAGTAGGTACAGGTAAGGAAAGTAATAAGTTTCATGACTTTTAGCAGCAGGTGGCTGCAGAAGTCATCAGAAATTAAGAAGTGGGCAAAGTGGAAATAAAAGACAGAGGGAGATATGTTATTTGAAAAGAAGGGATGACCAAGAAAATATAAAACATGGCTGGTAATGAAAACTAGAAATGTCCACAATGAGAAAATTAAATCAGAGCCCTTTGAGCACCACTCCCCGACCCACTGCAGTTCCTTAAATAAGGGGGTCGGCACACAAAAGATGAACTTAAAGCTCCCCAGCTCATTCGGTTTAAATAACTGAAGCTCAAGCACAACAGCTACTTATCAATTTATTTGTTTTTAAAAGAAGAAGAAATTCTCCCCTGCCACGGGAGTTGCGCCTGGCAGTAGCAGGCTGGCAAGCTGGGCACTGCCACTCACCATCTGGTACTTCATAGAGGGCCGGCCTCAGACAGAACAGGTGGAAGGCTTTATTACACTCGTCACATAAGATCAGCTTGTCATCCTCACCTGCAAGGAGATAACATGTACAGCACATCGGGAGCACGGCCACAGTCAGCGACTTGTAAGAAGGAGCTGCCAGCCTCAGTCAACCCGACAGAAGACAAAACGTTCCAGTGCAGTGCGACCCCGTTTTAAAGAGCACAGTCATCTTCTGAAAGCAAATGCAGTATTAACTAGACCACAGGTGATTTAGGGTTTGGGGCTTCTAACTTACATCCCCAAATCGACTCAGGGCTAGAATAGATGGTTAACATTCACTAGGGGGCAGCAGAAACTCAAGCACCAGCAGGAGATTTCACTGCCCCCTCTCCCACTGAGAAATGAACCCCCAACAAAGTACACCTTTCTGCCCTCCTTCCTCTGCCCTGACCAGACAAATGCGTCCCGATTCATATCTATTATGGTTTGGTTCCCTTACATTTGAAAATACACCAAACCAATTTAAATGATCGTTTCCCCCTCCAACCTTCAGTTTTTAGAGCAACTAAATGATTTTAGAGAGGTCTTTTCATCCTTGGAAAGTATATCCTAACCTGTCACACCACAACTTTAGACACTGAGAAGTCAATCACTGAGGGGCTTTTAGAACATAACGGGGCTCCTAAAAGCTCCAGCATTAAACAGTCCCACATGCTTCGCTCTGCAGGATTCCAAAATATAAAGTCCAAACTTCCTTCTTCATAGCGTCCAAATACTGCCCTCTACTGGCAGCACCACAGAAGAGTAAAATTCAGATTTTAAATTTGGGTTAAACTAATTTTGCTCCTTAGAGAAAACTTAAAGCTTGGCAAGATCAACTGTTCTTATTTTATACTCAAAACTGAGGCACAAAGGGGCTGCTCTGATTTGTGGGCATTCGACTTTAAAGACCAGCATTTTATGGACTCTCAGAAGGTGAAATCTGTCTCCCCACATCTAAAAGCTGTGTGCACAGAACTCTCTAGGGAGAAAAGAACTTGGAAATGGAAGCCCAAGTGCCTAATACACTCAGATAAGCCACTCTGACTTAAATATACCTTTCTTTCTGATTTAAATATACCTTTCTTTCGACAAACTTTGCATCGAGCATTTTCAGCTGACATATCCCATTTGATACAGGCATCAAGCATCCCAAGTAGAACATGCATTCTGGAAAAAGTCTGAGCCTCGCGGATAGCTGTCTTCCATTTTTCCAGAGCAGATGCGACCTAAACAGAGACCAAAGCAGGCCAGCATTACTACAGGGACCGCAAAGGCACAGGATATGGGCCTTTCACAGCACACTGACAGAGCACACGCTGAGAGAGGGATCAGGTAAAGATACGGGAGAATCCCGAGTGTACTCACCTTCTAGGGCCCCTCCGGTCTAACCCATTTCTCTTACAGAAGAAACCAAGGCCTTAAAGGGTGCAAAAAAGTTCCAAAGGGCACACAAAGAATTTGGTGGCGGGGGGCGGGTGACTAGAGACGAGTCTCTTCTAGTGAAATCCACTTAAAAGACTCAGTGTCATTTAAAAGCAGAAACACTGTGTAAATAACGCTAGTACGCAGCAGTGTCATGGAGCTAACAAAACTGTGGTCAACAAGAGTATCACTTTCTGCACCAGTATGTGCCCCGATCCCAGATACAGGGCCTAGAAATACCAGTGATATGAGTCGTTCTACAGTCCTTAAAAGTATGAAGCACAGATATGTGACATTTCTCTTGACTTGATCACCAACTTCTAACTGAAGTGACAACTGTAAAGCGCTGGAGGTTGGTCTGATTTCATTCTGGGCAGTTACTCAGCATAACCCACTGTCTCCTGACATCATCAAAAAATGGAAATTAATGTAGTATTAGCAAAAGAGTTGTGATGGAGAAAAATACAATTAAGAACTTTCAACCCTCTCAATAAAACACACATTCTGAGGCGGAACAAAAACACCGTTTTAGAATAACTCATGTATTTGTACTGCTGTTTTATTAATTGAAAGGCGATTTTTTGCAGACACTTTCAAAGCACTTAGAAAGCCTAAATGATTAAATGGCATGATAGACGGCATCATTCTCAACAGTCAGACAACACAAGAACTGGACAAGGTGACGCTCAGGCAGTCCGCCAGGAGCCGAGAGCCTTGTGGAGTTCATTCTGCTGTCAGTCATGACTGAACTGAAGTCAGACATGCTGGCTACTTTCACAGCCTGGCTAGCTCCAGCTGACTGACACCACCCCTGCTGGGTTTTACTGCCCTGTCCTAAGCAAAAAGGCCTATTTCAAGTAATAGTCTCCCTCCTGTAAGAAAGGCCGTATGGCCTTTACACGGAAGGCCACAGGCTTAAAACAAAGCTGCCGAGGGAAAACAACAGTTGAGCTCCACACTGCCCTGGTGTGCAGGAGGAGGGAGGGGAACAAAGGCTGTCTTCTTCTCACAGAAACCAGGAGCCTTGGGTGTAAGTTTATGAACAACAACGGTAAGTAACACAAACACACCACAAACATCTATTTAAGAGGCTGCTCAAGTTCTAGTGAAAACTGACTCATTCCTTACTCCAACTTGCAGTGCAGATATTTCAACATCTGCCTCTGAAATACAATTTCCTTCCTTCCCTTTTCAGAGTGCCTCAGCAGGATGTAAGATATACAATCACAGCTGCCTCGCTGGTCTTCAACCCTAATGTAATGAGAGCTGACGTGTGGTACTAGAGAGTCTCCTACTGTAGTGAAACTGAAATCTTCTTCATTCGATGGAATATAAATTTAAGAATTTTAGGTTCAGTTCCTAAGAGTGTTATTGAGAACAGCCAGGGAACAGCTAAAATGGGCTTTGGTGTCCTCTAGTGGTCAGATGGACACAAGTTATCAACATTTAAAAAACATTTCCTATAAATTATAAAATCTGAGCACCTAGCACATGTGGCCTCATTAAAACAAACACACCAAAACACTGGAAGAGACCTTGAGAATAAGCTTATTTAAACCTCATTTTAAAAACGGACTGCTACTGCTAAGTCACTTCAGTTGTGTCCGACTCTGTGCGACCCCATAGACAGCAGCCCATCAGGTTCCCCCATCCCTGGGATTCTCCAGGCAAAAACACTGGAGTGGGTTGCCATTTCCTTCTCCAATGCATGAAAGTGAAAAGTGAAAGTGAAGTCGCTCAGTCGTGTCCGACTCTTCGCAACCCCATGGACTGCAGCCTACCAGGCTCCTCCGCCCATGGGATTTTCCAGGCAAGAGTACTGGAGTGGGGTGCCATTGCCTTCTCCGAAAATAGACTAGAGATATATATTAATAAGTTCTCCCTATTAAACGTATAGTCAATGGCTCTTCACATATCTGCAGAGGTTTACAACTATCAACATAATCTTAATTTTAGAACATTTTTACCACCCAAGAAAGACTTGCCATTTCCTATCCCTACCCTAACCCACAATTCCCTACCCTATCCCACCACTTCCTCAGCCCGAGGCAACCACAATCTTCCTCTGCTTTATAGATTTAACTATTCTGACGTTTCACACAGCATGTGGCCTTTTGTGACTGGCTTCTTTAATTGAGCATGTTTTCTAGCTTCATCCATATCCCAGCATGTAACAGTACTTCATTCCACTTAAACTGCGGAGTAATACATCCATGTTGTTTATCCATTCATCAGCTGGCAAACACTTGGATTGCTTCCGCTTTTTGATTATTCTGAGTAAGACTGCTATGAATGTTTGTGCACATCTGTATGAATGTTCATTGTTTATTTTTCGTGAAAAGAAAGTTTGCCCAAGATCTCAGCAATCTGGGCCAGGTCTCCTGATCCCCGATCCGGCGCTGCTGGCATTTAAACATTAGGTCCTGTTTTATCCACTGTGTTATTCATCCAGACCAGCCTTGTCTTGAGTTTAGTTCAGTTCAGCCGCTCAGTCATATCTGACTCTTTGCGACCCCAGGGACTGCAGCATGCCAGGCTTCCATGTCCATCACCAACTCCTGGAGCTTGCTCAAACTCATGTCCAACGAGTCAGTGATGCCATCCAACCATCTCATCCTCTCTTGTCCCCTTTGCCTCCTGCCTTCAATCTTTCCTAGCATCAGGGTCTTTTCCAATGACTCAGTTCTTTGCTTCAGGAGGCCAAAGTATTGGAGTTTCAGCTTCAGCATCAGTCCTTCCAATGAACATTCAGGACTGATCTCCTTTAGGACTGACTGGTTGGATCTCCTTGCAGTCCAAGGGACTCTCAAGAGTCTTCTCTAACACCACAGTTTAAAAGCATCAATTCTTTGGCGCTCAGTTTTCTTTACAGTCCAACTCTCACATCCATTCATGACTACTGGAAAGTGCATAGCTTTGACCTAGACGGACCTTTGCTGGCATCAAAGGCCTTATCTTCAACCAGCCTCTAATTTCAAAAACAAAAACAACTGGCACTCAACATTTTAAAGAACATCTTAGTCTCCTCCCACTGCACAAAATTCCAGTCTAGAACATTAAATAAAAACAAAAACCACATTATCCAAGACTTAAAAACAGATCAACAGCAGCTAGATAAAGGTTTTACAGTCAACACAGCGCCATCATGTCAATGCTCTGTCTTGCAGTATTGCTGGGAAGCCAGACACATTATTCTGATGAAAAAGTCAAATTCTCCAACATATTTAAGCCAAGTTGGGCCCTAGTTAGAAACAGCAGAAGTGTATATAACAAAATTAAGGGGAAGCCAGCTTATGGGCAAGCCACTATTAATTCCCTTTACCTAACACTAAAAAGACAACATCATAGTTTGACAAGAATATAATGAGGCGTCAGACCATATTCTTCCATAAAAGAATGTTTATAATGGAAAAACAGATAACCAGCTTGTCAAGACAAACGCATCCAAAGTAAACAGAGAGCCTAACAGAACCCAGGATTTCGCCCAACTATAAAACATCTTTCCCACTGAACGCCAGAAAATGAAATAAACATTAAATAACTGAAATAATTGACTACCACATGAAGGGATTTAAGAGATAATCTACTTTCACAAAAAAGGAAACTGAAGCACAGATTAGAAACTGACATTAGCTCAATGCAGCAGCCTAGTGCCAGCTGAAAAACCCTGGCCCGTGCTAAGTGGAAACCTTCAAAGCAAAGGACAGTGGAAAATTTCAGAGCTGTGGCAAGGCTGACCTTCGGTGGGGAACTGCAGGGCATAATGCCATTTTAATGGAGAACATTGTTGAACTACTTAGACGGCAACCTAATTGATTTTCCAAGAAACTCCTCCATGTTTTCCATTTGTGTGCTATGTGTCTGGGCCCCAAGGTTAAAAAAAGTGCTCATATTTTCCTCCCCAACCAAGCTAAGAATCGTCTCATATGACAAACTGAAAAGATGTTACTTCACTATGGGGTTGAATACTAAAAAGGAACTTAATGAGAACGCTATATAGCTACTAGTTCCCAATGAGAAGAAAATAAATAATATGAGTAAAGGAATGGCAAGGAAAGATCACATCAAGGAGGAGACTGTTCTGAATAGAACTGGGTTAAAAACGAAACCCATGAAGCATTCAGCAAGGCTGAAAGTATGCCTAATGAGAAGAGATTCAGCAAAGGAGAGTATGAGCTGTCTGATGTCTTATTTCACCTAGAGGTTACCTGGATGCTGTATTCCTGTAAGACAATGACATGTGTGTGAAAGCTGAGTCTGTGTCATGAATTAATAGTTTAAATGCTGTATTCCTGTAAGACAACGACATGTGTGTGAAAGCTGAGTCTGTGTCATGAATTAAGTTTAAAGTTTATCTAACTTAGTTCACTTTATCTAATCTTAGTTCTCTGCTCACCTCTCACCTAAAATGTTTCTTGTATCATATATCACTCTCGGTCTTAGGAAGAAACTTGGGGGCAACATGACAACTGTGTACAACTCCCAGAGGAGCTTCAGAGAGTAAACTCCTTCCATGTCAACTCAGAGGACGAAACAGGGACCAGTGGTCAGTGATGAGCAGCAACTCCAGCTCAGACTAACACTGCGCCCACCCCTCTCCACAGCCTGATTAATTTCTACTTGTTCTTTAAAATCCAGCTAACAGGTTCTCTCCTCTGGCAAGTGTTAAATGGCCCTTGGATCCCTCACAGGCGAGCCATGGACTGGTCTTCCTCCATATTCGTCACACTACTCTAAGCATCTCTCATACAGGTCTTGAGGGCAAGGACTTCTGGCTTCTACTTATCACCAAAACCCCCAGACTATTCAAAGTGACCAGCAGAGGCAAGCCAGTCCCAGCCACTATGCAGTGGAATACTTTCCCTTGTTTTCACTTTTCTCCCTCCCCTCCTCTCTCCTTGCCACTTGCTTCAAGCTTGGTCAAAGAAGACAACCTTCCCTGACAGAGGAGGGTCTTTCTTTGCCCAGCGTGCACAAGTAGTTGTGTTCCCTGAACAGAACCTCCAGACAAGCTCTACAGGCCCACAGCAGCATTAATCACAATAGTCAAAAGGTGGCAGTGACTCAAGTGTTTGTTGATGGACCGATAAGCACAATGCGGTCTATACATACAATGAAGTATTACTCAGTCTTACAAAAGAAGGAAATTCTGGCACATGCTACAACGCAGATTAACTTTGAAGAAGTTAAACCAGTCACAAAAGGACAAATGTTGTATGATTCCACTTACATGAGATACCTAGAATACTCAAATCCATAAACACAAAAAGAAAACGATAGCTGCCAGGGACTTGGGGAAGGATGAAGTGGGCAGCTTAGTGTGCAATGGGCAGTTTCAGTTTGGGAAGATAAAAAAAATTCTGGGGACAGATGGTGGTAATAGTTGCAGAACAATGTGAACGTACTTAATGACACAGATTACACGTAAAAATGGCAAAGTTGTTCATTATGTATATTTTACAATTAAAAAAACATTAAAAACCACCACCTTTTAAAAAAGGGCTTCCCAAATGGCTTGGTGGTAAAGAGTCCACTTGCCAGTGCAGGAGACACAGAAGATATGAATTTGATCTCTGGGTCAGGAAGGTCCCCTGGAGGAGGAAACTGCTTGGGAAATCCCACGGACAGAGGAGCCTGGAAGGCTGCAGGCAATGAGGTCGCAAAGAGTCAGACATGACTGAACACACACCCAAACCCCTTTTAAAAACGGAATTTGCTTTGGTAAAGGTAAAAGGTGTGTGTGTTGGGGGTTTGGGGGTGTCTAACACAGTATCCAGCACTGTAGGCAGGGCTGTGCTCCACAGACCAGTTTGAAAACAACATTTGGAGAAAGGGATAAAGATCAGACACTGGCTCAGGGAACAGTGTTTATGCAGCTACAAGGCACAGGGTTAGATAATTTTAACAGCAGATTACATACTTCTACAGTCATAAAATGACATCTTCATTAGCTAAAATACCTTTGCTTCCTCTGCCATTTTTTTCTCTTCATCCACCTCTTCAGTCTTGGCTGAATCTTCGCTTTGGAGTTTTCTTCTCTTCTGCTTGGGAGCCATGAAGCCTTGGAGAAACTTCTTTATGACACTGGCTTGAAGGGCAATCACACATTCACCAAAATCCTTCAGTTTCTCTAGTGAAATCACCTACAGAAAACGATTTCAAGACCAGACTGAGTGAAAGGCCAAGAGAAAGATGAAAGCAGACTATCCTCAATTAAATTCAAATCAACCTAAACTGAAACTGGTCACGTAACATTAATTTAACTGGGTGCCTCAGTTAAATGGAAGGCTTATACATTTGAAAGTAGCCAGACTACTTGGATATCCCTGATGAAGGGACCCATGAGATGCTGAAACTTGCTCTACTTAAGGAAGTTACTGAGCTCATTCATTCACTCAGCAACCGAGTGCCTACTAAGTACAAATGAGTCTCAAGGCAAAGAAGAACAGAAGGAAAGTAAAAATTTACCAACCCACTAGCTTACAAACTCTAAGCCATTAATACGTTTTAGATGACAATCTCATCGAAGCCTCACATTGATTTTATGAATGGAGAAATATAAGCTAGATCACTTTGATCCAAATTATGCTCTACCTTCTCAGTCACACGACACATGCCGATTTAAAAGTACCCTTTTATAACTACGAAGAGAATCAAAATTTGGTCCATTGGAGAAGGGACTGGCAAACCACTCCAGTCTTCCTGCCTTGAGAACCCCATGAACAGTATGAAAAGAGAAGAATGATGATAATCCAATGCTAGCAAGGTATGGGTCTGGGTTTGGCACAAAGTAGGCAACTGATAAATACTTGCTAAATAAAAAAGCAATTACAATATTTGAAACTGGCAGAATCCTTTTGGTTGAATAATTCCTATTAAAAACCAAAACAAATTTGAACAATAAATATGTTTCAATCCTATTCCCAGGGAATGTACCAAGAACTCATAACAGAGCTAATGAAAAAAAAAGTTACATATATAAGATGATATTATGATTTGCTGATTCAAATAGCAAAGAAAAAAACAGAAGCCTGACAATAAAAGATTTACCATATCAACTCCATGGCTTATTATGTACACCAAAGTGATACAAAGACTAGAAGAAATGGAAAGTTCCTATAAAGGAGGGAAAACTGGGGGGGCGGGGGGATCCCCAACTGCTCATAAAAATCATATAACTATTAACACATATAATGCATATTTAAAAATTTGAAAAGACTCACCAATATTGATGTTTGGAATTATGTGGATTTCATTATTTAAAATTAACACAAAATTAGCCTCTCAGGCTCCTCTGTCCACGAAATTCTCCAGGCAAGAATACTGGAGTGGGTAGCCATGCCCTTCTCCTTCTCCAGGAGATCTTCCCAATCCAGGGATGGAACCTGGGTCTCCTGCATTCCAGGCAGATTCTTTACCATCTGAGCCACCAGGGAAGCCCCACAGTAATAACTGATGGACAGTGTTTTCCAATCTTTTCTCCAGCTTTGATACCTAAACTTATCTAATGTGGGACACAGTGTCTCTTGAACTGGGTCACCTGTAACACTTTAGGGGCCTTCTGAGCAGTAAGTATACCTTCACTGAAATTACCTATTTAGCAGCATGAGTGTTGCCCAACACAAGATTTACTCCACTGAGGTGATGAGGTTAGAGAATGGACAAAAGCGGGATACACAAACGTTTCCTACCCTAAAGCACAGGCATCACGTGGGAATGGACAGGTTAAACAATGTTATGACTATGACTTCAGGACTAGTCTTCTTTCAACTTAACAGAAAAGCTCTTTTTTAACAAAGGTTCTGAGCCAACTATTAGATTTTTCTGGAAACCAGCAAATGATGAAAAGGGAAAAAATACTATATGTACACAGAGAACTTAGGATTCCACATGTGTCTTTCAAAATAAACATATGATCCCCAGGGTCATCTAGGGAAGCCAAGAAGAGTATCAGGGAACAATTCCAAATTAACAGACTTCAAGGGTATTTTCCTGATGGTCTTACCCGAGCTTCGAATTCTGAGGTTTCTTCCACATAACCAAGTCCTCCCTTCTGTAACCTTGTTGCAACTTCAATGAGATCACTCCGAAGAAAGTTTAAAAGCTCCTGGTTGCCATCACAGGATTTTAGACCTAAATTTGGCTTCCGGGCCAGATGAATAGAATGAATAATGTCCTGGTACCTAGAAAAGTTGAGAGAAAGGGGAGGAGGAATAAAGGAACTTAAAAAATGATCTACAGATTCCAATGACTTGAATGACATGTTTTATTTCTACAAGACTGATTTAGATCTTTTTAGCTCTGCTTTTTAACAATCTGTTTCTTACACAAATCTCAAATTTATTTTTCTTGACTCTTTAGAAACACACTGATTGTATTCTGCACATGGTAATTCCAGTATCTTGTGTGTTTCTTTACCTCTCATTCATGATACCTTATTTGTGTGGATTTTTTTAAACTTTTTTTTCTTTTACCATGAGTTTCTTAGAATTGTATCTGTGGAAATTCTTTGAGGCCTGGTTTGAAGCTGTGCTCCTCCAGACAGAATGTTCATTTGTACACTCAATTCCCCCCACCCGTCATCCCCTGGCAACTACTAATCTATTTTCTGACTATAAATTTGCCTACTGTGCATGTCTCACATAAGTGAAATCACACACTACATGCCCTTTTATGTCTGGCTTCTTTGACTAAGCATGATGTTCATCTATGTGGCAGCATATTTCAGCACTTTGCTCCTTTTAATGGTTGAATTTATGCATACACCACATTTTGTTTATTCATCCATCAGTTGATAAAATTGAGGTTGTTTTCATTTTATGGCTATTTTGGATACTGGCAGAATACTTCTGAATACCGACCGATGCGGAACGGTGTTTACAAGGCTACCTAACTCCAGTGAAGCTCTCGGCCTGGTATGTGGCACGTTAGTGAAAAACCCTGCTACCCTGTATCCACATGCTTTAATAGCCTAATTTTCCAAATAATTATGAGGTGTCAAGAAAATACCAAACAACATAAGAGGGTTACAGGCTTTTAAAATTTTACTTAAGCTTTTATGGCTAAACAACGACCCCCCCACCAAAGTATGTATAATATCTAATGCAGAAAAGAAGATGTGAAGAGCAAGATGAAAACCCTTACCTCTTCTCTAGTCTTTCTTTAAGCTGACTTTCTCTTATTCCCTGAGGGTGAAGGCAATTTAGCAACTCATCCAGTTCCTTCTGACTATCACATAAAAACCTGCAGGGGCCAAAAAAAAAGCTTGTTAACTCTGTGTGTGTGGTGGGGGTGGGGGGGG
>NW_011494912.1:4704069-4716116 GCF_000754665.1 Bison bison bison | reverse complement strand
GGTGGAATCAAACACTATGGTGGTGGGAGGGGGAAAGCAGAATTCCAACCTTGCTCAGAAGTAGAAAAATTTACTGTTGCCATAAGACCTAATGTTAACTTTACCCCAGGACACTGGAGCCAATGTTTCTGCTAAAATGTAATGAGACAAGTGTACAAATTCACGGAGTTCACTCTTGTCCCTACCCCTTTAAAGAGTAAACTTATATCCAAAACCAAAGGTGAGCACAACCAAAGCAGCTGATGCGATCACAAAGTAGAAGGGACCCTCTCCAAAACCTAGTTCCCAGCTTAAAGCAGAACAGGCACACAGGAAGATTAATGGCTGTATTTATAATTATTTACTCTTTAATAGAGATGAAAATCCTGCTCTATTCCCAAGCAGACTAAAAGGCATTTTCAATGCTATATAAGATCTGTCCTATAATATAGTTACATTACAACAGAAAAATAAATTCTAAACCTTAAAGCAAACAAATATATTCTTATAAAAAAAAAAAAATCAAGTCTGCTTTTAAAGCAATGAGCTTACATATCCAAGAAATCAGAGTCACACAAAACGCTCTCAATAGTGAATAACTAACTCACTGGTGTCACTGTATCAAATATTTCCTTAACACTGAAAACGGAGAAGAAAGAGCAGCCAGATGAATGCTCACATTACCATAGATTCTGTCCTTGTTTGGGTACAGTGGTCTCGACGGCAATCTCTGCTGCTGGGCCGTGGTGCATGTTCGTGCTTACATTTTTGCCTAGGTTTGCTTTCTTACCTAAAAAAAATGTACACGTTAGGCTGAACACAGCAAGTAACTCCACTCCTAGTTTTAAATCTAAGCAGTACACAGACACTGCCTATTGAATATATCCACATGTACAACAGATGCTAATTTCTCTTAAACATCTTACAGACAGCACAGTATCTGAGATAGTTGCTCTCTAGACAGCTGAACAGTTGTACAGGTCAAGGTTTAAGAGTATCACAAGTTAGAAGGGAGAGAGACGACTAAATATCTCAGAGCACATACATAATCTGCTCCTGGTACATGACGCTGTTCGGCACAAAGGTATCTGTGGTGAAGTAGACACAATTGAAATATATCAACTACTACTAGTTTAGCCCTGGAAGTGGCTGCAAATGTCAAACAGGATGAACTTTTTTGTAATCCAGCTTCTGTACCCGAATATATGACATTACTAGACAGACCTAAAGCCAGTACTTGAGGCTTTACCTAATCCTACAATTGGTTCTCCTACAATTGGTTCTCCCCGCTGCTCCCCTTCTCCCACTTTAACCTGCACATCTTCCCTGCAACATTAACACGTAACCTTGTTGTGTCTTTTCCATCAGGGAGTTCTGAAGAAACCCTGCCATGCTGGAACTAGACAACAGGAAGGAACAACATCCACCAGGATGCTCTAGCAGTGAAGAAATATGGATGACAACCTCCTCTCGGGAGAAACTGTAACTGTGGGACTGAATTTCTAAAAATAGCCATTAATTTTCTGAGACACATAATAAAACCACAGTCCTTCATCCCCCTGGAATCACTCTCAAGTCTGAAGATTCTCACTTCACAGTTGCTGCTCTCACCTGGATATTTACAAAGTCTGCCCAAACTAGATTTTTCTACTAAGAGCCACATTTGGACACACAACGTAATTCAACATGAAAAATGCCTTGAATTCGAAGTTTAGGGATATACATTAATTTCATTATTTAACAATTTTGTGAGTTTAAAATCTGGATTATGAGTTTCTCTAAAATGAAAGAAAACACTTTTTAAGGAGCAATTTTCATTAGGTTATTATAAAGTACAACTGGAAAGAAGCTTATGGATCATCTAATGCAATGGTTCTCAACAGAAAGCCAGGCTGCCTCTTAGGGGACATCTGGCAGTATCTTGTGGCATGTGGTTGTCACTAACAGCATCCCATGGGCAGAAGTCAGGGATGCGGCTAAACAACCTACAACGCATAAGACAACCTCCTGCTACCAAGAATTATCTGGCCCCAAACGTTAGCAACAGTGACGCTGAGAAAATCTGATCTAACCATCTGGTATTTTTAAATTTAAAAAATTTTTTCTTTTATTTCTTAGGAAAAAAAAAAGAATTACCTTAATTCCAGCCTTTGAAGTACCTACAAAGAGACTCCCAAGGAACAAAGTATGAAAACTACTTGTATAAATATAATACCCAAATATCCTAATACTCAAGTTTTACAAAGCTGGTAATCAAGTTTTCTTCCTTTTTCTAGGCATTTCACATCTTCCCACCTCACTCAAATAATTCTACCTAAGAAGATGATAAAAGAAATTTACCAAGTGAAAAAAAGTGACAAAGGAAAGACGGTCTTGAGCAGGATAAATAACTAATAGATATACATACTCCGGGGACAGTAGTCCTCATCAGGAGAGTCTGCGTGGTCTTTCCGGTGATGGCTGAATCGGTAGTCAATGCTGTCATGGACCCAGCCTTTCTCAATGAACAAACCTGGAACTTCATCTGAGAAGAGCCAGTATCTATAAATCACAACCAAATGTTAATATAATAATAAAACACCGTGAGCACAGGATAACTTCCTTGTTGAACAAGATGATTACAGAATGTCATTGAACACTGAGCAGATACAAACTCTAAAGCACAGCATATGAAAATTTGAGGAATTTGAGATTCACTTCCTATCTATAATTTTTATAACTACTAATATTTCTCTGCTTTAGGTTCCACACAATGTACACAGTTAAAATATCTTACTATTTTTAAAGGATTATTAGGATTACATTTCTCCTACCACAATTTAAGCTTCCTATCTGTTGAGTCTTCAAGGATAAGGTCATGTCTTATCTAGATTCATAACCCTAGCAGTTGGCCCAGTAATATACAAATAAATGAGTGATGAGCAAATCTGTGTCCAATATCCACAAAAGGGGAAGCCTGTCTAATCTCAATACTAACTAGCAACACTATAACAGCCCTAAGAGATGATAAAAATTGAATCTAATAACTTACCTGTTATGGTTTCGATCTGTGCCAATTGGAGTCCTCCGCATGACTAGCTTTGCCTTGGCGATCCCTTCCTGGAATGCCTTCTCGGCAGCTGCTTTGTGCTTTCGTATTCGTTCTTCTTCAGCTTCGCGCTCTAGTTTCACTGTTGAAGGTAAAAAGAAGCAATGATTAAATTTTTTTTCTAGCGAATCTTACAAATTTAAACAAGGAGTGAAAAGTGCCTGGTATAAAGCAGATATTCATCAAACCTTCATTTCCTTCTCTTTATTCTGACCTGTTGTTAAGAAATAACATGTAAGGCAGCAATTTCTATCTGGTCCTTCTATGGTCTTTGAATTTTGGTGACGTCTCAGCCATCAACTCAGTGCAAAATCTGTTTTCTCCAAAACTTAATGTCTTATTAATTTTATAATAAATTCATTTTACTTTATTGACAACTTTAAATGTAACCTTAAAACAGTCCTCAAGTGGAATTAATTGAAACATTTTCTGACAAGACTAGCCACAGGATCCTCAAAATGATCAGGATGAATAAGACCAGAATAGTTATTTCAAAACACAAAACAGCACAGTATATCAGTGCTGAGGAATTTAGAAAAAAAGAACTGAGAAAGCAAGAGCAGGGAAGCATTGGCAGATAATAGCAATTACTGCCTACTTAATACAATTTATCAAGTTATTCATCAAGTTAACACTGTCAATGATGAAAAAATTTTTTAATCCATTTACTTGTGGTCATTCCTAAGTTTATTCTATCTAGATAGAAATCTCCCTCAACAAAGAAAGCAGCCCAGGAATTTTGCCTTTTAAGTTTTTCCACAACTGTCACAAACTTTGATACTATAAATAAGGTATTGCTATTTACAATGCCAGAAACCTTACTGCTCTACTGACTGTAACACCTACAATGTAGCAAGAAACTGGAAAATGCATCAGTCTAGAGATGTTACTTTAAAAAATTAAGACAAATTTCATCTATTTAAAACCAATACAGGGAAATTCCTAGGAGGTGCAGCAGTTAGGACTTGGCACTTTCACTCCCGTGGGCCCTAGGTATATACACCCATGAAAAATGAAAACATATGTTCCCACAAAAACTTGTACAGCAATGCCTATAGCCAGAAGAGTAAAACGAAACAAATGTCCATCAACTGATAAACAGAGAAACAAAATGTGGCATATCCGAATAGTGGAACAATATTTAACCATAAAAAGGAATTAAGCGTTGAAACACGCTACAACCTGAACCTTGAAACCACAGTTAAGTGAAAGAAGCCAGTCACAAGAGACCACATATCAACTCCACTGGTATGATGTAACAGAGCAGGCAAATACAGAGACACAGCCATGCGAGCGGACTGCTTAGGACTGGGCGGGATGGGATCACGGGAACTAAAGGGCATGAGGTATTTTTTTGAGGTGATGAAAGTCTTCTAAAATTGACTGTGATAAAGACTACACGTATCTGTGAATATATTAAAACAATGAACTGTACAATAAACATGGATGAGATGTATAGTGTGTGAATTATTTTTTAATAAAGCTGTTTTTTTTTTTAAGTTCAGACTTAACGGTGCTAGGAAGCCCCCGGGTTTTATTTCCTTACATCTTAATAAAGGAAAGATTAATATCTGAGGTGCCGACCAAACTGAGGGCTTCAAATACCTTGTCATTCAATTGTTAGAGCAATCTTGAGCATATGAGGATAAGCAACTTGCTCAAAGAACCATATAGCTAAGTCAGAGGTGGGGTGTAAACCCAGGATGGCCCATTCCCAAGTCGTACGTTGTTTCCAGCACGTCTCCTTGTGGATCTGGTCCTTCACTAGAGCCGGAAAAGATGCCACCATCACACCAATCCAAGTCAAGCTGTGCCTGTCAACCAGAATGCCTGGTTGAACACTCCAGCAAGACTCTTACTCACGGAGGAGGATCTGGGTTATCACACACAAAAATAACTGAACAGTTGTGACACATGAAGACACTACCATGACACCTTAGTGACTTCCGTCTTTCCACAAGATTTTACCTTTCATTTCTCTCTCCTGAATCTCCCGCTCCTTCTTAGCCTGAATGGCAAGCAGTCGTCTGCTCTTCACAGCACTGATCATGTCTTCAGCTTCCGTATCTACTTGGGGCTCAAACTTGACGACTTCTTTTTTCCTGTCAGCCTTGCCCAGCCCATTCTCCTCTTTTCCATTTTCTTTGTTCCGGGCTTCCATTTCTTTCCGCTTCTGCTTCTCTGCTCTCTTCTTATCATTCTCTTCCTTCAGCACAGCGAGCCTCTCCTTCCATAGCTCTGCAGACATCTGCTGCCTGGTCTCCATGTGGTCCTGCACGGAATACGTCATGAGAATCCGGTGGCAGAGGGCTGTCAAGATCTGCAGTTTCTCTTCTGATGTGAGTTCAAAAAATTCAGAGGTCTCCAGCTTTTCTAGGAACTCATCTTGGACCTCATTATCCTCGAATGACGCAGAGTCTTTATTGTCGTCTGCGTCTGAGCCCTCGCTCTCTTCCTGAACGTCAGATTTGCGCAAGCAGAGCCGAACCAGCTCTGACACAGAATGCAGGGTCAGAGGGATTTCCGACAGCTTCATTCCCAACTCACCATAGTCTTCTGCTATTTCGTCTTGTAACAAGGTCTGCAGGAGGATGACCAACACTCTATTCAAGTATAAAAAGCCACCCTTCTCTGCGCTCAAGGCTTCCATGAGGGACACGGCAGTGATGGGATACTGGGCATCTGGTAGGAGTAACCCGGAGTAACAGCTCAAGAACTCCACCACCATGGCCACGTCTCCAAAGAGTGTGTTGGGCAGCCCCTCGGGGGTATCTACCAATTTAAATGTTGGAAGGGTTTTGCCAGTTAACTCTTGGTCCTCGTACCGCTTCTGTTTCTCTAGTCTCTCGAGCATTTCTTTCTCCCTCCGCTCCTTGGCTTTCTCCTTCAACTTCTCTTTCAGCTCCTCTCGTTTCTTTTTCAGATATTCTTTGCGCTGCTCTTCAGACATAGAAGCCCACCTCTTTTTGTGCTCTAGAAGCTCGAAGCGTTTTTGAACAATACTCCGCAGTTCTTCCGGGAGACGCGCTCTGTCTTCGCTGGAGAGGAGACGAGCTGTCTTGGAGATCACGCACGACAGAGCACTCTTCTTGTCCTCCCTGTCTTTGTTTTCTTTGTAGTACGCAATGAGGTGCAGGGCGGCGGGAGGCAGGTGTTTATGAGGCTTGCTAGAGGACCTGGGGGTGCCCCCGGAATTCCGCGGGGCTCGAGTCACCTTCTGAGTGCCTTTGGCCATGTCCAACAAAGTCATCTGCTTCATTTTGGTTTTAGGGGTCTTCAGGCCCTTCTTGGGAGATTTCGAATTCCCTGTGGATTTCTGTCCGTTCAAGATGCCTTTGCCTCTGCCCTTGGCTTTCAAAGGTTTGTCACTATGCTTCCCAGACTTCTTGCCAGGTGGGCCTTTCTTAGGAATGTGAAAGTTAGCATGTAGCTTGTTGGGCGACATCATCTTCATCACTTCCTCCAGATGCTCCTCTGGAGATTTGGAATTCTTTGAGTTCTTCACTTTGAGTGGCGAGCCGTTCAAGGATTTCTTCAGGTGTACGTGACACCATAACTTAGGATTTAGTGGTGAACTGAGAGAAGAGTTGTCTGTCTTGGATTTCTTTGAGGGCTTCCTGTCTGGAGATCCAGTATTCTTCCTCTTAGTAGATGGGTTGAGAGTCATATACTAGAATTTAAGAACAGAAGCAAAATTAATTTTAAAACCTAATTTAAAGAAATACTATTTAAGCATCCTAAAGGCCCTCTTCCCATCCACTCAGGTAAAGCTACACATTCATTCTCTTAATGGACACTCCATCCCTGAGAAAACAAAGCCATCAATGTTAGCTAATATTTTATTTAGCCTTCTCCACACAAAATTCTCCACACCGAGACTTAAGAATCTATACTCCAGGATGTCCCTGGAGGTCCAGTGGTTAAGACTCCATGCTTCCACGGCAGGGACACAGGTTGGATCCCTGGTCAGGGAACTAAGATCCCACATGCCATGCCGCATGGCCAAAAAAAAAACCCTATAATATTAGGCATTTCTGGTATGAGACTACTTTCTTACATATAGATTTTGAGCCTTTCAATACTTTAAAGAAATTTGTGAACTCTTTCCTTGGAAACATAGAAAAATTATGTACACAATTTCAGAGTCCATGGGACCTAGATTAAGGACATCTGATCTGGATAATGGCAACATCTGAGAAATTTTAATATTTACTGCTCGAGACAGATTTGGATTTTTATCCTTTAAACTTCTGTTACAACTGGTGGTATTCTGTGCTTAGGATGAGACAAAGTATACCATTTAAGTATTTTTGTTTAAATTCAGAAGCATATTTCCTTATTAAGAGTATCAGTAAGTATATTAACAACAAAACACTGTTCATAAATAGGAATCCCTCCCGATCCCTGGCTTTCGGGCTCCCCACACCTCAAGAACCCACTCCCATGAATACATTATTAACTACAAGTCTGATAAATTTTCAACCTCATACAATTCTCTCCTTGATTATCCTCTCACATCTTTCAAATTCACTCCCTTTAGCACCCAACGCCACAATCCTTCAATCCCAGCAGAACCATTAATTCATTAATCCATTAATTCTATAACATTTTTACCAATCTCACTTCTTCATCCTTTACCTAGATTAAATTCCAGTCAGCCATTCCAATCAACCCTGCATAAATCTACAGTTCCCTTGCTCTATCATATCTAGTTGGTCCTAGCCTGCATATGTTGAGCTTAAACGTAACTAGAATAAAAGACACAAGGACAGTGTGTGGACCTACTTTAGATCTCCAACTTATTCCAATCGTACAGAATGACTTAACAGGTTAGAACCCAGTCAACCTGTCATGATACCACTGTTTCTACTTAAGTGTTTATTAAAACAAAAACACTGTTGATTTTGATGCTTTGAAAGGATATAATTACAAAGAGAAAAGCCTGGCAGTTAAAATAAACTACATGAAATAATAACCAAGCAATGAAAAAGTACCATCAATTCAAAAAAATTTTACTGTTTTAAGTGATTAGGAGAAAGACTAGATAACCCCTAGAATCCTTGATTTCTATTACCAAAAGCAGTTAAGCACACAGAAGGCACTGAGACACAGAAGAGTGTAACTTCAAGTTTCTGCCTTTAACAGACTAACTTGTAAAGAACCAGGCTGGAGGCAGGGGAGCAGACAGACTCGGGGGAGATGAGACCACAGGCAAGGAAGCCACTGGAGACCATCAAGTATGAAATCAGGACCCTTGAAAAGCCAACAGCGAAACGGCTATGGTGAAGCAAGTCTCAGTGATCATACAGAACACTTATGCTCTTGTTAGAAGTAAACAAAACAGGTACAGTAAAATTTAATAAGCTGTACTATAATGCCAAATAAGATTTAAACATCAAGGATTTACGATCATCAGAGAAACAAACTCACAGACCCTAAGTCACAGAAGAGGTAGAGATACAGTCTGTAATGAACGAGTGGGCTATACTTAAGCAATCCTTCTGGCTAAGTTCTCTAACTTTAAAGGCCAATCTGCCCTTTAAGAACTATAAGCAATTACAGGTTACCATCCCCCAGCAGGCTGTTTTCATTCCTTGACCAAAACTAGATGTTCTGTTCCCCAATTATCCTCAGTATGGGCTGATAAAAAGGTTTCATAGTTTATAGAATATATACATTATCTGTGACTCAGGGCACATTTTCCCCAGAGGCAAGAATTTCCCACTTCTAGTTCCCCATAACTCTTATTTCAAAATGTTAAAAACAATAAGCAAAGGTAACATGTAAGTTGTGGGCGGAATAGCAACAAAACTTCAAAAAAAAACAATATTTCAGAGACCACCCTACAAATCACAGACTAAGGCCCAAAATTACCCTGGCAGGGATTAAAGATAAATACGTGCTTTCCAAAAGCACATATCCTACTTCAGCTAGACTTGGAAAATCTTTAGAGTATAGACATAACAAACTGATGCTTTGTCTAATGTGCAGGAGATTATCTCTAAAGTCATTCCAAAAATTTATCACTAAAAAGGAGATGAGTATGAGACTTCATTTTTACTGTTTTTAATAGATATCTTTTAATAGGATCTATGATAATTGGGCCACTTTTTAATTTACTGCTTACATGTTTATTCAAAAAGCCACTCAAGCATAAATTTCTTCTACTTAGAAGCACTGTATTCCGCAGAAATGATTATGCAAGAAAGAGCTGGGAGGATGGCTTAGCCATGAGATGGTCCAGCAGCCCATTTTTATTTATAAGGTGTGTTTCTTTGCCAAGCCACACCGTGTGTGTGTGTGTGTGTGTGTGTGTGTGTGTGTGTGTGTGTGTGTTTTTTTTTTTTCTTAAAAACGAAAGAAATTAACTCACCCAACCCCCTCCCAAAAGGCCGGCTCCCCGCGTGAGCAGTCCTTCAGTAACTGGATCATCTCAGCATAGGGCATGCTGGGCAGCCACAGCCAGTGGGAGCCGGCATGGCTGGGCTCAGGGGGAATCTGAAAAAGTATAAAACCACGTATGTGCTAAGGGTCTACCCTGTCCCCCATTCAGCAAAAGTAATCTACTAGAACAGTGCAAAGAGAGGGAGAAAAGAATGGGCACCTGGATTGGCAGTATTATAGCTTTTCTGGCAAAGGCCCTTCTTAACTGATAAACAGGAAAAAATTATTTATGTCTCAGGAACATAAGAGGCTATACAATTCCATAATTGTGTCTATAATTCCACACTTGTTCCCTGTCACCTGGAACAAACCACCACCATAAATAAGGAAATCTAATAAGATAAAAATGAATAAACATATTTATAGCAGCTCATTCAGATTCTAAATTTAACTTAATAGTTAGCAGTAAGAACCCTGAATTAGAACACTTTGGCAATCTACATTCTGATTCTTATTTCACTCTTCTCATTTGCCCAAGGAACCTGTTCGGAGCTTCAAGATAACATTCACAGAGTGGGTTCCTCTTGATTTCCAGATGCTTTTACTGGCAAACGTGTGAAATGTGTTACTATAAAATAGTTTTAAGTGCTCTGAAAATCACTTTATTTTTTTAAAGTACTTCAGCTCTAGTCTCTAATTCATAACCAAACTTTATACACCAAAATTTATTCAAAGAAAAATTTTAGGACTATAAACACTTGAAATTTCAGTTATTAGAGATAAGAAATATCTTCTAAAACGTACAATAACTAAGTTTCACTAGTAATGAGACAAAATTACACCACATGCCTTCTGATATGATTCACTGAGAAGAATACAACAACAATTCTGTGGTATTTCTAAGCATGAGGATATAAACTCAAACTGAGGAGCATTATGCAAAATAATTGACTTGAATTCTTTAGAATGTCAAGGTTTTTAAAAGACAAAGGAACTGAGATTAGGGAAGACTACAGAGACAGTTAGCAAAATCGGAGTTAAAGCTGTGGCTCACTTCTTCCCACACTGACAGCACTCTCACAGACATGGTGACCATTCCTAAAACCAGTTGGACTTTCTGTGGTCAGTGCCAGAAGCACCAGCCCACAAAGAGACACAGTCCAAGAAGCGCAAGGAGTCTCTCTATTCTCCAGGGAAAGAAGAGTTACAACAGGAAGCAGAGTGGCTATGGTGGACAGACTAAGCCGGTTTTCCAGAGAAAGGCTAAAACCGTAAAGAAGATTTTGCAGAGGCTTGAATGCACTGAGCCCAACTGCAGATCTAAGAGAATGCTGGCTATTAAGATACATGCATGTTGAGCTGGGAGGACGTAAGAAGAGAAAGATCCAAAGTGATTCAGTTCTAAGCTTCTTATTTTGTTTTATTATGAAGATAATAAAATCTTGAGATTATGGCCATTTAAAAGAAAAAACTCTAGATCAGATAACAGTATTGCTTTGATGCTAATTTCTTGATTTTGGTAATTGTACTATAGTTATTAATAGAAAATATACTTGTCTTTAAGGAAACACATATCCAAGTATTTTGCAAAATGGCGTCCTATCTTACAACCTACTACAAACGGCTCAGAAAAAAATGTGTGTGAAGACAAAAAAAAAAATGTGGTAAATATTAACATTCAAGGAATCTACTTGAGGAATACACAGAAATTCTTTGTAGTATATGTCAGTTTTTCTTCATGAAATTATTTCAAAATAAAATACTTTGTAAATGTATTAAGAATCATATTAAACCAGGCTTCCCTGTCCATCACCAACTCCTGGAATTCACTCATACACACGTCCATCGAATTGGTGATGCCATCCAGCCATCTCATCCTCTGTCTCCCTTCTCCTCCTGCCCCCAATCCCTCCCAGCATCAGAGTCTTTTCCAATGAGTCAACTCTTCGCATGAGGTGGCCAAAGTACTGGAGTTTCAGCTTTAGCATCATTCCTTCCAAAGAATACCCAGGGCTGATCTCCTTCAGAATGGACTGGTTGGATCTCCTTGCAGTCCAAGGGACTCTCAAGAGTCTTCTCCAACACCACAGTTCAAAAGCATCAATTCTTCAGCGCTCAGCTTTCTTTATAGTCCAACTCTCACATCCATACATGACCACTGGAAAAACCACAGCCTTGACTAGACGGACCTTTGTTGGCAAAGTAATGTCTCTGCTTTTCAATATGCTATCTAGGTTGGTCATAACTTTCCTTCCAAGGAGTAAGTGTCTTTTAATTTCATGGCTGCAGTCACCATTTGCAGTGATTTTGGAGCCCAGAAAAATAAAGTCTGACACTGTTTCCACTATTATATATTAATTATATATTCCACTATTATATATTAATATATTCCCCATCTATTTTGCATGAAGTGATGGGACCGGATGCCATGATCTTCGTTTTCTGAATGTTGAGCTTTAAGCCAACTTTTTCACTCTCCTCTTTCACTTTCATCAAGAGGCTTTTTAGTTCCTCTTCACTTTCTGCTATAAGGGTGCTGTCATCTGCATATCTGAGGTTATTGACATTTCTCCCGGCAATCTTGATTCCAGCTTGT
>NW_011494912.1:4686630-4703969 GCF_000754665.1 Bison bison bison | reverse complement strand
TTTCTTTGGGATTGGAATGAAAACTGACCTTTTGCAGTCCTGTGGCCACTGCTGAGTGTTCCAAATTTGCTGGCATATTGAGTGCAGCACTTTTACAGCTTCATCTTTCAGGATTTGAAATAGCTCAACTGGAATTCCATCACCTCCACTAGCTTTGTTCGTAGTGATGCTTTCTAAGGCCCACTTGACTGCACATTCCAGGATGTCTGGCTCTAGGTGAGTGATCACACCATCGTGATTATCTTGGTCGTGAAGACCTTTTTTGTACAGTTCTAAGGTTTACAAGACCACAAACACATGCCTATCACCATATCAGGCTCTGCTCAGATAACACTAAAAAATTCTACTTTTCTAAATAATTTTTCTCTCTCCCACTTAAGCTCTCCCCGCCAGTCCTTTCCTAACACTATTACGCACAACTTGCTTCCTCTCTCCAGACCTCATCTCTCTCTACAGTAGTTGTATTCAGCAGCCTCCCAAAACACTAAATTCTACTAAACCAAAGACAAAAAAATTTTTAACCTATTGCTTTTGGTTCTGATTTTAATGTGTTACTGAAGCAAGCACAAACCCATTGCCTTTGGGACAGGCAGATCACAAGTGATCAACTTTAATTCTCCATGAATTATTTTAAATTTCCTTTGTATCAGGAAAGAATCCAAAGTACTCTTTCATGGTCTACTTATCTGTGCCTTAAGTATATTCTGTCTTGGCTGTGATGCCAAAAAGTTTTTTAAGACAGCTGATTTTATAAAAAGGAAAAAGAAACATACATAAACTCAAAAAAGAAGGATCAGTGAAATAGCAAATAATATTGGGGAATAAGAAATTACTCTTTAGAGATGCAAAATACATAATAAGATAAGTATACGCTCTTAATTTGTAGACTGGTTATCTTACATGACTCCCCATTTCTCTAAGCAGAATCACTGTCTTCTTACGGCAGTTGTCTAAACAAGCTTGTACTCCCTAGTCTCCATCTGAATTACAGCCAAATTTCATTAAGTTAATATTTTAAGCCCTCATTAGAAAATTTCAGAATAGCCAGTTTCTTCAGAAATTGCTTTTCAACAGATAAATTCCTGGAATTCTAAGTCTCTGGCTCCTACAATAAGTGTGGATCAGTTTTTTTGTTCTAATAAAACCCAGAGACCTTTTATGTTATTCATATTATTTGAATCACTAAGCTAAAATACATAAAATACAACTGTAAAATTTTAAAAGGAAAATATTTAAGGACTTAAAAGATTCAAGAGTCTTAAAACTCATTTACAGATGATTTTATATAGAATTCTTTATCTTTGCTTGATCATGCTGGCCTAGAATAAGAAAACATGGTAATGCTAAACCATGGTTGGAGGTCTTTTCCAAGGTTTGAAAAAATATATATATTTCTCAATATACTTTTGCTAGCGATATCAACATAAGATGATTGACATAATTTAGTTCATGACTCACTTGTAAGATATCCTTAGTTTTTCATAATTGTAAGGAAGATATAAAAAGAGAAATCCTGAATTCTGACTTAGTTTTAATGCACCAGCAGCCCTCTCCTGATCACTTTCTGGCCCAGAGATCAAGATGAAATATCAGTATGTAAATAAGTAATTTTTATCAACAAAAGGAAATAAATACCCTCAAAACCCACATTTAAAAAATATTACTGAAGAAACCCTGAGATGGAAAAGGCAATAAGAAATCCAAGGCCAATGTCTTAGCTTCTGTCGTTTACTTTCTGCTGGTTCTAATTAGACTAGTCTCAGTTTTCCCATCTGGAAAGTAAGATTAATACAGATATACCATATAACTTCATCAGAATATTGTGAAAACCCAGTGAGATAAATAAAGGGAAAAAAAAAACAGAGGGGAATGTTAGATTTTCTACTAATTCTTTTCAAAGTTGTTAGTATATTTGACCTTATCTGACAATACAAATATCAGCTTTCATTTTTAGCAATCAATTTTCAAAATATTTTCAACACCATACCTCATTCCAAGAAAGATCTGAGACAAAAAAGCACATGCATGTAATGTTTCTTTGTTTTAATTATGCAATCACAGTAAAAATAAGTCACATTAGAAGAGGAGATATTCAATGCAACCTCTCTCCTACCAACCCCATTATCACCACCTATATGAAACAGATACATGTGAAAAAATTTTGAATTCATTATTTAAAATTAGAGTTTAAAATCTACTGTAAATCTAATCCTATTGGAGCCATCAGAAAAAATAAATTCATTTAATAGTGTCCTATCCTTCTGTCCAAAATTAAGGTGCCTTACCTTGTATGGATCAAGCAGAAAGTCACTGAATTTGCTAGGCAGGGAGTATTTCTTCACTAATTCATCTTCTACCACCCAAGGCGCATTTTCACCAGTACCAGCCCGTAACGCATTGTGCCGTATAAAGTATCGAAGTATCTCCTTATTTGGTGGGCGTTCTGTACGAATCAAGCTGTCTGCTGGCACATTACTGATGATCTAGATTAACAAAGAAAAATAACTCATTACTGGGGTCAAAAGCAATTTACCAATGAGAACAAAGATCTATACTTTCTCCAGAGAACTCCTAATTCCACCTATACAATAGGGTTATCACCTTTTTCAGAGACAGAAGGTTAATATATCTCAATTTGTCAACATGTATCAAAGTCTGAAAAATGCGTCTATCCATTGCCCACAGTTCCTCTTATTAAGAACTTAGAAATAAATGGAGAGTCATCATCAACTGCTTACAAAAGGCAGGGGGTGGGGAGGAAGGGAAAATACATAAAGGTATATCCATAAAGGACTCATGTTTCAAATTAAAATATCCACATAGACACTATGCAGACAACAGGGCAAAGAGTTTCTCAACCAGGACAGTTATAGAATCATCCAGGGTTCTATTACAATGCAAATGCTTGGGCCTCATCCCAAAGCTACTGAATCAGAAGAATTTGTGGTGGTGAAGTCTGGAAATCTGCATTTTTAATAAACTCCCTTGGTGACTATCATATGTACTTAACAACCTGAGAATACTGTTTTGGAAGAAAATTTAATGATACTCATACAGTAAATGAAAAAAGCAAGTTACAAAATATTATATACAGAATAGTCCCATTTTTGAGAGTCATTTAAAGACTAACCACCCATTAACCACATCTATATTCACCAATGATCATCTCTAAGTATGGGATCAGAGATATCTTTTTTCTTATTTGTATTTTCTATTTTTCTATAAAACCATATTTCACAGTAAACCATACTTACTACATGTAAACCAAACTATTTACAATCATTAATCAGAAAACAAACGTTAATTAGGGAAGTGATTGAGACTTGCTAGCAATGTTTTAACAACCCACCTTGCTGAATGGGACATAAAACATTTAGTAAAATAAATTGTATTTAACACCCAATTTTAAAATATAAAGAAATCCTGATAATGCAATTAAGTCTTCAGATCACTATCTATAAAACAAACGATTCAAAATGAAATAAGACTTGTCAACTTTTTGACGTGGGGAAAAGAAACAACACTCTAAAAGAGGCTTTCTCAGGCCTCAGCTCCTTCTTCTATTAAAAAAACCAGTGTACAGCTGCCTTCCACACCTAGCTGCCCCAAAACTTTCTAATAAGATTTTATATGTACAGAAATACCAGTACCTGAAAGCCACATGCCATGTTTCATGAAATCTAAGATGTTATTAATGAAAGAAAGACACATTATGCACCACAAAGAAAAAAATTGCCAACTGATATTAAGATACATCCTGATTCCAAAAGATACAAACGGCTATATATAAAATAGGTAAAGTCCTAATGTATAGCACAGGAAATTGTATTAAGTATCTTTTAATAAACTACAATGAAAAAGAATATACATATATATATGTGTAACTGAATCACTCTGCTGTACACCAGAAACTAACACAACACTGTAAATCAACTATACTTCCATTAAAAAAAAAAGGATACATCCTGAATCTGGGCATGTAAAAATATGGAAATTGAACATCTCAGCATCAGTACTACATAGTACTAAGTTACTTAAACGGTATTTACCATTTTAGATGATTAGCTCCACAGATTCCTTGTAAAAGCACTGGTTAGAGTTAACTCAGTTTTTGAGCTTATTTTATTACAAATAGCTCTACTTTTAATTGGGAAGAGCTATTTCCTCAGGAAGTCCAAAACCACTGGAAACAATTATTTTTTTCAGACAACTGACTTTGAAGCTCAAACGCAAATTACTCTTACACTCTAATAATTCCTATTAGAAAGGAAAAAGCATGTGCTCTCCTAGGAAAGAAAATTCAATTTAACTTAAAGTCATAATTACGAAGACCAGAAAACCACTCAGAATTTGTTGTAGAAACAAATTCATTCACACAGCACATCTATGAGCAAACTAGCTCTTGGGCCCTTCCTCACACAGCATTCATTCTGTGTAAGAGGCTCAATACAAAGCGCCACTAACCTTGTCCTCATCCTGCAGCTTCACATCATACTTGTGGGGCAGAAACTTTGGAGGAGCCCATTTCCTCTCTCCTTTTTTTAATGAAGTAGGAAGTTTTCGTGGAGATCTGCGTGCTCTGTCATCTAGTCAAATAAACAGAAAATTAGTGGAAAAAAAAAGTAATTCTTTTAATTCTGCCCATTCATTCATTAACAATAACTTTACCAAACACGTACTCTGCAACCAGGCACCGAGTGATGGGACCCAAACATAAACTGTAAAGCCTTTACCTCAAGTAGCTAAAGTCTATGGGAGAAGTCAGTAATAATTACAAGGAGGAAAATACTATAATAGAGGTTGGTATAGGAAATTACTACAGGGAGAAAAATACTCAAAAAGAGAGAAGTATGAATTTAGCCTGGAAGATAGGCAGAGAAGACCTAGAAAGAACATGACCTGTTCAGAGACTACAAATAATGAGATACGAGTGAATATGATCTACAGTATAATTTTTTTTAAACAAATCAGATTACAGGACTTCCCTGGTGGTCCAGTGGTTAAGATTCCAGGGGGCACAGGTTCAATCCCTGGTCAGGAAGCTAAGATCCCACATGCCACCTAGTATGGCCAAAAAAAAAGAAATTAGCCTAAAGAGGTAAGTAGAGGTTTATAAATTATAATGAACCTTGCACAACACTTAAATAGATTGGAATTTGTCTTACGGGCATAGGGAAACAAAGGATTTTTGATCTAACTAACCAGATGTACATTTTGGAAAGAGAACTAATGTGAAAAATTAAGAAGAGGAAAAAGACACTTTCAGCAGTCAGAAAATGAATAAAATGGGAAGGTGAGACTGAAGACAGGAAATCAGAAGATATAATTGTAAACATCTGAATTCATGTATCAGGAATGGTGAAGCGATCAGCTGAGACGACAGACCTGGAAACCAACTAGATGTGGGAGATGCTAAAGGCTTCCCAGTGTTCTGCCTTAGAAACCAAGCAGATGTGTTGAAAAATGAAAAGGAGACAGAACAAAATCATATGAAAACAAACAAAATCTAAAGGACAGCAGTGGGGAGAGGAAGCAAACAGAAAAATAGTGGGAGAAAAAGGAGACCCTGATATTAAATAAACTAAAAATGAGAGTGACCAGCAGTGTAAAATATGAAAGTAAATAAAGCACACTAAGAAGCAAGCAGTGGATCTGGCCGTCAGGGGTCACCTAAAACCCGACTAGGGACAGTTTCAGGAGTAAAGAAGCACGAGTTAACACGTGAGGATAAACTCATGGTCCAAAAGCGGCGACAACACTCTCAAGAACTTTGGCTTGAGTGAGTCAGTCAGAAAGAGAACAGGGTCCAGGAAAAGGACGTTTTGCTTTTGGGAAATGGGACTTCATTTATAAGTTGAGAATAACCATTCAAGAGCACTGCAGTGCAGAATAATAAAGTTAACCCAATCCTGAGAAAGCAGGAAGGAATGGAATTCAGAGCAGGTATTGTGACCAAGAGGAAGGACAGTTCTTTTCTGATAGAGGAACACAGAAATTCATAACAGTGAGGTTAAGAATACAAAGCTGAAAAGTTCCTGCCTAATACATTTCCCCCCATAAAGTAGAAGGAAGACTACCTTGTAAGAAAACATTTTGAATACTGGAATTTGTCTATCATATTTCTGTGGAAATGCAAAACATTCAGAGTACATCGTAACATTCTTTGGCCCGCCTACTTCGGCCACCTGATGTGAAGAACTGACTCATCTGAAAAGACCCTGATGCTGCAAAAGATTGAGGGCAGGAGGAGAAGGGGACGACAGGATGAGATGGCTGGATGGCATCACCGACTCAATGGACATGAGTTTGGGTAAACTCCGGGAGTTGGCGATGGACAGGGACGCCTGGCATGCTGCAGTCCATGGGGTTGCAAAGAGTTAGACACGACCAAGCGACTGAACTGAACTGAGCCCGCCTACCATTCTTTCCAAAGACCAGCAATAACATTATATCCCAAAACTGAAACCTAAACTAAGGCATGTAACATCCTAAAAAAGAAGCCAAAGTCTAAAACTAGGGGTTCCTAAGTACACAATGCTTAAGGAATAAAGCTAACAGCTGTAACACATTAGTGGTATTCTGATGATCTGATTCTGTGATCTTTTATTTTTGGCCTAGCTTGGAGGGATCTCAGTTCCCCCGATCAGGGATCAAACCACTGCCTCCTGTGGTGGAAGCACAGAGTCCTAACCATTGGACCATCAGGGAAGTCCCTTTCAATGATCTGATTCTAGTAGTGTTAGAGGACGTATCATCAGTCAACACTTAACCAAAACACTTTTCAACCTCAAGTCTTGGGTATGTAAGTAAAACTTCAGTATCAAAAAGAAGGAAAAGAGAAACTGAAAAACACTGATATCAGCATTAATAATACAGAGTGAAAAAATTGAAGCATCAACAACTGAGGTGGATGCATTACAACAGTCTCAGAAGTTTCCTTGGGACAAGAAAAGGACATCCCTTTAAAACCATCTGCACACGCCCAAAACATAAGGAGACACAAAACAGAATGGAAGCATACAGCATATGCTCTAATAAAATGCTCTAATTCAAACTTCGTAAGTTACATAATGAGGTAAAATGTGATCCTCTGACAGTCAAGAGGAAGAAGCTCAACATACTCAAACCCTGTCAGTACTCATATCTTCAGAGATAGAAGAAATCTATTCCAGTTAAATTCCTAACTGACACAGATTTTTTTAAAAGGGGGGAGGAAAACCTCAGAGGATAAATAATTTTCCCAATGTGTAATGTCTCAATTCTTCAACTTTCAAAACATTATGTTAGGTCTCCAGGTCCCTACTTTTAGACACCATAGTGCTTCAGAATTCTGGCAGTTCCCATCTGAGAAGGAATGTGAGTTACAGATAACAGACAAAAGGAAGTACCTCAAAACCATTGCACTGGCTTGCAATGTGAAGAAGAAACAGGGATTAGAATTTATCCCTCCTACTCAGATCACCCCACTTCCAAGCCTATACAGATAATTCCAACTTAAAGAGAAAAAGAAGGCAAACCTTCTTTCCCATCTTGAGTAGCTTGATATGTGCACACAGATTTCTAAGCAACTAGAGGAAATGACTTCCAAATCCCTTAATTGTGAAAGGAGATTTAAATCCTGAGTGACAGTATAGGTATGTTTTCCAAAGCATAAACAAACAAAAGCACGTCTATCTAACAACAAAATTCAATTACAAACTGAGTTGCTAGAGAACTCAAAAAAGATTTGTGCATAATAAAATAAACAGAGTAGCATAGCTCAATGAGGAAAGACAGTATCATACATACTAATACTCTCTCTCCTTCCTTCTTCTTCTTTCCCAACTGCCTCCTTCTTCTGATGGTCCTGAGCGATTTGGCTAGAATTCTCTTTGTCGCTTGAGGGAGAGTCACAGGAGCCATCAGATTTCTTCTCAGTGGCCTCTTCATCTACTTTCTCCAAAGGATGAATCTTAACAATCCTCACTTTGAGCATTTTTTCCTTCCCAACCTATAAGAAAAGATAGGAGAGAGTCAAAGATAATAATTAAGAACTATAAACCTAAAGGTAACGGTGATACGCATTCCACATCACCTGACCAAAAAAGTACACAAAAACTCTAAAGGAGTCAAGTACAGTGATTTTTTTTCCAACCTTATTTCCCAGACCTCTAGTTTGAAATAGGACATCTTAAAAAAATAAAATGATCACCATCTAGTTCATAATTCATGTACCAACGTATTAAGGCCAAACCGTAACTACTATACAAACCTGGTATGTGTAAATAAAGTTCAAGAATTTCCATTTTCTAAAAAAATCAATTACATACGGATATCCAATTATTCCAGAACCATTTATTGAAGACTATCTTTTCTTCACTTTAATTACCTTTCCACCTCTATCAAAACTCAGCAGACTGTATGTGTGTGTGCCCACGCACGCATGCGTGTGCATATGTGTCTATTTCTGGATGCTGTTCTGTCCCACTGATATATCTGCCTATAATTATACCAAATTATACCATCTTAATAAGGTTCAAAACCAGAGAGCATCAGGATTCTACTTTTGCTGTTCTTTTTCAAAGTTGTTCTGGCTAGATTCTTTGCATTACAATCACTCTTTTTTTTATCCAATTTTTTATCCAATCTGACAATCTCTATCTTTTAATTGAAGCTTTAAAATATTTATCTCTGGAGAAGGAAATGGCCACCCACTTCAGTATTCCTGCCTGGAAAATCCCACGGATGGAGGAGCCTGGTGGTCTACAGCCCACTGGGTTGCAAAGAGTTGGACACGACTCAGCAACTTTCACCTTAGAACATTTATGTTACATATAATTATAGATATGGTTGGAGAAGGCAATGGCAACCCACTCCAGTACTCTTGCCTGGAAAATCCCATGGACGGAGGAACCTGGTAGGCTGCAGTCCATGGGGTCGCGAAGAGTCGGACATGACTGAGCGACTTCACTTTCACTTTTCACTTTCATGCATTGGAGAAGGAAATGGCAACCCACCCCAGTGTTCTTGCCTGGAAAATCCCAGGGACAGCGGAGCCTGGTGGGCTGCCGTCTATGGGTTCGCACAGAGTCGGACACGACTGAAGCGATTTAGCAGCAGTAGCAGCAGCATAGATATGGTTACATATTTTCTATTTAGTTTCATCAAAACTAAAAATGTCTGCTCTTCTAAAGACACTGTTAAGTAAATCAAAATACAAGTCCTAGATTGGAACAAAAAAAGCATATATATAGCAAAGGATTTGTATCCAGAAAATACAAATAAGTCTCACAACTTAAAAACAAGAAAATAATCCAATTTAAATTAAATTTTAATTTTAAAATGGAGGAAGATTTGAACAGACATTTCACCAAAGGAAACACAAATAAAAGGTAGCAACAAGCAGAAAAGGTGCTCAACATTATCAGTTATTAAAAGAGAAAATACTCAAGAATAAAAACCCTAGTCAAAGGGCATATTGTATTCAATAATGCCAAAGCAGTTACCGAAATAGTTAGCAATGGATGAGCAGCTCCACAGTCTTGTCAAAACTTGGCATTATTTTAACTTTTCTTTATTCACTAATCAGATGTGTATAAAATGATCTCACTGTGGTTTCCATTTGACTTTCTGGATTCCTGATGAATATAAACGTCTTCTCATACGTTCACAGACACACCTCTCTCCCTCTTCTGGAACTCCTCCTCCTCCACCTTGCAGTATTTTCCTTTCACCACTCCAAGTCCATCTCAGTCTTCTCGACCTTGCTCTGTGCTTAAACAGGCTGATCTTAATGAACTATATCAAAGGGCTCCTTTCTCCCTAGGTTTTGAGGAGTTCAACCCATGGGGAGCATAAGCAGAAAATCACAGGGTGAAAGAAAGCTGACACCAGGGTGACACTGGCATCTCCTGACTATCAGCCTCAGCAGGCTGGCTGCTTCTCGCTATACCAAAGCACTTTTCTACAATTACATCATTCTCTCCTAGTTCCAGTAACCTTCCCTTCCCCTCATTTACTTGGAGTTTAGAAGCAGTAAAGCCTCTCCACTATTGACTGCCATGAGGTACTTAACCTTTCCTTGTTGGTTTTCCTTGACTTAGATCAGACTGTGATCTGAGGTTTCTTTTTCAAACTCAATTCAATTACACCATTTGAATAATACCATCTGTTTCCTGCCAGAACACTGAATGATATAAAGTGTGTGATTAAAACCCAATGATGATTCCACAGACATTACAAATATAAAAAGTAGCTGGGAGATACAGGGAGTCAAAGTAAACTGAGGAAAGAACAAGAACTTTGGAACCAGACAAGGACTTACTGGCTACTGCTGGGTTAACCTAAGCCATCACCCTCCTCCTTTTCTCCCTCCTTCTGAGGCTTCAAAAAAAGGGAGAAAAAAAAAAGGGAGTATTCACTTTCTTAGCCCCCTTGTGGCTGAAGATGGTTATGTAAGCCATGGTATAGTCAATAACATGTAAAGATAAAAGGGAATGGGGAAGAATATGCTTCTGATAAAGATTTTCTTACTATGCTTAGACAAGCATTTGCTTGCTCTGAGTAGTCACAATTTTACAATCAAGAGGCAACGAAAATAAGGACAAAACCAAATACACCAAGAACAGAACAGAAAGGCACAAGGACAGCCTCTCCACCAAACTTGGAATTGCCCGCTTCTAAGACTTATTATGTGAGATAATCAACTGTCTTCACTGGTTAAGCTGATGCTGCCCAAAACGGCTGTCCCCCAGGTGTTCATATCATCACATCCTGGAGGTGTTAGAACTGCCAACTCTCAGGTCCTACCCTAGATCCTCCATGTAAAGTCTCAGGGGACAGGGCCCAAGAATGCATATTCATAAACCCTCAAAGTAATTTTATTTAGGCTAAACTTTGAGAAGTCCTGGCCACTGTCAGTCAGCTATTTCATTACATACTAGTACACTGTATCAACCTGAACAAGCTATTTAAACATCTAAGCCTGTTTACCGCCTCAGCCTTTCTGTGCAGATTCTATAAGATATTATATAAAGCAACCAGCCCAGTATCCGGTACATACAGAACTTCAACAAATGAATCTTATTTTAAACTTTCAAAGGACTATGTAGGGATTGCTTTAGTGTTATGTAAATAGTTTACCTATGACTTTAGTAAACCCTTTAGTAATAGTAATAGTCACCCTACCTATTTACTTCAGTGATAGTTATCCTCTAGTAATGGGCTGGAAAATTAAACAAACTTATACAGAAAGAAGTCAACTCAACCACTGTTGTAGGGAAATGGAAATCTTTTGCCTTAGATTCCATAGATTTGGACTAAAAATAGCTGAGTCTTTTACATAGTTCTAAAACTTAGTGATTAAAATACTTAAATGTTTAAAAATATATTTGATACTATTACGTAAAGGGGACTTCAATATTACTCACAAAGAAATAATGTTGTCATCTGGTTAGTGAATCAAATCACATTAAAAAAATAAGTAAAAACAGGCGCTCACCTCAAAGTCACACTCTTCTCCCACTGCGTATTTGGTCATGATCTCCAACCAAGCAGTATCCACTAGCTTCTCTAAGGAGGCTGTGTTATGGTGAACCATTTCCAGGACAAGTTTCTCATACCAGGCAGGGAACTCCTCCTTCAAACTAAACAAACAAGTCATCAGTTTCCAAGAAAATGCGGAAAAGACTATCCAGAGAGTTATTCGGGTCAACTGAAAAAGTCCTTTAGCACATACAGGCAAGGCACTGGAAAATACAAAGATTATTCATAGAAGTAAATATAAACACCTCACCCTGTCCTCTGCAGCCAGGCACAGACTATCCTTCAAGTGTCACCTTCTTCACTAAATCTCGTGGAGTTTTCCCCAGCAACTCTAAGTTAGTCTTGCTAACCTCTGAATTCCCACTGTACTTTATTACTTTGTGTGAAGGAGAGCAATTTATTTTCATCAATTCTCTGATCTGTTCCTAACAGCTGTCCACCTGATTGTCTTTGGGTTATCCAGGTACATCACCATATTACAAGCAACAATAACTGATCTCCCCCTTACTACTCTTTATTTTCTTTATTTGCTATAGGTTAATGGTTATCATCTTTCATTCGAAGAGAACTTTTATACACGCAAAAACACATCCAGAAGGTAGCATTATCTTTATTTTGTAAACAGCAAAGTGTACATGTTTTTACAGTACAAACGATTGTGCCTAGGCACTGTGATGAATTTTAGCATAAATCAAACATGACACCTGCCCTCTAGTTTACAGGCTACTATAGGTGTCAGCAACAGCCTATGAGCCAACTCCACCCTGCTACCAGTACTTTTTTTGGTAAATAAAATTTTATTGGCACCTAGTCACTCCCATTCATTTATGGTATTATCAATAGCTCTTTTCACTGTACAACATCAAAGTTGAATAGTTGAGACAGAGACCATATGGCCCACAAACCCTAAAATATATTAACTGGCACTTTACAGAAAAGGCAGGCCAACCCGGAGTCTAGTACACTAAAAAGGTATAAACATAAATAACGCTAATTCAAAACGGAACAACGTCAGTGACCCAAGCAAAGAAACAGGCACCAGGTTAACAGACTTGACTAATTATTAATCAGTGATGGAGCCATTACTAGAGCCCAGGTCTCAAGTGAAGATAGTGCTCTGTTACACAGGCAAAAGAGCAGAATGGTATTCATTACTAAACTGTATGCTCTCTGTTTATATACTATTAAGAGAAGTCAATGAGAAGTCCACAGAAAACGTTTTTACTCTGAATTTCCAAAAGGGTATTGTTTCTCTATAATAACTATAAATAGTTGTCTCACTGTATCTCACTGTTCGCTGAACCCGTGGTAGGCAAGGTGTGATGAGGGAAGCTGGAAGAAAACTTACGGAACCATAGGAACCACAGACATGTTTATTTTCTCCAGGTTGGCACAGCAGCCGTGAGGCAGCCGTTCTGACCTAGTGGACGTGGCCATAATGAAGCTGCAAGGGCTTTTCACGTGGAGCTTATATACGTTTACAGAACAAAGTGGCCTGTGCCCAAGCAGGGACCCATCGTGATGCGCATGCGCAGTGCTGTAAGTATTACTCTCAGCTGTTACAGAACCATGTATTTACAAACCGTGGGGTGAGAGCGAGAGAGCCTGACTACCACCACCTTGGCTACTTTGCGCTTTCTCTACACAGAGCATAATCTTTAAAAATTATGAATCAGGGACTTCCCTGGTGGTCCAGTGGCTAAGACTCTGAGCTCCCAGTGCAGGGGGCCCAGGTTCGATCCCTGGTCAGGGAGCTAGATCCCACATGCTACAACTAAGACCCAGAGCAGCCAAATAATAAAATTAAAAAAATAAAAAATTATGAATCCCCATACTGTACACCTGAAACATATAAAACTGCATATCAACTATATTTCATTTTCAAAAAAAAAGTAGTGTTTTATCATCCCTAGTTCCTACTTATTTTTGCAAGCATCTGTTGTCTAAATTCTGAGTATTTTCTTTGAAAGGATACCCAATTACACCCTTTGAACACACACAGAATTTTTTAAGATACCTCATTTAACCATCCCACTCAGGTAAACTATCTTCAAACTGTGTATTTATTTTCAATAGCTGCTATAAATACTGTCTTAAATTTCAAATGACCACAAAATACAGAAAATCCTTTGCTAATTCGCTGCCTCTGTATTACTTCTAGATTATATCAGCTTCCTTTGCTTAGAACCACATTCCCAGAGTATTTATAAGGGAAAAGTATACAGCAAGAATATTCAAAAGCCTGGTACATACCTAAGTTAAGTGTACGCACAACTGTATATCCCACATACTGTGTTACTCACAAAATGACAAGAGGCAAGACACCAGTACATCAATACAATGCATTCCAATTTACGCCCCATAAACTTAAATACAAATACGGTTTGGTGGTTAACAGTCCCCTTTTCCTCATCATGTGAAGACAGCGTTAGAAGGGCAGTGCTTCTCCTACTTACAGTTCAGCAACCTCCTGCTCCTCCTCCCAGGCCTCCTTGTGCGTGAGCTGACTGCTCCCGGTACTCTTACACGTCCAGATGCGCTCACTGTATCTTTCCAAGCGGGCTTCATACTCTCTGTGAGCAGTGGCTCAGGAAAACGATACTCAAGCAACAGACAGACTAATCCACAAACTACTTATCATACATGGAAAAAACCACAGTATCCTCTCTGTAATGCATAGCATAAACTGAAGTCAAGAGTTTTCAGCTGGCAAATCCAAGCAAGATGATTAACACTATTCACCCAAATTTCACTTCACAAGACTCCCACAGAACTAAGAATTATAAGAAAAGAATTAAGGCAAAATAAAACCCAAGAGATAAGGAATAAGAATCTAAGGTATGTGAAACTCACAACTCAAATGAAAGAATCAGTTCCACAGTAAGATAAAATGGCTACACCAGTTTCCCAGGCAGTTGGGAATAATAACCCTGTACACACGGTCATGATCCATTTACTAATAATCTTCCAGTCTACCTTGGAAACACTTCTTGATTCTCTTGGGTTTAAAAAATAAATACCATAAAATCCTAAAAATAATTCTGGCATAGTAGCACCCCACTCCAGTACTCTTGCCTGGAGAATCCCACGGATGGAGGAGCCTGGTGGGCTGCCGTCTATGGGGTCGCACAGAGTCGGACACGACTGAAGAGACTTAGCAGCAGCAGCAGTATGTATCCAGAGTTATGTTATCTCCAGTAACACCACGTTCACAAGTCATTTACCAGTACTTAGCCCATCTTTGTGAGGGAGAGGGAGGAAGAGATCATCCAACTAGTGCCTGTACATGGGAACTTTCCACACCACCCCAACTGGAGTTCATTATCAGCCAGCCACATTCCAATTCAAATGACAGGCAACTAATTTACTTTTATGCACAGGAGAAGATGCTATGCAGGAAAACTGACACCACAACTAGAGAATTAACTGCCAATCTCTGTACTTTCCAAGTGACAGTTTCTATAATGGTTGAAATAAAAAGTATTTAAACAGCTCCTCTTGTAATATTACTGAACAACTAAACAAATAATTCATTTTTAATATAAAGGAGATTCTTGGTCTTCTAGGGCTATTATGAGTTAAAAGAAAAATGACAGGGATAAATCCACAAATAATCCAAAACTGTAGTTTTAGTCAATAAATAAGTACCTTCTCTCACTGTATCATTCTCTGGATCTGCCAAAAACAAAACGTCTCTTTTTCCTCAGGGGGGTGATGATAATATTTAAATGATTAAACTATTAAAACAGAGTACCAGTGAAAACCAGGAGTCAGACTTCCATAGAGCCCTATGCAAATCCAATCACTGAAAATCTATAAAATCCTATGGTGAAAATGGACTAGCACGGCTTCCATAGGGACAGTAAATCACCAGCAAAATGGGTTTGTTTTCTGTTTCTCTATTTGCACCTGGGGAGGGGAGGTAAAATAAAAACAATCAGTAAGTGGATTTATTTAAACATTCAAAAAGCTTAATAACATTCTAATACATCATTCGTCTACACTGAAGAAATGTACTGCACCATCAGAGAGAATATGAGATTAACAAATATATCCTAAAGAGAAAGCATTACGTTTTTATTACTGTTACTTTCAATAGTTGGAATAACGTGCCAAGTCCATTCTCCTCAGACTAAAACCCATATGGCCAATAGGACTGCTACCACCCAGATGCCTCAGTGATTCCTCAAATCCAACTTTTTCTAAACTCTCACTACCCCTCCACTCCTGCTCAAACGTGCTCTTTAACAGATACTCCCAATCTCACTGAATGGTCCAAGTCAGAACTCAGGGACTCATCCTAACCTCTTGAGCCCCCTTACTGTAACCACTTACATACTTTTCAGTTCAGTTCTTTCTCTCCCATAACAGAGCCATTCTCCAAATCCAGCTTCTGATCCTCATTTCTCAAGCAGTCATAATATTTTAAAACATTTAACTGGCCTCACTGGTAATCTTCTTCTCAGGTCCTTTGTGCTTCTCACGCTCACATCCTTTTTCTCCCCAGTCTCATTTGCTTTTAAACCCATTTCTTCTGATTTAAAAATCTCACTTGCCCTCAGGCCCCTTGAAATGCAAACATGTTACATCGGGAAAAATACTCTGACCCCCCCACAGAACTGAAAACCTCTTATCAAGATTTTATTGGGTTTTATTTTCTAAGATTTTTATTTTCAGAAGGAAAAAAAAAAGGAAACTAGTTTCAAACAATATATATTCAAATAGCAAATACTGATTGATTATGGTTTTTCAAATACAGTAATGACAGTCCCTTCTACCCTGATACAAGTCTTTCCCACCCGCCTTTGAAAATCTTTATCAGTACAGCATTCTCCTTCTGGGTGGCCTCATCCACTCCCATTAACTTCAATTACTATCTACAAATGCTAATAACTTCTATCAGCAGCTCAGTCCCCTCTCTCTGAACTCCAGGCCCATATATAGATATATACTAGCAACACATACATCTCCATTTGGAGAGCCTCAGCAATTCAACGTAAGAATGTCCAAACTAAACACTTCATGACTCCACAGTCAAAATAAACAACTGATCCTCTTCTAGGTGAAACCCCACATCTCAGACTGTGACTCAAACCCAGTTACATTGCAGATGGGACTTGAACCCAGTTTCCCTGCTGAAGTCGCACACCTGGTCTCAAGACTTAATGAAGCTCAGGTTCTTTAGTATCAGCACAGAAGGAATTCAGCAAGAAGCAAAGCTATAGGCAAGAAGTAGATTTATTAACACAGAACACTTGTGAAGGATGCAAGCAGTCAGGCTCTGCCCTAAGAACTAAATGGGAAAGCAGGTTTATTTAGGGAGACACACACTCCACAGAGTGGGGCCATCTCAGAAGCTGAGAGGCCCTGAAATACGGGATGGTTAGTTTTTAATGGTTTGGGTAAATTCATAGGCAGTAGTAGGAAGATTATTCCAATTATTTTGGGGAGAGATCAGAGAGAGAGAGATCACTCACTCAGTTGTGTCCGACTCTTTGCAACCCCACGAAACGCAGCACGCCAGGCCTCCCTGTCCATCACCAACTCCTGGAGTTCACTCAGACTCAAGTCCATCGAGTCAGTGATGCCATCCAGCCATCTCATCCTCTGTCATCCCCTTCTCCTCCTGCCCCCAATCCCTCCCAGCATCAGAGTCTTTTCCAGTGAGTCAACTCGTCGCATGACGGTGGCCAAAGTACTGGAGTTTCAGCTTTAGCATCATTCCTTCCAAAGAAATCCCAAGGCTGATCTCCTTTAGAATGGACTGGTTGGATCTCCTTGCAGTCCAAGGGACTCTCAAGAGTCTTCTCCAACAC
>NW_011494912.1:4679541-4685833 GCF_000754665.1 Bison bison bison | reverse complement strand
AGCTTGGACATCAGGAAGTTCACGGTTCACATATTGCTGAAGCCTGGCTTGGAGAATTTTGAGCATTACTTTACTAGCGTGCGAGATGAGTGCAATTGTGCGGTAGTTTGAGCATTCTTTGGCATTGCCTTTCTTTGGGATTGGAATGAAAACTGACCTTTTCCAGTCCTGTGGCCACTGCTGAGTTTTCCAAATTTGCTGGCATATTGAGTACAGCACTTTCACAGTTAGTCCATTCTATTTTGGGGAAGGGGCAGGCATTTCCAAGAACTGGGCCACCACCCACTTTCTGGCCTTTTATGGCTCAGCCTCCAAAAGGTCTTGGTGCCTGTGGGAGTCATTTACCATATGCTAAAGTATTACAAAGAGTATATATAATGAAATTCAAGGTTACTGGAAGTCCAGGCTTCTGCCACCTTGGGCCTATTTGGTTCTAACCACTTTATGTCCTTAGGGGATATGTCTTTTAAGGGTTGGCCAGGGCCACCCTCTTCCTTCCAGTCTCATAGGGTCCTCTATGTCACAGTCAAAGCTAGGGTTATTCCAGTAGTCATGTATGGATGTGAGAGTTGGACTATAAAGAAAGCTGAGCGCCAAAGAATTGATGTTTTTGAACTGTGGTGTTGGAGAAGACTCTTGAGAGTCCCTTGGATTGCAAGGAGATCCAACCAGTCCATTCTGAAGGAGATCAGCCCTGGGATTTCTTTGGAGGGAATGATGCTGAGGCTGAAACTCCAGTACTTTGGCCACCTCATGCAAAGAGCTGACTCATTGGAAAAGACTCTGATGCTGGGAGGGATTGGGGGCAGGAGGAGAAGGGGACGAGGGAGGATGAGATGGTTGGATGACATCACCGACTCGATGGACATGAATTTGAGCAACCTCCAGCAGTTGGTGATGGACAGGGAAGCCTGTGCTGCAGTCCACGGGGTCGCAAAGAGAGAGACACGACTGAGTGATTGAACTGAACTGATGTCACAGGACACCACTAACCAAATGATAACCAAAACATAACCTGACTCCTCCTCAATCAATCACCAAATCCTGACAAATCTACTTATTTCAGAAATTCACAAACTGTACTTCTCTCCACTTCAAGGGCTAGTGAATTTATTCAGACAGCTGTTGTCTATCTAGTGCTGAGATGACTTAATCACCGGTCTAGTTGCCACTGGTCTCGAGGCTACAGATCCATTCTTAACCATTCTCAACGCTGCACCCACAGTAATCTTCCTAATCTAAAAGCCTGCTTCTTTGCTTTTCAAATTCTTTTAACAGCCTCCACTAAATTTAAGGCAAAGTCCAAATTCCTGTCTACCGCACAGCCCCATTTGTGTACCTCATCACTGCCTCTCGCTCCTACTTTCTCACTCCAGCCATATGAAGCTGATTTCTATTTCTCAAAAGCGGGAATTCCCTGGTGTCCAGCGGTCAGGACTCAGTGAGTTTCATGCCATTTGCCCAGGTTCCACAAGTGCAACGGCACAAAAAAATAAAAGGTTTTAACATTTTTTTAGTAATTATTTTTTTTCAAAATCAAGAACCATCAAACTCACAAGCTCTTCAAAAGATGTAGACCTCTTCTTCATCTAACTGTTTTTTTGTTTTTTTTTTTTGCTGCGCCATCCGTCCTGTGTAGGATCTTAGTTCCCTGACCAGGGATTGAACCCATGTCCCCTTAAGTGGAAGCACAGAATCTCAACCACTGGATCTCCAGGGAAGTCCCCATCTAACTCCTAGCCATCCTTTAGATCTCAACTTAAAAATAACTTTCCCCAGGAAACATTTCCTTAACCCTAAAATGTGGCAGACAGTACTATTCTTTCCAAATATCTACTCCAATCCATAAGAGGATTTTATCAATACATCTCCACCCACTACCACGTGGCTTGAAACGCCTCCTGGGAAGAGGAAAGTACATCACCCCGCCATCACCACCTTGGGTCTGACCACATGACTTGCTTTGACAAATAGATGGAACAGAGGCCACCTCCAGGAAGAAGCTTAAAAACCCATCAGTTTCCTGTTGTTTTTTCTGCCACCAGAAAAAGATGCTGCAGATAAGGGACCGCTCCTTCAGCCTGAATCTTGGAAAATAAGAAAAACGTCTCTTTCCTTTTTTTCACCCATTTTCCTTTTTTTCAAATGTGGCCACTAGAAAAAATTTAATTACATGTGGCTCACATCACATTGGGGCTTCCCTTGTAGGTCAGTTGGTAAAGAACGTGCCTATAATGCAGGAGACCCAGGTTCAATTCCCGGGTCAGGGATCCCCTGGAGAAGGAAATGGCAACCCACACCAGTATTCTTGCCTGGAGAATCCTGTGGACAGAGGAGTCTGGCCGGCTACAGTCCATGGGGTCAGAAGAGTCAGACACGACTTAGCGACCAAACACCACCACCACCACATCACACTGGACAGCTGCCAAGTCGCTTCAGTTGTGTCTGACTCTGTGTGATACCATAGACTGCAGCCCACCAGGCTCCCCCGTCCCTGGATTCTCCAGGCAAGAACACTGGAGTCGGCTGCCATTGCCTTCTCCCCATAGGACAGCAGTACAATCCTAATGCTTATTATTTAGGAATGAAGTTCCTCTGACAACACAATTTTTAATTGACTAGTTATTCAAATTAGATTAATTTTAAAAGTTTAAAACTGAAATTTCTACAACAACCCCTATCATGAGGTACTTTTAAGTTTATGTAATTCTTTTCTAGTTATTCATTTGACTTATGTTTTGGTTTTTTTTTTAAAAAAAAGGAGGGGAAAAAAAAAAAGCCTATCAGAAGGATATTGAGTCAGCTGCCTCTGAATCCTATTTCAGATTTTAGGTTACCAAAATAAGTCACTCACTCTCAAATAACCCCTCAGGGCAAATGCCAATTGAAGTTTTTATGTTCCAGCCACTGCTGTACTTATAATTGCAGACAAAATGTCAAAGCAATTCTCCAAAGGTTGTGTACGCTATAAATGATAAGATATTTTCAAATCCTAGACTAACTCATTATGTATCTCTCTTTTCAAGAGTTTAAGAGGTACCTCCTTACCACCATATGCTGCTTCTTTGTTCTCTTTAGCCTTTTAAGTATGGTTTCTTTCAACAAAGTACTTGATAGCCTGAAAGGAAGCGGCCAAGAAAAGTATGGAGGTTAAATAAGTATAACTATAACCCTAGGAGTTCTAAGTGAGAAGACAAAGCAGCAACACAAGGTTCGCTTTTTAGCCTGTTTTCTCTCTTTGGACCAGCCTGTCATTAAGTTAAAAATAACTCTAATCTGGTAATAACTTGTTAAAGAAATTAAATTATGAAAATCAACATACGAGTTCAGTATTCCAACTGTCCAATAAAATCCTGTCTTGCAACTACTATTTAACCCCAGCTCTTAAAATGCTTGTCATGTTTTTCTTGGCAAATTAAGTTATTCTTACCTAGAGCCAGAATAACTGTATATTCTAACAGCTTCTCCTAATTATACCATCTAAAATTTCTCATACTGATGCTACTAAGGTTATGAATTAGTTTCTAGGCTTTAGAAACTAGAGTAGTCAAAGCAATACAAAAAAAAATAATAATAATAATAATAATCTACAGCAGGCTGCCTCCAGGTTCAGTTCCTCCCTAAAATCCATCTTGACTTAAATATAGTCAATGCAGACTTCTACTGTCAAACAATCAGATCAAGAAGCGATTCTGATAAAGTTAACTTTTCCAGGTAAGATCTAGGCGCTTGCCTGTAGTAGTACTCTCCTGGGAAGCAATGTGCCATAGATTTAAAGGTACAGTACAATAATCATCAATATACAACCCAGTCATTAAATGTGTGTGCATCATTCACAATTATCCCTGTAAGTTTAATGAAGACATACAACAATGCCTTCAAGAACACAATGCTCACAGCTTTAAGTCAATAAAATACCATACAAATTTGCTACAGAACATACATGCAATCCAAAGGGAGGAATTAGGAGAAAATTAAAGTATGAAATCCTATTAAAAACATAATTGTAACTATAAACTTAAAACTGAAAAAACCAACACTTCAAATGCAGCAGTTACCCAACCACATCCTCATTCTCCTCTATGAAATCACTAATAGCCTAATAAAAAAATATGCCAACCAGCCAACCACACAGTACAACAGTTTAAAAACCATCCTCAAAGTACTTCCACTCGTAGACATTCCCAAGGGAGCAAGTTCTCCCCAATAGGTTAACACAATTTATGAACTCCTTTGTTAAAAGAGTTCTAAAAACTGGTAGGGGAGATTTTAAAGATGAAGAATTTTTATTAAATACACAACATTTTAAAAGTTACACGTATCAACGTATCAGTGTTCAACTGTCATCATTAAAAGAAACACTTCATATATACCATCATATTTCAACAATTTCAGTAAATGATACGAAGAAACCTAGGCTGCCAGTTCTAAGTTAGCTATCTACAGCCATTTTTTTTCTTAAACAGAGCTCAGGTCCTATTAGACTCAGAATGTGTCTCCTCCCTATTGCAGTTTCTTATACTTCACTAGAACCAGACGTGAAAATCAACATCCAGTAATATTCGTGTGAATAACCATCAACTGCTCAAAAGACATGTGAAAAGGATATAGTATATTTCCACAAGTAGTTTTTTACTTCACTGATGTTTTGGAATGTTATTTAAAAAAAAAAAATTCCGGCACTTTTAGAATAATGCTGTGTTTGGGAGAGCTGGAGCACTTCTCCAAAACAATCCTCCCAAAGCCCTAATAGGACAAGAAAAACCAGATTACCACTTCAACCTCTCCCTTAAACACACTGTAACTTATACCACAGGCTTCCCCGGTGGCTCAGTGGTAAAGAGCACACTCACCAATGCAGAAGACACCAAGAGACGGGAGTTCGAACCCTGGGTGGGGAAGATCCCCTAACGAAGGAAACGGCAAACCATGCCAGTATTCTGGCTCGGGAAATCCCATGGACAGAGGAGTCAGGCGGGCTACAGTCCATGGGGTCGCAAAGAGTCGGACACGACTGAGCCACTGAGGGCGCGCACACACACACACACACACACACACACACACACACATCTTGTGCTACCAGCTGGAACAAACAGTGGATTAACATTATTAAAAGCGAAGGAATAGCATTCCATGTTCCTTTTGTGATCTACTTTCAGGCATGAGGTACCAAGAGCACTGGATTCTCCTCCTGACTCTTTCCATTTACAAGCGTGTGATCTCAACTGTCTGGGCCTACCAGGCATACCCAGGCAGGGGAACCCCACCATCTCCAGGATCTAGTTCCGCTCTGAGGTACTCTGGTTGCATTTCTTCGAGAGTCTTCCTACAGCACGGACTCATTTTCCAAGTCCCTTCCTGCACCTAATATCCTCAAACTGCACTGAAAACAATCCCATAAAGCACTAAAGGGAGGATCAAAGACAAATATAATCAAATGATATGGCTCACACTCGCACTTCCTTCTACACGGAAGCAAACAGACACTGCTGAGAAATCAAGTCCTTTCAAAGGGAAAGCGGTGATAAAGCTAACAGAAGCCTTCACTCTTTAAGCTTTCTGTACACTAAAGGATGCTGGATTCAAAAACCTTTTTTACGGTTAAGATTCAAAAAGGATGCATCTGGCATCCATAAAAAAAAGAGTGGTACAAGTTTAGCTAAGACAGTTGACAATAAGCTTGACAGCAAGAAACCTTAAGCAATGATTAGGATGCCTCTTATTTAAAACATGAGCCTCGTGTTCCTACAATACAACATTAAAACTGCAAGCGTGTCTTTGAAAAACGCTGTTTAAAGATAAATACCGATATTGTACACCGTCAGAATTCCAAATCTGTGCAAGTCCGGGGATAGAAGGCATCGGCTCCTCCAAGATAACTTTTTTACTGTCTTTCCTCTAAGTCTGGAAATTCATTCTTGATTTTGATCCCGTCAGTTCATCAGCCTCCAGTCCACTCGGAAGGAGCAAAACACAAATGTCCCCGCAGAGATTGGGGCGCGGGGGAGAACCCAATCGCTCCTTCTACAACCCGGATCACGAGGCCGCCCAAGTACGATTTCCAAAACTTAAGTGGAAGGTTTAATTTTAAAAGAAAAAAGCAGCAGCAAAGGAAACCCCATTCATCCCCGGTACTTAGGGCCTAACGCCAACCCCCGCTGGGAGTGGGATGGAGGGTCGCTCCTCCATAACGAGGCCCAGGGACAAAGTGCGGAGCCGGGGGAAGGATGGAGGGCGCAAGGCTCGGAGGCGGCCCGAGCCCGGCCGGCCGGCCGGCCCGCCCGCGCACCCC
>NW_011494912.1:4664881-4678987 GCF_000754665.1 Bison bison bison | reverse complement strand
CCACCCTTCTCTACGGGTCCCCGCGTTCGGCAGTCACGACTCGTCCTCAGCTGCACCGGAGGAAATTATTGAAAAATGGCGGGAGATTCCCCTCCACCCCCCGCCCGGCCAGCGCGCACACTAACTTGCTCCCCTGTGGCGCCGGTGGCGAATGCTCCAATAGGCGGAGAACTGGTCAGCACCCAAAATCTATTGGCTCAGAGGAGCTGCCGCTCTGCGGTTGGGTCCCGCCCCCTTCCCGGGCCGCCTAGTTGGGTTGCAGCTCACTAGAGGGCAGTATGAAGAGGTGAAAGGTCACGTTATGTAAGCGCCAGTGACAGACGCGCGGGCCTCCGGCGGCGGAGTTGAAAGTGGGGAAAAACGAGGAACCGAAAGGCCGGGAATTCAGAGAGGTCAGGCCAGAAAAGCCCTCTATCATGTACTGACTCTGCGCCATCTGTCACCGAAGGCGACACCGACATCCGGGCACCACTGTCCGTGTGGTGCGCCGGAGGGGGGAGGGGGAGCGCGCGGCCAGGGGCTTTGTCTTTCCACTCGGGCTCCGCCCCCTTCTTAAAGGCACCGCGTTCGGCCACGCCCGGAGATGCGCGGGTGGGGCTCACGGAAGAACGGGTTGGCGGGAAGTAACCCGGAGACTTTATCGGCATCGGTTCTGTTGAGATTACTTGCGGTTCAGGTTGGGTCCCCGTAAAGTTAACTTCTAGACGAGAGTGGGATATTTAGTATAATGCTTGCTTCTAGGAGTTTGCTGGAAAGGATAATATAGAAGCTTCTTTGGAAAAATATATTAAAGGACATGTCTATTAAAGATAAATTCATTCACTCATATAGTCTTTTGGGGCAACAGGGGAAGAAAATAAGACAGATACTACTGCTCTGAAAAAAATAAGAGATAATCACCGTTCTATGTGATGAATGCTTTCATAGGGTGCAGTAGGAAAACAAATAACCGTGCCTGGAGAGTGAGAACGTTTGAGCTACTCTAAGTAGACCACAGTCACTCAAAATTTGTTTGCCCATCAAGTACAGTCAGAAACACACTTTTTAATCATTCATGCCTATTAAATTGTTTGTTGTTCAATCGCTAAGTTGTATCAGACTCTTTGTGACCCCATGGATTGCAGCACACCAGGCTCTCCTGTCCTTCACTATCTTCCAGAGTTTGCTCAGATTCATGTCTATTGAGTCGGTGATGCTACCTAATCATCTCATCCTCTGTCACCCCCTTCTCCTCCTGCCCTTAATCTTTCCCAGCATTAGGGTCTTTTCCAGTGAGTTAGCTCTTCCCATCAGAGGGCCAAAGTATTGGAGCTTCAGCATCAGTCCTTCCAATGAATATTCAAATCTGGTTTGATCTTGAAGTCCAAGGGACTCTCAAGAATCTTCTTGTTTACTACCTTGGTTCAAAAATCTGCAGTGGCCCAAGAACATGTCTTTCCAGCCTAGACAGGAATAAACTGCTAGGTGTCCCTGAATGGCAACATGCCAATGCCAGACCTTTTTCTCTTTTCTTCTCACCTTAAAGTGAGAAGGATCATTGCCAGTAAAAGGTAAATTCTCATTTTTCTACTGAAAAATGCACAACCTAAAAGTTGTGAATTATGTTTTATTTGGCAGACAAAACCAAGGACTTAAGCCCGGGCAACAGTATCTCAGACAGTCTGAGAGACTGCTCGCAAGAGGTAAGGGAGGAGCCAGGATACATAGGAGTTTTTGCAACCAAAGCCAGGTAGTCAGAACACGGAAAGATTACTGGGATTTTTGTTTGTTTTTTTAAAATATTTATTTGGCTGTGCTAGGTCTTAGATGCCACATGCAGGCTCTTTAGTTGTGGCCTGCAAATTCTTAGTTGAAACATGTGGAACCTAGTTCCCTGATCAGGGATCAAACCCAGGCCCCCTGCTTTGGGAGCGAAGAGTCTTAGCCACTGGACCACCAGGGAAGTCAAGAAAGATTACTGTTAATTAAAAGAAAACCAAGTATCTCAAGTTGAGGAATTTAGTGCTTTCCTATGGATGGGAAGATGCAAAAGTTCCAGCTCATTGAAATCTTTCCTTTGATATGCACCTCCACTATCTGGGGCCAGTATCCTGTGCTTTTTCATCCTGAGTTTCTGGGGAGGGGTGTTGAGAGTGGACCTAGATGGCAGGCATCCTGTTTCTATCCTAAGTTCCCTTCCTTCAGCCGCTGTAAGGTGATGGCTGGATGCCTGCAACATCTTTGTTTACTGATGTGGCAGGCAACATTTTCCCCCCCATTGATCTAAGTCAGATGTCAGCTCTTTGAAGCCCCTTCAGGCCATCTAGCAGTGAAGAGAGCTTATCTCCCTTCAGTAGCCATTTCTTCTAAGAGGATTAGGAGAAACCTCAGAGGCCATGGCATTTGAGCTGATTGTGAAGAGAAGTTGCAGCTCACTAGGCAGAAAAGAGGGATGGACATCCTAGGCAGGAGCAGCAGAGCAGACGTGGTAAATTCAGGGCCTAAACACAGGGATCTCCAGCCAGATAGTATCAAGAGAGAATGGCAAAGGCAAGTTCTCGTTCTGCCACAGCATGTGAGGGTTGAATGGGAGTGACCACGTGGAAGGGAATGGCAGGAGCGGTGATGGGGCAAATGGTCAGCAAGGTCGGTGAAGACAAGTGGCCGGACTTCAGAGGCACAGACAAGGTGACTAACGGGATGGATGCTTGCAGGACTAGACACCTAATGGCAGACTACACGCAGAGTGAAAACTCCAAAAACATTGGGGGGAGAAAAACGAGGGGCCATTTTTGGTATTTCCAAAACGCACCCAGTTGCACATCAGAATGGGCACCAAAGTCATTCCAGTGCTTGTGGCCGCTGTGGACCGAACCCAGCCCTGGTGTTGGTAAAGCAGAGATGTAGTGGGAGACTCAGGGATGGGCTCGGGCTCAGCCCCAAGAACTGGAGGTACCCTGGAGAGCCATCAAGAACAGCTGGAAATCCTGCCGGAAGTGGAAACTAGAGGTGGGGCTTTAAGAATAGAGAATGTCAGCTGTAGCTACACAAAAAGGAGAGCTGAGAAGTGGCTCTCCAAATAAAGAACAGTGCTTACCTTGCAGAGATGGGAGTTATGGGTGGTGGTTTTTTTTTTCTTTCATTATGTTTTCATGTATTTTTGCAGTATGTTTTTCTATAGTGATATTTTCATTTTAAAACAGAAAATAATAAGCTTTAATGTGACTGTTGCTTGGCAGTTGTCCTCCATTTCTGACTCCAGTTTAACACTCGTCTTTCACTGATACAGACCTAAACCCTTATTAGACAGTTTCAGCTTCTGTCACTTTTTTTCATTGTGTGATGCAACTTAAGAGGATATAGTTCCCTGACCTGGGATCAAACCTAAGTCCCCTGTAGCGGAAGTCTGGAATCCTAACAACTGGATGGCAAGGGAAGTCCCTACAGTTTCAGCTTCTGGCTGGTCTTTTCCGGCCTGTCCTGTTGGTTCCTAAACCTCAGAACTTCCCAAATCCACTGTCTTTTATTATTTCCCTTCCCTCCATCACCTTGGGGGAGGGGCAAGTGGGAAGTGAGGGCTTAATGGGTATGGGTTTCTGCTTGAGGCAATGAAAACATTTGGAGCTGTATAGTGGTAATGATTGTGCATTGCTGTGAATGCACTTGGTGCCACTGAACTGTTCTTTAAAATGGTTAAAATGGTAAATTTTATGGTTGTGTATTTTACCATAATAAAAAATTAAAAGAAAAACTTAAAGAGTCAGCCACCTAAGGACCTGGAGCTGTGGGAAACACATCCCATGTACATAGGGTTGTATTCTGTGTACACCGGGGCAGAAGTATAACTCCAAGGACGTGACAACCTCAAACAGAGTCTCCAAATCATTTTCACTGAAGTCACTCTGTGGGAGTCAAGACAACTGGCAGGGCCCAGCCCACAGTGACTTCACAAGCACTCAGCCACCATCACCACCAGCCCCTGCCCCCACAACCCTCAAGAATGACACACTCAGCTGCCAACAAGACATATTTCAAATAGTTTAATTTTAAAAATATTCTATTCAGTGCTAAAATATGTCTTCACTCACCGTTGTCCATTTCCATTTTCTTAAACTTTTTTGAAACAAAAAATAAAATCACAAGGTTCGATGAAACATGCAGATTTCGAAGAAAAGGGAACTTTCTAGAAAGTCTGGGCTAAAGGAGTACTGTGGGGATGAGTACTGTCAGAACCTCAAATTCTCGCTGGGGCAGAGTCTGCGGCAGGAGAGCTGGGGACCATGGCAGGAGGCAGGGGGATACTGGAATGAAATGTCCAGGTGGAAACAGCTGCGAGTATGTGCGTGTTTGTGTGTGTTGGGGGAAGAGGGTGGCTACAGTGGGGGGACAAAGGACTGTCAGCAGCCAGAGAGCCCACGAGAGGCAGGACGGCCTCAGGAATGGGTCCAAGTGCCAGGATAGCATGAAGTCTAGGTGGGACTTTTCTGCCGTCGTGTGGAGTTAAGCCCTTCCCTTCCCTCCAGAGTCCACTCAGGCATTCTCCAACAGCAGCCTACAGGGTCCCTAGCCCTATGGGCAAGTCCATGAATCTACAGTCTCCGTTCAAGTTCAAGTAAGCCCTCGGCACGCTCTTCTCTGGAGGGTGCCTTCCCCCTCTCTTTCCTCTTGCAGAAGCACCAGCAGCTCAGTCCAGAGGCTGTGGAGCAGAGACTGCTACTGGAGGTGACAGATGATCCTGAAGCGGCTGAGGCGCCAGCCTCCTTGGGGTGCAAAGAGGACAGGAGTGCTCCTCTTCTCAGGACCAGGCAGACACAGGTGCCAGGGACAGGAAGATGATGCTACGACCCCAGGTCCTGCGTCCGCCTTCCAGCCCAGAAGGCTCTGAGGTGCAGGCTCTGGATCCCGGTGCTCGCCCTTACCCCAGCAACACAGCACAGCCAGAACCAGAATGCAATAAATAGAGGCATGGGGCCTGGAGGTGAAGGGCGCCAGGGTGGTGCTAGCTTTCCGACGCTGTCTGCGGCACTGCAGGCTGGTCCATACAGAAGCGTTTCAGGGGAGGGGCACTTGAGTCTTCCTCTTCCTCAGCAATCTAGACGCAGCCAGAGCATGGAATGACAAGGCATCCCTCTGAAGCAGACCTCCCCTTCCACCCTAATCACAACCCCGACTGTCTCACAGATCACAGGACCTCTTCTCTACCTCCTAACCTTCTAACCAGCATCCCTTGCTGCCTCCCAACCCCCACTACATCCCTCCCATGCTAGAGAGCCAGTGAACATCAACAGAGCCCTGATATTTTCCTTAGAAACTATGAAAACCAAAGCACCTCCTTACCTGTGTCTCTAGAGGAACTGGTTCTTCCTTCGTGAGGGTCGGAGGTTCATCAGCAACTTCTGAGGCAGGCAGGGAGGGCTCTGAAAAAGCAAGTTCAGTGTAATGCAGGGCCTGCTGGGACAGGAGACCCCCCCAGGTTGGGGGAGTGTTCCTGAGAAGCGCCTTGGTGAAGGGGTATCCACTGGTTATAGAATCAACATACGTTCTAAGAAGAAATTTGCAGAATCCAGTACAAAGGGCACTAACTCCGAAGTTAGAAGGAATGAAACAAATCAGGCAGTTCCACCAGCTGTGGGATCGTGGCCAAGCAACTGAACTTTTTAAGACAACTTCCTCATGGATAAACGAAGACAACAGTTGCTATTCCATGAGGTTTTTGAAAGGAGAATCATGTTTGCTGTTTTAGTCACTAAGTTGTGTCCAAATCTTTTGTGACCCCATGGACTGTAGCCTACCAGGCTCCTCTATGGGATTTCCCAGCAAGAATACTGGAGTGGGTTGCCATTTCCTTCTCTAGGGGATCTTCCCAACCTAGGGATCGAACCCGGATCTCTTGCACTGCAGGCAGATTCTTTATTGCTGAGCCACCAGGGAAACCCAAGACTCATACCAGGCCTCAAATATGAAAAGTGCCTTCCTTGAGGAGAGCCTGGCACTCAATCGTGTTGCTGTTTCTTTCCATCATTCTGTGAAAGGGGAAAATACAACCATTTCCCAAAAGAGCCTCAAACAACGGACAAACAGCTTGAAGCTGCCAGCTCTGAGGCACCGTCTCTAACCAGTGACTCTTAAGAAGATCAAAAGCAAGAGCATGGCCCCTCCAAGACACACATCCTGGGCCAGGGAAGACTCACCTTCAAGGATCTCTTGGCCCAGCGTGGGGGGCTGGGAGTCGTCTGTGCGGAAGTCAGAGGTGTGCGCAGGGCTCAGGGACTCGCTCTGCTGGGGGCTGGGGCTCGAGTTGGTGCTGCTGTCCACCTTGAGCTGATAGACATCAGACACAGAACTCTGGTTGCTGTTTTCATCTGAAAATCAAACATGACAAAGGCAATGGCTGAGGCCGGTCACGCTCGAGGGGGACTCAGTACAGAGCCAAGGGCCTGGGGTCTCTGCAGACAGCGTGGACACAGCTGGGCACATACCGATCACAGCTGCAAACAGCCCCTGAACCAAGGGCAGACATTCCCAGGGCTTCTGCACATCGCAAATTACCAATAGAATCTAAATTGACCAATTTAAGTACATGTTATTTTATGACATATATTCTAAGCACCACCGGATGAAGCCAGAATCTTTAAGTTTATGCAACATTTATATGTCAAGGAGGTTAATATACGCATATGAGTCCCTTCTTTAGTATCCACTAATTATAGCTGGGACCTGGTATTTTCTCACAATCCAGTGAATGGAGGGACGTGGCTCTGCCTCTGAACCTTTCTCACAAGAGGTGTAGAAAATGACAGTCTGTCTGCCATTCTCAACTATCTGAAGGAGGGTGACAGGGTCTGGAGGTGGTCAGCTCAGGCCTTGCACCTGCCCAGGCTCTGCCTCACTGCCTCATGGACCACTGGATCCCACCTGGGAAGCGCTGTTGAAGGCTTAAAGTCACCACCTAACTTAAAAACTGACTCAACAATTCCTTCCTCTCCCCAACCTCCAGCAGCCAGTCACCAAATCGGACCTGTCCTACTGCTCTGATGCCACGTGTGTCCACTCCTTCCTCCCCACTGCCTCAGCTCAGGCCTGGCCTCTGGCAACAGCCATCCAGCTGCCCTCCCTTGGGTCTCAGCCTCCCCGCCGCAGACCTCACACCACTGCCAGGGTGAACTTTCTAAACCCTTCTGTGGTTCCTGCTGCCCACTAGAGGGCCCTATCACATCCTAAACACTGCTCTCGAATCTCCAGGCTCATTGCCTGCCGTTCTCCCTACGTATCCTTGGCTCCAGCCAGGTCGGACCCAAACCTAAGAGCAGCTACCAGCACCGTGTCTGGTATGACGTGCTCCTTCCCATCTTCCTGAAAAGCCCCGATGCCTGCCAACCGGAAGCTCAGGCATCCTCTCCTCTGCAGAGCCCTGGGTCCCAGGCTCCCTTGGGTGGGCACGACCACCCCCCTCAGGCTCCCGCCACTTGCTGTGCACACCTGCGTTTACTATGCTACACAGTGGTCTCCCTCCGTTACACCCGGTGCAGGCAGGCTCTGTGGCTCACGGGTCCTTGAGTCTCCAGCACAGTACACAGGACCTGGCACCCAGCAGGAGCGCACTAAAGGTTCAGGGCATGAAAAGGGTGAGACGGTGGCCAAGCTGAAGAAGTGGAGCCTCCCATGTCTCCCGGAGCTTTATGCTGTGGAGACAGCTCACGCAGCTGGAGGACTGTCCCCCTGTAGTCTCTTCTGTACCATGCCAACCGTGGGGTAGGGGCGGTTAGGGCAGAGGGAAGGAGGGGATACCTGGCTGTTCCCAGTCTAGCTCCAAAGAGAAAACTGTAAGCCTTTTCTAGTCTTCATCCTGCAATGACCACTATCTTCTACACTAAAATGGAAGTAGCATTTTATTACACAAAATAATAGAGTTCTGTCACTTCTCAGCTTAGGTAGATACTTTTCTCCTCCAAGTATCAGTTGCCTTAAATCGGGACGATGGTAACTGCCTGGTTTATAACCCAGGCTGATGCAAATGTAAAAAGGAGACACTGCAGTGATAGTGTTCCTAAGCAGGAACTGCCACACAGGTAGAAAAGGTCGCGCTCTCAGTGCAGTGCTGACTCAGGCCGGACGTCTACCGAAGACTGGCTTAGGAGGCGGGGCTTGGCCTAACTGTAGACAGACAGACAGACGCCCCAGCCTGGGGGTGGAAGGGGGAGGCGCCCCTCTGAAGCGCTCTCATCAAATGCACAGTCTAAAGAACAGAGCTTCTGATCCAGAAAACCAGGACCTACCACCGGTCCTCACTTACGAGTGACTAACTTTAGACGTGGCGCCTCGCCTCCCTGGGCCTCAGGTTCCTTAACTGGAAAGTGAGGAGACTCGTCTGTCCTGCAGGGTTACTGTGAAGTCGAAATGCAAAGACTTCTGTCAGGTGCCCAGCAAGACACCAGCAAAACCGTGGGCACTGAAATGACACACAGGCTAGTCTTCGGATTACTGATGGGTCATCTAAATATTCATTTTCCTGCAAGAAAGACATGAGGATGCAACTCACCCTGGAATTCAAGAAGGAGAGAGGAATTGGCTGAGGCATCAGAGGGAAAGCCATTAGGTTCCCGGGCTGCGGAACTGTTCGATTTTGACTTTTCTTTCTAGAAAAGGAAAAAAAGAGGAATATGACAGAGCCAAGCAGAAGACTCACAGAAAGAGAGAAAGAAGGTGCTGAGACACCACAGAGGTCTGGATTAGGAACATGAGGAACAACGGGGGTTTTAAGACCCAAGGAATAACAGGATCTGGACAAGGTGTCCCCGGGCCTCAGTGGCTCTATCAGTAAAATGGACCCTTCCAGCGCTAATCTCATGACTCACAAGAAAAAGGCAGCTATATATATCTGCTTCCACTGGAGTTCTCTGTGGGACCCTCCTGCTTTCTGCCCTGATCAGAATGCTCTGCTCGATCCTTCCCTACATGGGTGAGAATTACAAAATACTCATTTGAGCAAAGATCCGTTTCAGGAGCACAGCTAGGGGTAAAAAGTGAAAGAAGAAAGGCCCTTTGACTGGACAAAGGAAGGAGTCACTTTATATGTGATGTGAGCAGGGACAAGACAAGGGGCCCCTCCAAGCTCTACTCCTGACCAACCCACCCCATCCACTTGGAGTGACCTCCCATGTCCACCTCTGCCTTCAGGCGGGATGCAAGTCACATGGGTGGGGGAACCACAGTGGAAGGTAAGCACTAGCTTGCAACACACCAGCCCACAGGAAAGGCAATCACCAACCCAAGCATTTGCAAATGAGAGCATCCTCACAGCTGGAATTTCAAATCTGGACAATCCCAAACTTACTAACCCATACTTCACATACTTGTCACTTTATCGTACACGCATTGTACTAGTAACACAGCTTAGTTTTTGTGAATACTCTCAATCGTAACTCGGCAGTAAGTCAACTGTACATATATATGTATGTAGTCCTTCCCTTCTGTTTTATATGCAGACATAATTTTAGCGCAATTACACTTTACCATTTAACTACAGAGGCTACCTAAACATGATTTTTACTGGCTGCATAATATTCCCAGTATCATACTCACTCAATCACTACTCAACTAGTGGACATTTAGCTTTACCTTATTTAGGACTGTGTTTGTTTAGTACTAGTAGAAATAAATCTACAATGCTTAACTTTTATTTTTCCTGGATTATTGGCGAAATTCACACCAAAAAAAAAAAATTCTTCTAGATCAGAAAGTATAAACATATCTCTCTTAAAATACCCTGTGCCTCCCTACTCTCTACTAGAAGGCTGGCAATACATTTGGAGTATGAGCGTCACAGCACCCATGCCAACTTTTGGTCTTACTGTTATTTTTCCCTGATCTCTCCTTAGTTCAATGACTCTCTGCTCGGATTCTGTGCTCACGTAAAATATGCATTCACTGTAAGAAATTCTGAAAATACAGGAAAAGAGATGAAAATCACCTGCACAACCAGAGATGCCCGAACATAATTGTATCGAAATGGACCATGATTCAACCTTATAACTTGCTCCCCACCCCAACTCATCATATTAAAAACATTTTTCTATGCCACTGAGTAGTCTTTCAGACCATCTTTTAAAAGGGTAACAAAGCTGTACAATATACAGGTGCACAATAACTTAATTCTTTACAGCTAAGATCTTCATTTTGCTTGCATTTTTAAATACCACGAACAATACTGGAATACTCAACACTGCAGATGTACCTTGTACACATCACGATTATGTCCTGAGGATAAATGTCTAGAGGTAAAACTTCTAGATCAAAGGCGTAAATATTCTGAAGGCTCCCACACACACACACTCTCAGCTTTACTGAGGTATAACTGACAAATAAAACTGTACAATATTTAAAGTATATCCTGGGGTAATTTGATATGTGTATATATTGTGAAAGGATTCCCAACATCTGGTTAATTAAGCTTTTTAAGTATACATATATGATCAACCTGTAGAAAGTTTGTCCCAGTTAATTCTCCCATCAGCAGTGTCCCACTCCCTTACATCCTTCACGTATTCTTCTCTACCAATTTGATCATTTTTGATTTTTCCTAACCTAACAGGTCTATGCTAGTACCTTTGAAGCTGGCACACTACCACAAACCAGTGGAAGGTAGATAAACCAATGGACCTCAGGGTCCAGCTCAGAAACCAATACAAACACTGTGAGAAGTCCTTCGGAGAGACAAAGGGAGCTAGGTCCTGGACAAGCAGAACCTGAAATAGCAAAGGGGGATGTCCCCCAGGTCCAGTGGTTAAGATTCTGCACTTCCTATGCAGGAGGGGCAAATCTGATCCCTGGTTGAGGAAGTGAGATCCCATATGGCACAAGTGGAAAAAAAAAGAAATAGGAAAGGGCCAGGGGCTTCCGTTTGAGCAATGGGGAAGGGGGCGTCGGCACAAGAGATCGAGCAGCCTGACCTGTGGCCTGTATGGTACTGGCATCACCAGAGCCAAGGGTAGATGAAAAACAAAGGGTGGCCCCAGAGCCCCTCTAACTTTCACCCACCGGCTTCCATGGACTTGGCAAGGATGGCTGCTCGCAGATAAAGGCAGCATGTGGAGACTGGTACTAGAGAGCTCCCTGGGAGACAGCAGAAGATGAGAGAGGGGCAAAGGGAAAGGCTGAACCCTGAGGCTAATCCCATCCCCTCAGCTATTTAGAGGAGAAAGCATGGAGCTTAGGCTCACGTTCTCCCCTCGGTTACATGCTTCTAGCCAACACAGCTCAAAGTCGAAAGGAAAAGATGAGTGCACAGAGAAAACTAACCAGACACTGGAGGAAAACAGACCCATGAAAGAATTAACAGAGCAAGCTATGCCAGGGAAAGTGCACTAACAGGACAGAAGAACTTAAATAGAATATGGCAACTCTCCTCAGAAAGACAAGGATGACACGGGAAAGTCGTTCTGAACCACTGCCAAGGATATTTGGTATGAGCAATGAAATTGTTCAAAGTAAAAATTAGGTGAATGAGTTTATAAGCAGAAATAGATAAGAGCTGAAGAAAAGATTAGTGAGCAAAAACTAGATGAAGAAGTCAGAATATACAAAGAAAGGATAAAGAGATGAAACAAACTAAAAGTTAAGAAATAAAGCTAGATGTCAACATTACAGGATATTCCATTTAGGGAGTCCCCCGGTGGCCCAGTGGTTAGTCTTTCAGGGGCCCAGTGCTTTGACCAGGGTTCAGTCCCTGGCCAGGGAACTGAGATCCCACAAGCCACACGGTGTGGCCAAAAAAAGATGAAATTCCATTCAAAACAAAGGACAGGGTAGGGACGAAAGGGTGGGGGGAAGGGGGCGATGGAGACCAGAGGCTCAGAGGAAAAATACAGAATTTTATAAGCTTTATACATTGATATGGAAAATTAGTGTAAGTCTTATTAGGTTGGAAGTTGCCAATAAAAAGATTAAAAATAGAATGCAGAACTTCCAGATCAGCAGAAGAAAATCTGTCTAGTCATCATGAGGTGAAGAGAAAAAAAGAAAAGCAAAGTGTATTATGACTGAAATCCTTGTCCATAAAAATAGAATTTTTAGGTGGTCACACTTTCCCAGCCTTTCTGGTGCCTAGACATGCCACAGTTATTATGAACACTTAGTATATACATCTTGAGGAGACTTCTGGAAAACTCCTTAAATTCATGAAAACACTATATGCCAACCCTTCCACTCTCTTACTGCCCTGAACTTGAATATGCTGAATGATGACTAGAGCTCGAACTTGGAATATAAGGTCAAACACGAACAGAGGAATGGGGAATTATTTAATGGGTACAGAGTTTTTTACCTCTGCAAGACGAAGAGTTTCAGAGATGGGTTATACAAGGTGAATGCACTCAACACTGCTGAACTGTCCACGCTGCAGAGGTTAAGACGGTAAACTTCACGACATGTAATCTTACCCCAGCAGAAACAACGTAAAATGAGTAAGGCCACTACTCCCTTAGAAGTAAACTAAAAAGAAAAGGAGAGAGGGTGCCGGAAACCTGGGTTCCTGGGGACTCTTAGAACAAAATTACCACACCAGTTTGGGACTGCATACTTCTGTTTCTCTAAGAACAAAATAACGGCTTTAAACCACTGCTATTTTGAGTTTTCCCTCACGCACAGCTAAACCTAATCCTAATATGCCCAATAAGCAGAAAAATGTAAAACGGGGAAAAACAGTATTACAAGACATACCAGGCAAATACAAATCAAAAGAAGATGGGATATAAAGTGTAGTATCAGATAAAACAGAATGTGAGGTGAGAAAGGGACAAAGAAGGATATTACATACTGGTAAAAAGAGGAACAGGTCAAGATGACGTAAGAATCATAGACATACATGGATCAAAAATAGCGCTTCAAAGTACAAAGGATAACTGACTCATAGACCATGAAAGATACGAAGAGCTGACTCATTTGAAAAGACCCTGATGCTGGGAGAAATTGAGGGCAGCAGAAGGGGATGACAGATGAGATGGTTGGACGGCATCACCGACTCAATGGACATGGGTTTGGGTGGACTCTGCGAGTTGGTGATGGACAGGGAGGCCTGGCGTGCTGTGGTTCACAGGGTCGCAGAGTCGGACATGACTGAGCGACTGAACTGCACTGAGACCATGAAGAAGCAAACAAACCAACAATTTCACACACTCTTTTCAGAAACATACAGAGCAAACCATACAAAGATGGGCAAAGATACAGAAGATTTGGATAACATAACAAATCCTTCAATTGTTTAATTTCATATCGAGAGTATATATCTGTTTTAATTATAAGTGAACTGTCCACAATTCAATTACAGATCAGATCACAAAAAAAGTCCCAGTAATGCCAAAGAACAAATACCCTACCAATTCCATACAATCAGAGCACCAATTTTAAAAGGACAGCTTTCAAAAACCTCACACATCTGAAAACTAAATATCATTCTATTAAATAACCTTTGAGTTAAAGAGGAAACCAAAGAGAAACCTATGAAAATCTTACAGCTAAATGACACCATCATGATATCCTGACACTCATGTATGTCCAAATCTGTGGGAGATAACTACAGAAGTGAAATGGACTGCAAAAAAAAAAGCAAAGAAAAACAAGAAAAAGAGTGCTAAGTGTTCAACCCAAGAAGTGGAAAAAACAGAATAAAACAAAAAAAGGAAAATAACAAGGGCAAAAATTAATCAAATAGAAAAAAAAGCAAAATGAAAGAAAGATGAACAAAAATTACACGATGATTCTTTTAATAAAGGTTTTAGGACCATGTTACATGGGAAAAACAAACAACAAATGTGAAAAAGACAAAATAACTACCAAGAGGCTTTAAAGTACAAAAGGACATTATAAATGACTACACAGCAGCACAACTGAAAACCGATCAGTGCTCGGCAGCAGGGCACTGCTGGCCTTCTGGACAGGCTGACTAATTCTTCACTGCATAGGACTGACTCGTGTGTTGCCAAAAGCTTAGCATGGCTGGCCAACCAAACAGTGCCTTGCCTCATTTCTAAACACTCCTGGGGAAGTGGGTAAGGGTGAAGACTCAGCACTGTCCCCCATTAAAGAAACAATCCCCTACTTGAAATGGAAACATTTTTTGCAAAGACACAA
>NW_011494912.1:4657574-4664781 GCF_000754665.1 Bison bison bison | reverse complement strand
AAAACAGCAAAATAAGTACAGAAAAAAGGAAAACCTAAATACATCAATCACCACGAGAGCCACTGTAATGATAATCAACACCTCTCCCGCCACCAAAGACCCAGAAAGTACTAAGGTAGGGCCTTCATTTTATGCAAGTTGTTCTAGAAATCAAAAGAGCGGAAACTAACCTAATTTGTTTCAGGATGCTGGTGTAAACAAGGTAAAGATAGCATAAGAAAAGAAAATTACAGACCAATTTACAAACCAGATGCAAATACCTCAATTATTTGTGAACTGAATGTAATATTATGAGAAAAAAAAGAAGAAAGGCATGTCCAAGTAGAATTTGTCTTAAGAATGCAATGGTTCAAACATCAGAAATTCATCATTTTAATAGATTAAAGGACGAAAGTCCCATGAACACTTAAGTAAACACAGGAAAAGCAGCTGGATTAAGTCCAAATTATCTATTCATAATTTTTAATAAGCCTCAGAAAACTAAAAAGAGGAGGGAATTTTTCATTCTGGTAAAGACTATCTTTCCAAAAACCTACAAGAGAGAAAACTCACCCTACATGAAGACCACACTAAACGCATAGTAAATAAATCTAGCATACAAACATAACAACAAAAAAATGGAAAGCTCAAAAACAAAAGCATGTGAATACAGCACACAGGGATGACGTCACATACCAGTGGAGAAGGACAGATTATGGAGTGACCAGTATTAGGGGCAGTGGCTCATCACATGAAGGAAAATTAAAATTAGATTCTTATCTTCACCATTTAAAAAAAAAAAAAAAACCTACACGGATTAAAGGTCTAAAAATGAAAGTTAAAATTAAAAAGCTAGCAGAAGATGCAGAAGTCCTCTATAACCAGGAAATGGAGAATAATTTTGAAACATCACCCTGGAAGTAAAAATCAGAAGGAAAAAGTTAACTTGACAGAAAAAAATTAAAGGCTATTACTGACAAAGTTATCATATGCGACATGTTAGACAAAGACAACTGCCATGTACAAAACTAATACGAGTTTCCTGTATCTATAACATAAAAGAATCAATGCAAATCAGAAAAGTAAAGACAGGAAGTCCAATATAAGAATAAGGAAAATTTAAGAAATCAGAGGGGAATTCCCTGGTGGTCCAGTGGTTAGTAGGACTCCAGGCTTTCACTGCTGAGGGCCTGAGTTTAATCCCTGGTTGGGGAACTAAGATCCCACAAAGCCACAGAGCCATAAAAAAAAGAAAGAAAGAAGAAATCAGAGAAGAGGAAATCTAAATGTATAAAAAGGAAATCTGAAGAGATAAAATTATCAATCTCCGTAGTGTTCAGAGAAATATAGAGTAAACAAAGAGATACTACTTTACATCCACCAGACTAACAGGATTTAGGAATTAGGTGCTCAGTTCAGTTCAGTCGCTCAGTTGTGTCCGACTCTTTGCGACCACATGAATCGCAGCACGCCAGGCTTCCCTGTCCATCACCAACTCCCAGAGTTCACTCAAACTCCCGTCCATCGAGTCGGTGATGCCATCCAGCCATCTCATCCTCTGTCGTCCCCTTCTCCTCTTGTCCCCAATCCCTCCCAGCATCAGAGTCTTTTCCAATGAGTCAACTCTTCGAATGAGGTGGCCAAAGTACTGGAGTTTCAGCTTCAGCATCATTCCTTCCAAAGAACACCCAGGACTGATCTCCTTTAGAATGGACTGGTTGGATCTCCTTGTAGTCCAAGGGACTCTCAAGAGTCTTCTCCAACACCACAGTTCAAAAGCATCAGTTCTTTGGCGCTCAGCTTTCTTCACAGTCCAACTCCCACATCCATACATGACCACTGGAAAAATCATAGCCTTGACTAGATGGACTTTTGTTGGTAATGTCTCTGCTTTTGGATATGCTATCTAGGTTGGTCATAACTTTCCTTCCAAGGAGTAAGCGTCTTTTAATTTCATGGCTGCAATCACCATCTGCAGTGATTTTGGAACCCAAAAATTTAGGTGTTAGATGATACCAAATGTTGGTGAGGATGTGGGAAACAGGAGGTAACTATCCAGGGCAGCCATTCAGGAGAGAGATCTGGCCACATCGAGTAAAAACAATCAGGTATGGGACTTCCCTGGTGCTCCTGTGGCTTAGAATCCACACTCCTAATGCAGGGGGCCCTGGTTTCAATCCCTGATCCAGGAACTAGATCCTGCATGCTGCAATTAAGACCCAGCACAACCAAATAACTAACTAAATAAATATTTTTAAAAATCAATCATATATGGACAGCCAACAACAGAGCAATCTCACTCCTGGGCATCTAATCCAGAGAAAACCTCTCACAAGTCCTCAAGGAGAATGGATGAAGGCTGTTCACCACAGTCAACCAGGCTACCCAAGAAAGCTGGCAGCAAAACACACAGACCCGTATCTATACTTGAAACGCAACAAAGGTGGTTCTACAGAGCAAGAAGAAACGAACAGTCTCTTCAAGTGGGAGCACAAATGCATACCCACATGGAAAAATATGAAATTGGGCCCTGACTTCAAAATACACAAAAATCAACTCCAGGTATATTATAAATGGGAACAGAATAACAAGCTTGTACATTATATGGGAAAATATCTTTGTAACCTCAAAAAAGGAAAAGATTTAAGACATTTAAAAGCACTATCCAGAAAAGTACTTTATCTACATTAAAATTAAAAAAAACTTCTGCTAATCAAGCCTGCATAAACAGAGGGTGAAGACAAGCCATGGAATGGAACAAGGTACAGACAGTATTCAATCAATAAAGAATATGTGTCCACAACACAGAGAATCCCTACAAGTTGCAAGAAAGAGACCATAACCAAACAGACTTAAACTGGCACTGCCTAAAAGAGGAAATCCCAAAGGATGCTGAAAAAGTTCTCCATCTCATCAGTAATTACATCCTTAATCACCATATCAAAACCAAAATGAGCTATCTTAATACATCAAGTCCAACAATACCAACTGTTGATGAGGGTTAGGAGCCATGAGAACTCTGGTATGTCTGCTGGGAATATACAATGGCACAATCACTTTGGCATTCCTGGTATACGTCAAAATACACATATCCTAAGACTTGGCAATTCTAGGAATATATTCTAGGAAAACTCGCACACATGTTGACCCGTATACAAAATAAGAATGTTCACAGGAGCTTTGTTCCTGTTATCCCAAACTGGAGACAATCCAAATATCCATCTACAGGAAAATGGATATTAATAAATTATGGTACAGTACTCTAACAGAACTCCATACATCAAGGAAAAGGAACAAACAGCTCCAAAGACAACATGGATGATTCTACAAACATAACACTAGGCAAAAAAGTCAGACCCACAAAAATAGATACTTTGTGATGCTGTTTATATCAAGAAATGTGTAAACACACATGACTAAAGAAGTAGTAAGAAAAGCAAAAGGAGACTGATCTCCCCTGGAGGGGAGAAACAGGGATGATGGCAAGTTTCAGAGGCTGCTGGGGGAGTTAACAACATCTATCTTTTGACATGTGGTTTTTACAAGGGTATTAGCTTCATATTTTTTTCCCTGTATAGTACATTATGTTTTAGATACCTTTGTATGCATTTTATAGTTCAGATCTTTTAAAAACAATTAGAATAAAAAGAGGGGGAGAAATCTGGGAGTTTATCACTCAGGGAACGTATTGATAGATAAATGTGGTTACTGCACATAAGAGAATATAATGCAAGAGTAAAGATAATAATTTTATTTACAATTACAGAAACATGTTTGAGTTTTCACACAAAAAGACAAAAGAGGTTTACAGCACAATGCTATATATAGATGCAAAGTTTTGAAAATACAAATACGAAACAAAGCTGTGTATTTTTCAAGAATATACAGATGTACAAATAAAATCATGGAAGGGGAATTAGAAAGGCATATATACATACAAAACACATCTAATATGCTACAGTGGGCAGCAAGAGTCCATAAACTTTTTCTTATGAGGCCAATAATAAATATCTTGGGCTCTGCAGGCCATTAGATGTTATGGCCTACTCAATGCTACCATTACAAGTCAAAAGCCACCACAAATAAGGAAACCAGCAGGCACAGGCGTGTTCAAATTAAACTATATGGACACCCAGGGAACAGGCCTGGGGTGTAGTTGGTCAAGCCCTGGAAAAGAGGAATGGGTTAAGAAAAGGGAATAACGGGGAGAAGGGGGAATCTAATAAAATGAGAGGCTTTGCATGGACCAATGACAGACGGGTCCCTGAAGTATTTTCAACTCAATTCTGGGGAAATATATCCCATAACAGCTAAGAGGCAATCAAAGAAAGAAAGAAAGAAAGAAGACGTTACCTTGTTGTTGTTTTGATTTTCTTCCACACTTACCTCCTTGCTGTCTGTCACAGGAACCCACTTAAATATCCTAAGGGACGTGTCACCCACAGTAACCCACTTCTTCTCCCTAAAACAAAGACACTTCTCAGAACCGATAAAATAAAACAGATTTTCTGATCAGAACTTGTGCTTTTCTACTTCTCACCAGATCATGTGGTCAACCTTAAATGCTTCATAAACTGTCAAATCCTACTTTGCTTTTCAAGGCAAAATCACCCTTTCCAGAAACACTTCACTATCGAATTCCTTTAGCCCCGAACCTTCCACCTGTCACCTCTGCTCACATGGTGTACCAAAACCATTTTTTTCCTCACAGACTACAGTAGTATGGAGTATGAGCACATTTTCAAACTCAGGTATCCATCTTGCATAACTTCTTCATCTCCCCAAAATTAATTCAATCCCACTGATTTTATAAAGTCCTATTATAAAATAGGATATATAAGGATAAAGGATATATAAGATAGTGTCCCTATCTTGGGAACTCATAGCAATGAAAGATAAGTAAAGAAATCATTGTAATATGTGAAGGCGGCAAGAAAGAAGGCTGAAAGACCAGGATATTCCATGGAAGGCAAAACTCCGTGAAACTCTGGGTGCATCAGTTGCTCAGTGTGTCCGACTCTTTGTGACCCCCATGGACTGTAGCCCACTAGGCTCCTCCACCCATGGGATTCTCCAAGCAAGAATACTGGAATGGGTTGCCATTTCCTTCTCCAGGGGAATCTTCCCAACCCAGGGATCAAACCTCTGTCTCCCACATTGCAGGCGGACTCTTTTATCATCTGAGCCACCAGGGAAACTGGGTTGAAACACAATTCCAATAACCAAGGAACAGGATACGATGCTTTCAGCTAACAGAACTGAGCCTTACACTGGCTTTTGGAAGAGGTGAAGGCCAAGCGCCATGGAAAGATGGCTTTAAGATTTCATTTTACAGAAGAGGGTACTTTTGAGATAGGCCTTAAAAAAAATGAGTAGCTGTTCTCCCCTCCCCACACATACCTGGGGAGGGGAAGGCAAGTAACATTCTTGAATAAGGGTGCAGATTATGGATGGCCAGAGTTGGGGAGCCTGAAGTGTGACTTCTGAATGTTTCAAGTCCCAATGTGAGAACAGAAAAGCCAAAAAGTAACTGCTGTTACTGATGATGCTATTCAGCAAATGACATCACAAAAATATAGAGACTGTGATGTAACAGAAAGAAGAATGAACTAAAGACTTAGAAACTGGAATTAATTCCTGGACAAGCCACTCATTTATTCATTTATTCAACAAGTATTGAATCTACAAGACCCTCTGCTAGCTCCTGAGCACACAGGGAACAAGATACACAGTCCTGACTCTCCCGAGCCTGCATTCCAACTGTAAACAGACACCACACAACTCATTTCAGTTAGAAACCTGATTATTAGATTTAACCACATCAAACTGCCATTTCTGCAGATAAAAAAGGCAAATATAGAGGTCTTATGGTTCAACCTAATGCCACTGTGGAAAGCTCCAAATAGGACAGGACCTGATTTAGACTGGGGCTCTTGAAAGGTTTCAGTGAGGAAGCAACTGCAGAGCAGAGCCAGGCACTAACTAGGCAAGTGGAAGGAGTGGGTAAAGGAAGGTTGCTGGGCGGAAGGAAAGGTAGTGTGGCTCCAACTGAAAGATGGCCAGCATCTTGCGAAAGAGGGCAGTTTGAGCCAGTCTAGTGAGGTATGAAGGATCATTTTTGGTCTTTATCCTAAGGACAAGAAGAGATCAATGAAGCATTATTTCCTAAGCAAAAGAGTGCTAAAAAATTCACACTTGAGAAAAATACAAAGTAACGAATGGATCAAGGAACTGGGCCAGTCCTGAAGCAGGCAGGCAGATCACAGGGAGCCGGGTACAGAGTTCTAGGTGAGACAGAGTTCCAGGTGACAGAAGATGCTTAACTGCCCTTGGCTGCAGGTGAGGAGAGAGATGGACAGAAGAGGAAGGGATGCCCAGTCCTAGGTTTCACAAAACCTAAAGCATTAGATTCGGAGGAGGAAGATCATTAACTATTTAACTAGTATTTGTGAGTCCTTAGAGATGAGGAACTTGGTCCTGTAGCAAAATGGACAAATAAACATGCAAATAAATAAAGTTCAAGGTAATGATGACCCTGTTTTCCAGGTGGCTCAGTGGTAAAGAACCCACCTGCCAAAGCAGGAGACACGGGTTCGATCCCTGGGTTGGGAAGATACCCTGGATAAGGAAATGGCAACCCACTCCAGTATTCTTGCCTGGAAAAACCCACGGACAGAGCAGCCTGGCGGGCTATATGGGGTCGCAAAGAATAGGACATTACTTAGCGACTAAAGAGTAACAACAATGACTCTAAAGGGAGCGGAGGGTGAAGGGCAGGAGGTCTTGGAGAAGGCTTCCTGGAGGGAGCTAACACCTACCCGGCTTTAAAGTTATTAGTAAAGTAAAAGTTATCGGTAGCAATCAGCTAGAGAAAAGTACTCAAGAAGTTGGCGCAAACACTGGAACTCCTGGTACAAAACAGGCGGTCAACCTGCGCCTGCAATGAACATGACAGGAGCCGTTTCCAAACAAGGGGGAGATCCTGACTCTTCTAACAGCTCCCAGGTCACCAAGAGAAAATGCCTATCCAGCTCGCGCGCGTGAGCCCATATTAGGAGAAAGACAGGAATTTTTATTCTAATGACTCCCTAGCCCCGTGGCAGGTGGCTTGCCTTAAAGTTCTCATCTAACCCAGACGCCTTAATACGCAGAGTGCTCAGTCTGGCCAACGGGAACCCCTCAGAGATTGTTGGTTAGTATACAGGACAGTTCAGAACGCAAAAGGTTC
>NW_011494912.1:4654876-4657031 GCF_000754665.1 Bison bison bison | reverse complement strand
GTCGCCCCCTCCGTGCGCGCGTGCGCGAGAAGTGCGCGCACCCGCCCTCCCGTTGGGGCTCGAGGCATCAGCGCGCCTGCGCGCTCCGCCCCAGGTGCCCCACCCTGGGCGTCCCACCCAACAGGCCCCACCCTGGGAATCTGAGAGTCCACTGGGCTCCCAAGCGGGCCAGGGTCTGCGGGCCAGCTGGCAGCACGTGTTATGTGCAGGGTGAGGTGCGAGGCGCTGCCAGTGGGGTCTCTGGCTCTTTCCCAGGACAACATCTTAATTTTCTGGCCAGGCTGCAACCATAATCTATATTTTATGGACTGACACCAATGTTACCGAGGTTCTACACTATCCTGTACTGCTATCCTGTTTGGGGCCCTCGCTCCCCAGATACACCAATGTGCTCCAACTATAGAGAATTTCACACCTTCAGTATGCCTTCCAACGTTTGCGCACCTCTGTTCTCACCTGGAATTCTCTTATCTCTTCTTGATGACCACTTACTCTTCCAACATTCAGTTAGAATTCCAACAAGACTTCCCCCTGAGATCCTGAGGTGCCACTTTGTCCATACTTGACACTCTACATCAATGTCTCATTTGATTCAGCAATCGTTGGTTAAATGATGCCTGCACTGTGCAAGTTGGCATGCAAAGTGCTGAGGACAAAATTGGGTTTTGCTTTCAAAGAGCTTCCAGTTGAGCAGACCATGCAGACCAGAAAACAAGCATTTCAAATGCCATTTTATAAATGCTAGGTTAAAGGGAAGTACTGTACAAGGTGCTATGACAACCCTGATCTAGATGAAGAGTGTCCAGAGGCATCTGGGAAAAAAATGACCTTGAAGTTTAATTTTGAGAATACAGTAGATGCAATTGCTCTAAGTCCTCACTGTGTCCACAGACGCTGTAGATGCTCAATAGATGTTTGGGTGAATATTCAATCTTCATTGCAGCTCCCTGTCTTCCCCTGTCATCCCAGGCATTCATGCTTTCGGTATGCAGAGAGGGCCCTGAAGCAACCACTTCAAGAAACAGAAAGGAAGCAGCTGACAGTTTGCAGTGCTTGGTAGTGGCCACTTCTTTCACCTCTAGAGAAACTTCCTTCTGTGTACCCAGAGAACTGTCTCACTAACCCCGAACTTGACATAGTGTCTATGACTGTTCCCCCTCTGTCATCCACCAATATCATGGCTCAATAAGCACATATCATCTTGCTGATGAGGAGCCCAGGAATAGTGTCTGCCCATCTGAGGAATGAAAGAGCTGAACTAGTATGTGGAGGGAAGGATGGGTCTGCTAATAGTGGGATCAAAGGTGGCACGTTTCTCAAAGCCATTGATTAAAAAAACCGAACCAAAGAGCTATCTTGAGTATCTGCTACATGCCCTACAGCGGTGGACACTGTGGGTGACGCAAGGATGAGAAAAACACACTCCCTGCCTTTTAGGTGAGGATAAGGAAAGCAACAGGAAAAGAAAACTCAAGGCAGAGCATGCTAAGTGTTGTGACAGAGGCCAGCTCTCTAGAATTCTCTGGTTCTCTTCTTAGGGCCCCCTGGTCTAGGCACACAGCCCCAGGAAGTTCTCTCTCACCCTGTCCAAGTCCTGGCCAGCTCCCCCTCTGAGGTTTCTCGTCTATAGCTTCTCTGCTCCACAGCCCACTGCTCCTCCCAGCAGCATTGGCCTCCTGCGCCCCTCTCTCCTCCAGCCCATCCTGTCAGTCACCACCTTCCTCAGGCCTTCCCCACTGTGAAGACCCAGCGATTCTCCTGATTCCCACTCACATTTGTCCACCTAGCCCTACATTCCCCACCTACCTCCCATCGAAGCTCTGTGTAAGAGAGTGGTCAAAATGAGCAACTGCCAACTATTCCCCGAAGCCTGCACAAATGCCCTCTGTTGACATACTTCTCTTTAAAAAAGTCTCCCCTTAGGACTTCCCTGGCAGTCCAGTGGTTAAGACTGAGTTTCCAATGCAGGGGATGTGGGTCCGATCACTGGTTGGGGAACTAAGATCCCTCATGCCATGTGGAGTGGCCATTAAAAAAAGAAAGAAAAATTCTGATACATACCTGGCTGAATGTTCAGGAACTCACAATAAAATACTGTTTTTCATTTCTGATGTGTTAAGAAGAGTTTAGCTTAGTGAACTTGAAACTGCAGGGA
>NW_011494912.1:4640008-4654776 GCF_000754665.1 Bison bison bison | reverse complement strand
CAGGGAAAAGATGAAGTGTGGTCAACAGAATGATTAACAGTGTCAGATGTGGGCAAGACGACTCCTCCAGAGGGACCCATCCTGGCCCTGCCCTGCCATGCCCCTTCCACGAGGCACAGTTGAAAGACCAGGGAGATGTGACCACCTGGTGCAAACGGCTGCCATCCCATCCACCAGACCCTGGACTCCTTGTCCAAACAGATGCAAGCCTGATTCAAGGGCTTGTACGAGCCTTTCCCCTGGGTCCATCCTCACAGAGGTGGCACTGCCACGGCGCACAACCTGAGGCCTGAGTGGTTGTTGGCCAAGGGGCGGGTGTTTGTCTCGCAGGGATATGATGGCATATGAGGTGTGGGCTGGGGTGTCCCTCGAAATGTGGAAAAGAACCCGGTGGGAAAAGGAGAGCAGCCTTGATCATGGGACGGCCACCTCTGCCAACACACTGCGGCACAGACCTGAGTCTGAGAGTTCTAAATTTGAGCGTGGCCTTTCAGGATGCTGCATCAAGGTAGGAGGGCAGCACATACTGGAGCTCACCTTACTTTATAACAGGTAGTAACACTTGGACAGCATGTGGCTCTCCATCTGTATTCTTGTCTCTGGCTGTACACACGTTGGTTAAAGGAATGTATTTTATTGTGTGAATGTATTTATTGTGAGTTCCTGCTAAAGCGCTTCAGTCGTGTCCGACTCTGTGCGACCCCATAGATGGCAGCCCACCAGGCTCCCCCGTCCCTGGGATCCTCCAGGCAAGAACACTGGAGTGGGTTGCCATTTCCTTCTCCTATGCATGAAAGTGAAAAGCGAAAGTGAAGTTGCTCAGTCGTGTCCGACTCTTCGAGACCCCATGGACTGCAGCCTACCAGGCTCCTCCGTCCATGGGATTTTCCAGGCAACAGTACTGGAGTGGGGTACCATCACCTTCTCTGTGTGAGTTCCTAGATAGGCCTAAACGCAAAGATCTGGGCAAGCCTTTTATTGGTTATGTGTGTTGGGCAATTAGACTCCCTAATAATGCTGATGTCAAGGCTCTCTCCGTTGCAAGAGTATCCCAATTCAAATTGACAATCATACACAGGACTTTCTTGGCTCTTAGTAACTTGGTGTCCAGTGGTGGCAACCTCAGGTGTGTCTGGATCCAGCAGCTGAAACAAGCATCCTCAGCCTGCAGTCTCTTTGGCTGCTTTCCTGTTGGCTTCATTCTTGGGCAGGACTACACAGTTAACAACTTTACATTCTACTTACTAAGCAATTCTAGCAGAAAACTAAACATATTTTCACTTTTTTCTAAAGTCCAGCAAAGTCCAGGAGTTTGCTGATTGGTTATATGCCTACCATCCTTGCCTGGAGAATTTCATGGAGAGGAGCCTGGCGTGCTGCAGTCCATGGGGTCACAAAGAGTTGGACATGACTGAGCGACTAACACTTTCACCTTTCATGGAGGGTCAAGGCCTATCCTCTAAAAATTGTAAAGATTCGGGGAGGTGGTAGTTCACCAGGTAAACATTAAGATAGGGTTGTTTCCTGAGGCAGAAACAATAGTGAGATGGTAGGGATTGAAGGCTTAGCACTGAATGTGGGCCACTATTAACGTGAACAAGAAAATGCAAACACACTCAGACTGTGTCTGCTGAATAGAGAGCAGCTAGAGAGCACACTCTCCTACTGCCCTGAACTCTGGGATCAGAATTGGAAGCTTGAAGCAAGCAAGCTTCACACAGTCACAGTCTCACAAGGCGTCCCCAGGTTTGTGTTTATGAATCATGCTTTCAGTGTCTACGGCTAATTCTGCAGTGCCAACCTGTGTCATCAGTGGGTCTGTCTCAAGAGCTGTGTGCTGAAACCAAGTCATGCTCACCTGGAAGACTCCCATTTCTGGAATTTTGTAGAGAACATGAATCCCAAATCACTAAGTTTCTAGACACATGGCCAATTGGGGGCACTGCTGGGTCTATAGCATACCATCACTGATAACTCAACACAACAGTGTGTGTTTCCTACTTACCTGCTGTAATCTCCAATTATAAAACATCTTTTAAAGACAAGTCTTATTACCTTAATTGAAATTGATGAAGACTATCAACAGACCTTCAGATGTGCACTTTTGCGCTTTAAGTATTTTTATTTTTAATGACTGATAAAAATAATCTATATACCATTTTTTTAAATTTCCCCAAATTTTTATTCTGAAAACTTTCAAACCCACATAAATTGAAATAGTAATATTAAAGTATTAACACTGCCTTCACACACAAGGATTTTTTATCAAAAAAACATAGTGGCCTCTGGGCTACATGAATATCCAGGTAACTTTCGCCATGCTGACAAGGAAGCAGCCTCATCTTTACTGAGAGGAGCTGTTTTCTGTCCCCGGGACATCTCTGTAATGACTCTTCTATAGTGTTTTCATTCATTTTATTAGAAATTCATAGCCCTGGCAAGGCATGAAGGGCCAGATTTATTTCCATTTTACAGATGAGGAAACAAACTCAGAGAGGTGAAGTGATGTGTCTGTTCAACAAGTGCCCCAGCTGAAACTGGAACCAAAGACTTCTGACTTCAGTAACTCAACATCCTGCGATCACTGCCCCTCCTGGATATGCAATCAGAGCAAAGCCAGAGCCAAGCAGGAATGCAAAGTGTCTTAGTCTCATTCTTCTGACAACCAGAAAGCAAAGCTTCACCAGGACCCAGGTGCACAGTATTATCAGTCAGAAGTCTATTCTTAGGAACGTCAAACTGCAGTGCAGAGAGGGTACTGACATTTCTGTTAGCTGCCTGGTTCGAATTCAACACTTATTGAGCGCTTACTCTATTCCAGGCAGTGTGTGTGGGACATGGAGCAAATCTGACAAGGATTCCTGTCACATTCCAGTGGCTTAATGAGCAACCCAAAAGCTGCCAATGAGAGACTGCTGGGCTGCATCCTGCCATTAGTGTTTTGTTTGGTTCCTACAGTGCTTAACATTTTTCTTTTTATAATAAATTGCCAACTTCTAGCTTCTCTGAAATGGGCAACTTCTACTGGATTCCAGAATATTAAGTCACAGCCACACCTGCCCCTGACCCAGGACAAAGGTCCTCTAGAGATGACTTCAGTTCCCACCTTTTCCTACTGTCTTTCACCCAGACAACTGTGGCCCAACTCACCTACTTCTATTACCCACCTGACACCCCTGAAGCCAACAAATATCCAAACAAAATAATTTCAGATAGCATTAAGTAATGCAAACTAAAATATAATGAGCTAATGCGATATGACTGGTGGAAAGGGCTACTTCAGATTGAGTGGTCAGGGAGGGTCTCTAAAGTGTAACTGAAACTGAGAACTGAATTATGACAAGCATGGCAAGTCTGCCAAGAGAAGGGAAAAAAAGGCTTCTAAGCAGAGGGAAGAACAGAGGCACAAGTCCCCTTTGAAGCTGGAAATAACTTGGCTTGGTTGGAGGAGTGGCAGGGCTGGGAGTGGTAACAAGATCACAGGAGGAAGAACCCAGGTTTCACAGGGCCTTGTATGCCACAGTGAGAATCTTGGATTTCATTCCGAGTGTGAGGAGGAGTCTTGGGAGGGTTTCTAACTTGGGAATGATGTGATCTGCTTTACATTTTTCAGAGATCACTCTGCTATGTAGAAGAGTGACTTAACGAGGCAAGCCAGGAAGCAGGAAGGCCAATGAGGAAGCTACATTATAGTGGCCCTGTAGGTAACAGTGGCTAGGACCAGGATGGTATCAGAAGAGATGGAGAGGAGTAACAGATTCAGCATTTACTGCCATGTAACCCAAAGAATTTTCTGGTGGAGTGGATGGTAATCGTGTAGTAGGGCAGAGGGGGCGTAGAAAAGGGAGTAACTGAGGAAAACTCCAATGCTGTGATTTGTTCACATGTTTATATGAGTTGGGGGTGATTAGGGGAGGTCCAAGTTTTAGGGAGAGGGAAGAATTTATTTTGGATAAATTTTGCTGAGGCTCAAGTCTGCCTAGATTCCTCATTTCCCTTACCTCTCCCATCCAAGCAGTCCTCAAAGTCCAAAAATGTGAACTTCTAAATACCCAATCTATTCAATCTATCCCTTCAACGCCACTGCCTCTGTCCTGATTCAGTCCTCTCTCTTGCCTTGACTTTTACCACAGCCTTCTCCAGCTGTGAATAAACTAACAAAAATCACTTCACAGACTTGTGTACCTTTCGTCCACCAGCCATCTTCGATGGCAGAAATCATGTCTTATTCATATTTATCTCCAGTGTCCGTGCTGCACTGGGCACAGAATAGGCCAGCAAATGTTGGATGACCTGAAAAGAGGTTCTCCTCAAACAGGATATAACCTCCTGGAAGAGAAGAGCCCTACCTTGGGATTCTGTGATTCCTCCACCCAACTTAAAGCAGAAGCAGATATGAAATGTACCATCAATCAAATCCCAGAAGCTTAGCTTTCCCAAGAGATTCAAATTGCCCTGTTTGAGTCCCAGTTTTACTCAGTAGTTAATAAATGATATTCGACAACAGATAACAGATTATGACTCTTTTCCATTTTTCTTTCAAATCTAGGAAGGTCAAAAGATAATTATTCTCCATTTGACAAGTAAGAAAACTGAGGCAAAGAATGAAATCCCGTAATTCTGGATGAAGTTAGGCGCTTTGCCTGGGTTAAGATCAGCCTTTCCCTGAGCCACTCCCCAGTTCTGGAATAGGAAGGAATCTCAGTCTCCCACCCCTGCAAGACTGCTGTTTAGCACTCAGGTCTTCCCTGGGTTTTGCCTCCTTTGGATAGCAGGGTGTGTTGTCCCAAGGTCAAAGACCATGTGCTCCCTCTCTTCTAATTACCACTCTCCTCCGTGCCTAGTGAAGAGAGACTCCACCCCTTGGGCCCAGGAAAAAGAAAAGCACCTTGGTCATTAGCCTGGGAGGTTGTTAAGTGGGCCAGGAATCATCACCAGCAAGAAGAGAGAGAGATCTGAGTAGGCCAGAATAGTTTCAGTGGGGAAAAGGAGAGAGAAGCTGCCATTAGGAAAATCAGGACACTCCTTTCAAAAGGCTTCCACTGGGGGAGAACCAGGCAAACGGCAGCAGTGGAGACAAGAGCAGGTCAGATCCTTCCTACTGTCCCTCCTCCCACAGTTATTTCTTCAAGGCCCCCAGGTTCTTCAGGGCCTCCTGGGCCTGCGTCAGCTGCTGCTGAAGCCTCTGGCGGGTGCTTTCGTTGGAGGCTCGCTTCAGGAGGGCCTGCATTTCCTCCACCACTGCCCGGTAGCCAGGCGTGTTGTGGAAGAGCCGCACTGCTCGGTCCCCACAGGATGCCAGAAGCCGGCCAGTGATGTCAAAGGACAAGTCACTGATACACTCCCCGTGGACCTGCTCGAAGCTCTCCTCCTTCTCACCCCGCCGGGTGTTGTAGAGATGAATACTGCTGCCGCTGGCCAAGGCCAAGACCTGGGCGTCAGGGGAGAGCGCCAGGCGGCACGGCACGGTGCTCGCTTCTTCAAAGCGGCCTGTCCTCAGCAAGTAGGGGTCCTGCTGCTTCTTGTATTCCACGTCTGTGTCCCACAGTTTCCACGTGCCGTCCTTGGAGACAGAGGCCATCCTGCAGCATGGAAAGTCAGGGCTCTAGCCTCACACACCCTGGAGGGGAGGGCGCTGGGACGCCACTTGGGATGCTAGCTGGGAAGCCAACTCCACTGCTATGTCTACTTTCTGCTGAGGGCCAGAAATCCCCCCACTGCACAGCTGCTGCACAGAATGGCTGGAGGCTCCTGGTTGCCAAGAGGGGCTGGGAGTCTTGGTAAGAAACTGGTAAGAACTCAGAGAGGATTCACTCACCTCCGGGAGTCATTGGAGAAAGCAAAGAAGTGCACGGCTGCAGAGTGGCCCTTCAGTTCAAAGGCTCGCACAACCTCCTGGAAGTCCCCTTTCTTCCCAAAGCAGACTTCCCAAACTTTTACATCTGGGGTGAAGCCACACGAGGCTACAAACCTGCCAGACAACCCAGGCTGCTTTAAAACTTAATTTTAAGGGCAGCTTTTTCTGCAGATCCACTAAACTCCTGAGAGAGTTCATAATCGTGCATCTAATAACACTGTCTTTTAAAAGTGCTTTTATACATGACCTCAGTTCATCCTCACAGCTATAAGATACACAGTGCCCTGCCCCAACCTTTTATATGCTTTAAATAAGTAGAAACTAAGGCCTTGAATCTAGATATCCTGATTCCACATGCCTGCTCCTTCTGCTACTTGAAGCTGGCTCTCTACTCTCTCCACCCTAGCCCCCAGCTCCAATCTCAGCCCACATCCAATGCCAGAGTGCCCTCTTCCTTACCTGCTACAAGGGGATATAGCAGCATATGTATTGTTCATGTGGTTGGTGTTGATGGTGGACAGCACCTGGCCTTTCAGATTCCAAATGAGGACGGTCGTGTCACTGGAAGCAGTCATGATGAACTTCCCTGGAGGTGAGGGGGCGTAACACGAGCTGAGGTCAATGACCTGATCAACTGACTTATGAAGGCCTCTGCTGCCCTTCATATCATGCTCCCCTCCCGCACCAAGGGTCGCCACAGATAAGGATATGACTGAAGACTGGCGATTACCTGCCTCTCCTAGGGACTTGCTGTGGCTCCCAGGAACTCCAGGGGAGCCCAAACAAGGTCCCTTTTGTCACACCAGAACTGAGCATACCTCTCAGGCTGCATTCACTTATTCAGTGAATATAACAGTCCATTCCCTCTTGCCTGGGCCAAGCTCCATCCTCTGAATGCCTCTCACCTGTGTCAGCGATGCCAATGTTGACAATGGGTGCCTTGTGCTTTTTAGGAAAGTCCTCCGGGGTGGCCGTGAAAGTATAGCCTCCATCGTCTCGTTTCATCATCTTGAAGACACGGAGGGTGTCTCCATTAGCGAGCCAGACGATGAATGCTCTAGAAACGAGGAGCAGACAAGTCTCTCACTCCTTCAGACACAGAGACCTGTGTGTGTGAGGCCCTACGCTAGGCAGGCTTTAAGGAGAATCAAGATCTCCCTTCAGGACCTATAGTCCAGCCTCATAACCCTTAATTCAGAATCTCTTAAAACTCCTTAGAAGGTTAGGACTCTCATAGTTCTGGCTCCTTTAGCTTCTCTCTAGGGTTTAGAAAACCATGAGAGCTTCCAAGACTAATCTGGAAATCAGTCAGGCTTTGGTACTTCCCAAATAGGAACAGATTTTCCCTACTCTACTTCCTTGTTGCTGCTGCTGCTGCTAACTGTGACATCAGTCGTGTCCGACTCTTCGTGACCCCATGGACTGTAGCCTACCAGGCTCCTCCGTCCATGGGATTTCCCAGGCAAGAGTACTGGAGTGGGTTGCCATTGCTCATCCAGACAGCTTGAACACTGTCTGGATGTTCCCTTCTGCCACCACAAGGAAGACCCTGGGTCCCCCCCTCAGTATCCCAAACCAGGTGTGGGAAGGACCTAGGCCTGGGTCAGGGCTTCTGCAGGCACACCTGGGGCTCCATCCTGTCCCACCTGCAGTCAGGGCTGAAGCGCACCAGGATGGCATGGTCCAGTTCCACGTTGGCTCTCATGCTGCGGTGCTCCCGCTGCAGGAAGTCCTTGGTGCTCCAGATGCGGACGGTACGGTCGTCTGCACAGGTAGCCAGGTACTTGCCATTGCTGCTGAAGTCCATGCAAGTTATGTTCCCACTGTGGCTCTAGGGCAAGGGCAGCAGCAGGTATGAACAGGAACCCCCTGGGCAAATGTGGAAACCCGTGCAACCATGACTCAGGGACCCTGTTGCTTAGATCAACAGCAAACTCCTGATGGGACGTCAGGAGGAGATGGGACAGGGCGTCTCCCCTGATCTGGGTCAGAGGCAGAGGAGTCTGTAACATGCACAGAATCCTACAAAGGAGAAGTCTGCGGGGCCATGAGTCTTTATATATACATGCTGTGCTGGGTACCCGTGTACCTTCAGTGCTGCAGCCAGAAGGCGGTGGGTGAAGTTGTGTTGCTGAGGCTTCTCCTTGCGAATCCGCTGTTGCAGTTTCTGCTTCTTGGATTTCAAGGACTTGTCAGGTGGACATCCGTTTGCCTTTTGGCCTATAAGGAAGGGCCAGGTCAACCATCCATTTACTCGCTCAGTCATCACTCAGTGACCACCGATGACTGGCCAGGCATTGAGTGGAGATGACCCTGTCCTCGAGAAGAGAGAGGAATACAGGGGAAAAAAACAGAAGCTTTGGAATCAGAGCTGGGTATGGACTATGTCTCTATCACTGAGTGATCCTGGGGAGGCTGCTTGCTATTAGCATATGTAACATAATCATACAGCACCCCACTGCACATTAGAGAAGGCACCCTCTCTGGGCAGGCACAGCTCAGTGGGTTCACAAAAAGGCCAGTGGGGAGCAGATTCTTAACCAGACCTCTGTAAGTGAGGGATAATGTGCACTACAGAAGCTGCTGGCGCTGGTCTCAGGTTAAGTTACTTAATTGCTCTGGGCCTTGGCTTTTCTAAAAGAAAAGTTGAGAACTGGGTGAGATGATATATACAAAACGACAAGCACAGTACCCAGAACAAGCACGAAAAAAGGCTCAGAGGGAATCCCAGAGAGAACCGGGCAATGAGAGGTAGTCACCATGTGCTGAGCACGTCCCCTGTGCTGAAAAGGGTGCCAGTCATTTTTGTATAAAATAGCTAATTTAATTGAGAATCAGGACAGGTGCAAAGTGGGCATGTGTCAGATCACTACAGATGCTCCTCAATTCCTACAGGAAGAAAACTCCGGAGGCCACAGTTACAAAGGCAGATCTGCCCTCTGCTTGCCTCTCCAGCCTTGTCTAACAAGCCCACTTCTCTCCTCACACATTACAGTCAAACCAAACACTGTTTCAGGACTCCTTGGCTTCCTGCACGTTGCTATTGCCAGGAGTATTCTCCTTCTCTTGGTCGTCCTGGCAAATCCTTACACATGGATCCTTGAAGACCCCTTCTTCAGGGTTCTTTACTTGACCCCCGCCCACCACCGACAAAAGCGGGGCTGACCACTCCCACCCGTGGGAGTACTACTACAGAGCTAGTACTAGTATTCTGATACTGATCTTTCTATGAAACCCACGACACTGTATTTTTCACTTACATTTTCGGATGTTCTTTTACCCGACAATGGACTCCCCAAAGGAAAAGACCCCAAAGCCTACAGGAGGTAGTAGGTATTCAATAAATGCTGTATGTCGGTAGACCAGAGCGTTCACAAATGGATGTCTCTGTCCCTTCCTCCTCGTTTTCATAAAATAACGAACAAGGAGCGCGCGGAAGAGTTTCCGAGCGGCCTCTCAGCTGTGCTCCGAGGGAAGGCGGCTTGGTCTCGGCCACGCAGAGAGCGCACTGCCGCGCGGGACCCAGGTTCTAACAGATCGTCCCAAAGGGGCGCGATGGGCCGGGCAAGGCGGCCCCTACTCTCGGGAAGGGAAACTTATGTCATAAGAGGAGAAACTGAGGCGGGGAGGGCAGGTCACTGACACCCCCACAAGCCCGAACGGTGCGTCGGACCCCCGAGAAGGCCGGGGAGCGAGGTCTCGCGGGTCGCCCCTACCCGTCCCCGCCACACTCACCGGCGGACCGGCCGCTCGTCCCCTCCTCCGCGCGCAGCCACCCCCGCGCTACCGCAGCCGTCGCCACGAGGGCCAGCAGCCCGAGCAACAGCGACAGCCCCATCAGCTCCGGCATCTGCGGGAGCTCCATGTCCGCAGGACCACTGCCACCTCAGCCTCTGGCCTGGCGGACGCCTGCACGTCTCCGCGAGGCCGCGCACGCACGCGGGGCGGGGCCCGGCCGTTGGCGCGTCCCGAGGGGCGTGGCCTGGTCGTTGGTGCGTCTCCAGGGGCGGGGCCATGATCATTGGGCCCCCGGAAGGGCGGGGCCTGGCCATTGAGGCTATGTGGTCGCGGAAGCGTTTCGGGGCGAGTAATGTAGTGCATGTAGTCCAGGCTCAGGCCTTCCCTTGACTACTTTACTGATAATCGTTAGTAAAGGCATTATTCCAGCCGTCATCACACTGGATCCTTTCAAGGAGGCAAGGGTCCAAATTTTACTCCCGTTCAACAGGTGGGAAAGTCTTAGCATTGGGAAATTCAGATGAATATTTACTGTTAATGAAGAAGGGAAAGGGTAGTTCTGGAATTAGTGGGTGGCACAGCCTCAGCAAAGACGTGAGCAGGAGGATGCTGTGCGGAGGCAGGGTATGAGTAAAATAAAACGCCGGTAAGGGAATTCCCTGGCAGGCCAGTTAACCACTGGAAAGACTTCACATTTCCATCGCAGGGGTCATGGGTTGGATCCCTGGTCTGGTAACTAAGATCTGGCAAACCAGGCGGTGCAGGCAAGAAAAAAAAAAGTAGCAGGTGAAATTGGAAGCTTCCCAAGTGGCTCAGTGGTAAAGAATCTGCCTACCAATGCAGGAGATGCAGGTTTGATCCCTGGGTCGGTAAGATCCCCTGGAGAAGGAAATGGCAATCCACTTCAGTATTCTTGCCTGGGAAATCCCATGGACAGAGGAGTCTGGTGGGCTACAGTCTGTGGGGTCGCAAAAGAGTCGGACACAACTCGGCAATTAAACAACAAGATTGGAAAGGTGTTTGAGGGCCTTGAGTGCTAGTTCATCCCAGTAAACGGTAGCCTCTGCTAGTCATTTCAGGGTGAAATAGATCAAAATTGGTATCTTGGAGATTCTATGGGTGGACTAGTGTGTGCCAAGACCAAACAAAGATAGAAGGAAAGCCAAGAGGTGGTTGCAAGAGTCCAAGACAGAGGTGATAAGAGCCTGGACTCGGGGGTGGCCGAGTCCACCTTCCTTCAGGAAGGAAGGAAGCTGAAAAGATTTTAATTTGGCTGTTCCATGTCTTATTTGCAGAATGGGGGATCTTTAATTGCACCATGTGGGATCTAATTCCCTGACCAGGGATCGAACCCAGGCCCCCTTCATTAGGAGTGTGGAATCTTAGCCACTGGACCACCAGGGAAGTCCCTGGAAATATTTTTAACAACACACTTTCAATTTTGAAGTATAGATTCAAAAGGAGTTGGGAAAAAAAAAAACAGGAAAGTCCATGGACTCTTCCCCCAGTTTCCCCCAATGGCAACATAACTATAGTGCAATATCAAAAACCAGGAAGTTGGCAGAATTTAGTCACACACACACACACACAAAAAGATATTCTGAAAGACTAATGATAGGCCAGACCCACTTAGCTGTAGAGGGAATGTTCCCAGAAACAAACGTGCTCCATGGGCCTCCCAGCCCCGCAACCCAGAACAAGTGGAAGTACCAGAGTCAGGGCTGCCAGATTCAAACGTTTCCCTGGCCACCAGGGAGCCTCTCCTGGCAGTGTGGGCCCTGAGGCTCTAGAAGGACCCTCCGAGCACAGAGGCTGCTGCAGAGACTAGAGGACAGACAGACTCACCCACAACCTCGGGTGAGGAAACAGATCCACTCAGAGAGCAAATGAAGTGGCCTCATTTCCTTCCCTTTTGTCCTTGGTGAGGGGAGAAGGGGAGACTGGCATTGACTCAGCTATGGGCAGTGGGGTGGGGAGGGCCAGAAGGGGGTTGTCCAGAGCACTCCTTAATTTGCTGTTTAGAACCGAAGGCCCAGTCCTGAACCACTTTCTCCACCACCTAGAGACAACTTGGTTCTTTTAAGAATTTCATTCACCAAGCATTTTGCCGATGACATTTGTTGATCCGGGAGCTTGCATTTCTTTGAATCTTCTCACATTCCCATCCCACAGATTAGGGGACTGATGCTCTAAGAGATGCTCACTAAGTGATTTTTCCAGAGGTGACAAAGATGAAGAGTGAAGCTGGGGACACATGCAGGTCTATGACACTAATATATCGGTGTGGGGGACAAGGAGAAGCAGGAATAGGGCTCTGGTTCAGCTAAGAGTACAGGATTCTTTGACATCATGAACTCAGTTGATCCTTTAAGACAGATGATGCTATGAAATAATTTTAACCAGACCCCCCAAAAAACCCTAGGCTCTGGTCAAGTAACTTACCCCACATCAACAAGGAAGCCAGGAATCAAACCCAGAGTCCAACTAGGGTCTGCTACACTCCGAGATCCTTATCCATCTGACCTTGCCATGGGGCTGTGGTAACCGCCTTGTTTTTACCCCCAAGTGTCCTACAGCCCAACTGGAATCCAAAACCAACCCTCAGAAGGACAACTGGTGACACAAAGCGGAACGGGGGAAACTGGGCAGATCAGGGAGGGGGAGATGGGTGCAGAAGGGCAGTGAAATTCAGCTGTACCTTTAAGGGTGGGCATTTAGAACAGGTGAAACGGGATAAAACGGAACTCTAGGAGGGAAAGTAAGGCATGAGCAAAGGTACGGCTAGAGGGGTAGCGGAGTCAGTCACAGGGCACCTTGAACATCTGCTAGAAACCTGGTCTCATCAGAGGCGAGCAAGAGCCAGAGAAGCAATGGAAGCCCAACTTCATTTTGCAATTGAAGATCCACCTGGCCTTGCTTGGTGCCTCCCTCCCTACCCCTGGCCTCTCTGTCAGGTAAAACGATACATTTCCTTATCGTTTAAGTAGCGGTTCTCAATGTGTGGGCCCTGGACCAGCATCATTAGAAAATGCAGATTCTTAGACTTCACCCCCCATCTGCTAACTCAGACACTCCAGAGGTGGGGGCCCAGCAAGCTGTTTATTTTTTAATATTTATTTTTGTTTTTTATTTAGCTGTGCTGGATCTTAGTCACCATATATGGGATCTTTTTTGCTGTGGCATGTGGGATCTAGTTCCCCGACCAGGAATCAAACCCAGAACCAAACCCCCTGCATTGGGACTGTGGAGTCTTTGCCACTGGATCACAAGTCAAGGCTCAGAAATCTGTATTTTAACAACTTGTTAGGTGATTCTGATGCCCACTGAAGTGTAAGAACCAATGATTTAAATTAACTTGAACCCCAGATGTAGGTTATTTGCAGCTCACAGACTCTATTACAGTGATTCTTAACCTTGAATATATACTGGAATCACTTTAAAAAAAAATGCTTATGTCTCCTTCCCACAGCCAGGTATTCTGATATAATTGGCCTGGACTAGACCTGCTCAAGAAGGTTTTGAAAAGGCCCAACTTATTAAGATGTACATTTAAGCTGGCGTTCTAGCTGCAAGGGATACCAGAGACTAATGCAGGAGTCTACGTGTAAAAGTAATGTTTGTCAGACCAGGGCCGTGGCCATGGCCACGAGATACTTACAAGATCGACTTAGTGACGAGGGAAGGGGGCAGGGTACAACCATTAAAAAGATGACATAGCCACTGAGGATACAACAAAAACTGGTTAGAACCAACTAGACTCAAGATGGCAGAAGATTTAACCAACTTCCAGCGGACCTGGAGCCTCACAATACAGCTCACTCATTGAGATAGGTTAGCATATGCTACATGACAGACTCACCCAAGCCATGAAGTGGGTGGGGTAGTCCAATTCCTGGAAGTCTCCACCCCTTCCCCCAAAACAGCTGGAGTAACCCTCCCACTCGTTGGCTTGTGGAATTATGCAGCCCATAAAAAACTAACCACCCCAGATTTGGGGGAGCTCTCATTTTCCCACTTACCCCCGCCCTGAGGCCGCTCTCACCTTCTGAGACAGACCAGGCAGACTGCATGCTGCCTAGGGAATGTGTGCGTGCGTGCGTGCTCAGTCGCTGAGTCGTGTCCAACCCTATCCCGTGGACTGTAGCCCACCAGGCTTCTCTGTCCATGGGATTTTTCAGGGAAGGATACTGGAATGGGTTGCCATCTTCTACTCCAGATGGAATGTGTACCTCTCTCAGTAAACCTACTTTCACTTTACCGGGGCCGCTCTTGAATTCTTTCCCGCGCAAAGCCAAGGACACTCACTTGGGGGTCTGACCCAGAGGCTCACCCAAGCCTGGGACATGACCGTCTCCTTGTGCCCCATTTTCCTGCAGCAAACTGGCCAGACCTTGGTAACACACCAGAGGGCAGTGGGGACTGGGGAAGAGCTGAAGACAACTGTTTTCCGAGGGCACAAGTGTCTGGATAGTGGTGCCCTTCCTGGGCTTGGGGAGCATGGAAAGGTTCAGGTTAGAGGGTGAAGACTGTGAACTGTAGTCTTGGGAATGCTGAGCTGTTTAGGCTCCTTCAAGGTTAACGGAGCTGTGGTACATTCGGGGAAGGGGAGGTTAGGGTGTGGCTCTGAGAGAGGGCAGCACAGATACAGGAGAGGAAGCCCTCAGCTGAGAGGCTGGAGGCAATGGCAGGGCCGGGAGCTTCCCATAGCGTGAGAAGGGAAGTGGGCTGAGGAAGGGACCGGGGGTGAAGCTGGGGGAAAAGGCTCCCACAGCAGGATCTGGAAGTCAGTGCCAGCGGGGAGGAAGGAGAGCCTGGATTTGCAGGAAAAGAGTGATTCAAAAAGGAGGTCCAGGGGACTTCCCTGCTGGTCCAGGGTTGAGAGTCTATGCTGCCAATGCAGGAGGCCCAAGTTCAATCCTTGGTCAGGGAACTAGATCTCACATGCCGCAACTAGAGATTCCACGTGTGGCAACTAAGACCCAGCGTAGCCAAATAAATTTAAAAAAAAATTTTTTTTTTTTTTAAAGAAAGAGGTCCAAAGGCCCCGGGAGCACTGCAAAGTGGTTGTTGGATTTGGCAGTGAGGGAGCCAAGTGACCTTGGAAAGAGCAGAGTCAGGGCAGGGGTGAGGCTGGGGTGGAAGTGGGGAGGGAGGAGGAGCCCAAAGGCAGGAT
>NW_011494912.1:4635597-4639908 GCF_000754665.1 Bison bison bison | reverse complement strand
GGCAGGTGTAGACTCTCTTAAGGGAAGGTGGCATCTAGAGGGGGACACAGGGTCAAGGGGATGTCCTCTGGGGACCTTTCTGGCAGGATGAGTGAGTGAAAGCAGCAGAGCAGAAACTCCTAGGAATTGACCTTTCTGAGAGCCTATAAGCCTCTGTCTGCAGCAGCAAATAGCACCTAAAGGCTGGGTACCTCTGTCACCTGCTGTGATAGTGCTGTGCTTAGTCACTCAGTCATATCCAGCTCTGTGACCCATGGACTGTAACCCACCAGGCTCCCGTGCCCATGGGATCTCCAAGCCAGAATACTGGAGTGGGTAGCCTTCTCCAGGGGATCTTCCCAACCCAGGGATCAAACCCAGGTCTCCCACATTGCAGTTGGATTCTTTATGGTCTAAGCCACCAGGGAAGCCCAAGAATACTGGATTGGGTAGCCTTTCCCTTCTCCAGGGCATCTTCCTGACACAGGAATTGAACCAGGGTCTCCTGCATTGCAGGTGGATTCTTTACCAACTGAGCTAGCAGGGAAGCTCTACCTGCACAGTAAAAAGTGGCTAAAAGTAAGACAGCCTGGGTGAGCAGCTCGCGAACCATGAGAACTTGGGCTAGCTAATTTCTCTACGCCTCAAATTTTCGGTTGTAAAGTGGGGACCATAGTAGATAGTAATCATTATGACAACTCTTCCATCAGATTTACGCCAGGGACTGTGGTAAGTATGTATATTTACTCTGCAGTCCTTACTGCAGGCATACTGAGGTAGGTGAGATGAGAATTAAATGAGCGCATATACATAAAGCGCTTAGAATCATGCTTGGAACTCAATGAACGGTGTAGCTAGCCCTGTTATTGTTATTATTATTCTACATAAATGTCAAAGCCCCCAGAAAACTGTCTCCTGTTTCTAGCCAGCAAACATCTCTGGATGGCCTGAGGACATGCGAGGATTCAGGCTTGAATGATAGTTCTCAGCACAGAGAGCGGTACAGCTGTGAACATACTCCTCAGAGCCAAGGCCACTGTCTGGTCCATAGTGGGCCCTCAGGAAATTTTTTTTTTTTTTTAATTTACTGGGCTGCAATGAGTCTTAGTTGTGGCATGCAGGATCTTTTAGTTCTGGCATGTGGGATCCAGCTCCCTGACCAGGGATTGAACCTGGGGCCCCTGCACTGGGAGCATCCAGTCTTAGCCACTGGACCACTAGGCAAGTACCAAAATACTTGTTAAATGGGTCAATGAAAGGAAACTCCCTGGTAGTCCAGGGGTTAGGACTCCATGCTTTCACTGCAGGGGGCGTGGCTTCAATCCCTGGTCGGGGGACTAAAAGACGGCTCAAGGTACGTGGTGTGGCTAAAAAAAAAAAGGATCAATGAAAGGCTTGAAGAAGTATTGGGGCCATTTACCCCAACTGCCCATCTGCAGCATCAGTTCCTGCTAAGACATCCAGACCCGGCGACCACCCACCCTCTGCTTGCATTATCTCACATGGTGGGGTGGTCACGACCCCCCAAGGCGCCTTTCTCCTTCTGGACGGTTCCGACGGACGGCCCTGTCGCTTCCACCCCGTGGTTCCCGCCCTGCCCTCCTCATGCGTGGCAGGTGCCGAGCCTCTCTGAACCTGCCCGGGACCACAGAGGGAGGATCTCCAGGCTAAGTGCTGAGTCACTCAGTCGTGTCTGACTCTGTGACCCTGTGGACTGTAGCCCGCCAGGCTCCTCTGTCCATGGGATTTCCCTGGCAAGAATACTGGAGTGGGTTGCTGTGCCCTCCTCCAGGGGAATCTTCCCGACCCAGGGATCGAACCCGAGTTTCTTAAGCCGCCTGCCTTGGCAGGAGGGTTCTTTACCACTAGTGCCACCTGGGAAGCGTCTCCCTGCTGCCACCCTTTACTCCCTGCAGCCTATTCTCAACTCTCCACCAGAGGGATCCCATTAAGGTCCCTCTGATCTTGTCCCACCCTTCAGTCAAAGCCCTCCAGGGGCTTCCAGCTCAGAGGACAAGCTAAGGTCCCCTCGTGGCCAGCGAGGCCCTCTACAAGGCCACAACCATTCTCTCTCCATCCCAGAACGAGACACACTGACAGTCCCTGACACTTTGTTTTTATTGATCAAGAATTCTTTACAAAATACACATACACACACGTACACACACACACACACACACACACACACCAACACACACACACACCAGATACCTGCCCTGGTTTGGTCACCCCCCTGCCCACTCTCTCCCGGGATCAGACTTTCCTGGCTTCATCCGGGGACATCACCCTGTGGCCTCTTCCCCTACCAGCGGAGGAGCACAGAGAAGGAACTTCCTTTGTTTCCCTGATTAGAAACACAGGCTGGGGCCCCACCTGTGGGGGAGCAGGTGGGAGTGACAAGGAAGCATCGCCCCCTTCCCTCTTTCAAACTCCATGAGTTGCCAGGTTAGTCTCCCAAGCACCACAGCTGCTAAGGCTTTGAGATCCTCTTCCATTCGAAGCTTCCCCATCCCCATGTTGCAGACTGAAACTGGAGGTCCAAAGAGGGAGGAAGAGCCCCTCTTACCCGCCCCTGCAACCCCCCACCCCCACCACCCACGCCCAGATCACAGCATTAGTTGCTATAGTAGAACAGGGACTGGAACACGGTTCTTCCCAGCTTCTGGGAGATGAGAAGGAACCCTGCTTGACAGCCAGGACTCGGGGCAGGAGGGAAAGTAGCCCCAGGGTAGCTGAGTGAGCAGCAGGGTCTGTCCAGCACTATAAAGATTTGCCAAGGGTGCCCTCTGTGACTGCCCGTGTGGCTTGCTCGGGTATACAGTCTGGATCCGTCAGGATGCTGGTGGATGTACTCAGCTGACGTAGGGAGTTCAGAACAGCTGGGAAAAGAGAGAGAGAGGGAGAGACACTTTCGGGGGTCAGGGGTCAATCTACACTTGGATGCTAAAGACAAAAGGATCAGGGGAGGAACTAGTTAGCAAGACTGTCAGTCAGCCCCTCCTAGGAGCTCTGTCTGCGGGTGTCCTAGTGGTCCACCCCGGAGCGTGGTGGGGGATGGACAAAAGTCTAGGCTATACTGAGGGCAGGCTGGACTGCGGTCTGAGCAGGGTGGGCCCCCCGCCCCCTGCTCTGAGGCTTGGACACTCTGCTGGGCAGGCACATACTTGGTCGGAGAGCAGGCAGGGAGCAATACTGGTCCAGCCAGGCCAGGGAGGTCTGGCGGAGGCTCTGCAGGCTTGCTGTAGACACCATCCCGTTGAAGGACTCAAACAGGGGCCGGATGAGAATGCTGAACTGGAGCCAGGTCAAGGAGCAGGCCTGGCCTCTGGCTGGTACCCTCACCCACTTCACATGGAGCCCTGATCTCCAACCACTGTCCAGCCTTGAACCCCAAGGACCCCTACTGAAGCCGCCCTCCCGTCTGCCGAGGTCCTCCCGCAGCTCTCTGCTCCCTCCGCCAGCTCCCCCATGGCCTTCCCTGGGCTAGCCCCCATCCGTGGGCTTCCTGCTCTGGCTCAGTCAAGGGCTTGACCAGGTAAGGGAGTGGGAGATTTGAAGTCTTCCTGAGGGTCCACCCCAGTCATCTAACTCAGAGTCTGGGCCTTCCCTGGTGGCTCAGATGGTAAAGAATGTGTCTGCCATACAGGAGACCTGGGTTCAAGCCCTGGGTGGGGAAGATCTCCTGGAGAAGGGAATGGCTACCCTCTTCAGTACTGGGTTTTCCCAAACTGCCCCTAGGACCTTCTGAGGGCAGGGCTGTGGTCCTCTCACCCAGTGGCTCCTCTTCAGTTTCCCTCCACTCCCAGCCCATCACCAGGCAATGCTGCTGGCCAAGGTGCCAGGGGGCTGGCAGGAGAGGGTAGAACTGGAGCCTCTTCCTCCAGGAGCAGCCCCGAGACCCTGCCTGGCCTGGGGAGCAGGGACTGCATCAGGTACAGCTTGATCTGGCTGCAGCACACACCGGACTGCTGGCCCAGTAAGGATACTACCCAGAACTTCCAGTTGTGCAGCGTGCGGGTCCGGACATAGTCATCGAACATGTCTCGCATTTGGTCGAACCGCTGGTGTGTGATGGGCACCCCGGTAGCAGGCAGCTGCTGCTGGCACAGGCTGGGGGCACGGGGTGGGTCAGGGCGGGGAGTCAGGCAGCAGGCCCCCTGCTGGCCCTGCACACCCTCCCTGCCCCCACCTACTTAATGGCGGCATTGAGCTCCTCGATCTGGTCCCGGAGCTGCTGGGCCTCCTCCTGCTTGGCCGCGCGCTCCTGCTGCAGCATGGCAATGTACTCGGCCGTCTTCTGCAGCGTGGTGGCCTTGCTCATCTACGGCGGCA
>NW_011494912.1:4635214-4635497 GCF_000754665.1 Bison bison bison | reverse complement strand
GGTGGGGGTCCGCGTGCGGCTGGGGGGCCTGGGCACTCACCTTGAGGTTGGGCTGGGTGCTGAGTGTGCTCACCAGCCCGTGCAGCGTGTCAAAGCCCAGCTTGATGTTGAAACGCCTCTTCTGCTCCGCAGAGATGTGTGTGATGCGCCGGTTTTCTGTCTGGCGGTTGGGGGAGAGGCAAGACAGCCGGCGTGAGCCTGGGAGGGAGCACGGGAGGGCCTGGGGTAGAGCAAACAGACCTTAGGGAAAGAACGGGTGCCACCTTGCTGTCTGGACGGCCCC
>NW_011494912.1:4634360-4635078 GCF_000754665.1 Bison bison bison | reverse complement strand
CCCCGGCGGCGAGGTCAGCTCCGCAGCCAGCCGCCGCTCACCACCTGTGCCGGGGACAGATGGACTCACAGACAGACCCACACAGGGCAGAGAGTCCTGTGGCCCTGTCCCTCTTATCCTGGCCCCAGATGTCGTCCCCTACATCCCCCTTCCCCTCCTTCCATCCCGCAGACCGCCCCCCCCACCACCAGCTCCTTCAACCCCTCTTTACCGCTGGGCGCTGGGGGCGAGAGCCGCTCCACTTTGGGGACAATCAGGGGCCTGGGAGGGGCCGGGGTGGCCGAGCCCGGAGGCAGTCGGGGTGGTGTGGGGGCCGGGGTCGGGGGAAAGAAGGTGCAGGGGAACTCGGGGAGAGTGTCCTGCTGAGGTGGAGAAGGGCAGAGAGTCGGGGTGAAGGCCTGGGGTGCAGCCCCACCTCCCAGTGCCCGCTGTCTTACCGGTGATCCTGGGGGCCGGAGGAGAGCGCTGGACACAAGCGGTGGCTCCAGGGCTTGCTCAGGCTTGGCTGTGCACAGACAGCATGCTGGGGGCCCCATCCATCATCTCCCAGGCCCCACCCCTCCCTTCCTAATAGCCCACACCCCTTTCGGGTTCAGGGTTAAGGACCCAGGACCTCCGGCTGAGCCAGCCCCTCACCCCCCACCCTCTAATCCCACAGGCTCTCGGTGTCTGCACTGGGTCCCCATCTCGCCGGTGGCCCCACTCACCGGCTGTCAGC
>NW_011494912.1:4632745-4634260 GCF_000754665.1 Bison bison bison | reverse complement strand
TTCCGCCCTCTGGGGGACGGGGCAGGGGGCTTGCCTCTGGGCCGCGTGCCTTGGGGTACCGGGAAGTGAGGCCCAAATGGGGTCTCCGAATAGCCGGAGGGTAGCAGGTCTATGGGGAAGGGGGCGGGGCCTGGGCCAGGCTGCGGGGTGGGTGGGAAGGCCGTGGGAGCAGACAGCCCGGACACTCCCGGGGCAGGAGGGACGGCAGGGAAAGCGAACCTGGGCGAGAAGAGGGGCTCTTCTTGCAGCAGAGCAGGCGGCGGGGCCATGGGAGGGAAGGGGGGCGGGGGACAGGGCTCCAAGCCCAGCCCCTTCGCAGGGCTAGGGTACTGGAGGAGGGGTGGGGGTGCAGGAGTGGGTGGGAGCTTGGGCTTGGGGTCTTCAGGAAGGAGGAAATCAGAGTTCAGGTAGGTGCTGGAGTCCAGGGAGCCAGGGCAGCTGCTCCGAGCCTGGTTGGGGGACAAAGAGCAGGGGAGAGAGCTGGCCTTTTGGGGGGCCTCCCAGGAAGCCTCCTGCCTGGCTGAGCTCTGGATTGGGCACTGTGGGAGTTGAATAGTCCTTGGCCTCAGACACACACATCAGGGACATTACAATCTAATGAGGGGAAAGAGTAGGGCGCATTTATACACAAATTTAAGCACGAGAAAGAGCATCAATCTTTCTGCCTGCTCATTCATGCACTAAATTATTTATCAGTCCATCCACCAACCCATCCATCCATCCACCTATTTATTCTCTCATCTATGAGCTAGCTTGTCCACCTATATTTCCACCAGCCCTCCAGGTACTAACCCATTCACCAATCCATACAACCACCTATACTTCCCTCCATCTATCCACCAGCTACATATCCATCCACCAGCCCATTTATTGATCCACCATGTACCACGTGGTTGTCGCTCAGTCGTGTCCAACTCTTTGCAACCCCCTGGACGGTAAACCCACCAGGCTCCTCTGTCCACGGGATTCTCCAGGAAAGAATACTAGAGTGGGTGGCCATTCCCTCCTCCAGGGGATCTTCCCTTCCCAGGGAATGAAGCTGGGTCTCCTGCATTGCAGGTGGATTCTTTACCATCTGAACCGCCAGAGAAGCCCTTTATTGATCCACGAAACTACTTATTCATTTACGAATCCATCCACCAGCACATCCACCCAACCAACCACTCACCTAGCTATATATACACCAACTGTACAAGCATCTACCCCCATCTACAACCCAGCAATCTATTCTCCAACACACCCACCCATTCACAGACTCATCCATTCACCGACTTGTTCAATCACTGGGCAACCATCTTTGCCTGCTGTGAATGTGCTTATGAACGGTGCTCAGGACGGGAAGACGCAATGTAGCCAGTGTGAGGATGTGGTGAGTGAAGCAGAGCGCTTCCAGCAAGGAGCCCACCATCTAGTCCAGTAGACAGACCTCCAAACAACAAACCAGGACAGTGCCGGTAAAGTCTGATGATGGAGGAAAAAGGCAGCTACCCTAGCACTGGGGGAGGGGGGGGCAGG
>NW_011494912.1:4631401-4632645 GCF_000754665.1 Bison bison bison | reverse complement strand
GGGGGGGGCGGGGGGCAGCATCGGATTTGGGCCTGGAGGTCCTGAGCCAAACTGACAAGAGTCACAGCTTCCTAAAGGCATGTGCCCAGCTTCCGTCTCCATGAGTTCACGCTTCTCCTCATATCCGGCGTACCGTCTACTGGTCTCTTCTGCTCAAACCTGACTCATTCACAAAGCCCAGGACTGCCCCCTCTTCCAGGAAGCCCTCCAACAAGCAGCCCAGCCCCATGCTCCTCTGTCCTCAGCCTCCCCCCCTTAACCATCTTGTCAGCCCTGCTTCACGAGGGTCTTTCCTCCCCAGCTGAACCATGCCTCCATTCTCTCTTGATGGACCAAGAACATACCCAGGAAGTACCCTGAAGGCCTCCTGGGCATGGGCAGGTGAGCTGGGCAGGGTGGGGTGAGGCGGGTGAGCTCACCTGCAGGCGGTTATGCCCTGAGAGGTGGGTCATGCCCGAGCAGGCAGGGGGCACCTCCGAGCCCAGGATCCCACTGCCGAGGACGGGGTCAGCCATGGGCCCGAAGCCGTGGGGCTCTGGGAAGTTTGACGGTGTAGGCGTCTGTGGGGGGCGGTAGTTGGTGAAGAAATCTGGAATTCAGACGCACAGGGTGGCAGCCGTCAGGGCTAAGGCCGTGGCTGGAAGCAGCGGGCTGGCCCTGTCCCCGGGCTGGGTTGGCGGTGGGGTGGGGGCTGGCAAGAGAAGGGGGCCTTCCAGGGGAGATTGTGAAACTGGGAGAGTTTCTGTCTCACTCAGGGGAAGCAGCGGTGGAGGCTTGAGTGGGATGGGCCTGAGTGGGAGACAGCTGGGGAAGGGCGTGGGGGTGTCAGCAGGACCCCAGGAAGCAGCCCTCCCACCGAGCCCCCAAACTGGTCCCCAAACTGAGGACCCCATTCCACACCCCCAGACCTGGGAGCCCCAGGCCTTGTCTGCGCCTGCTGGGGACACAGAAAGTGTATTGGGGGAAGAGGGGGTGATTACAGAGTGCCAGGGAGAGAGAGGGCGAGGTCCCAAGGGGAGGAGGTCTACGATGGGGAAGGGCATCATCAGGGTGTCAGGAGGTCACGGAGTGAGTCGGGGGAGAGAGAGGTCAGAAGGGCAGTGGGTCTGGGACAAGTTGGGTCTGTTGGAAGGTCAGTGGGTAGGGCTCCAAGGGTGGAGGCCAGGAGTCGGGGGTGAGAGGCCTACAGGGGTCTGAGCAGGGTCAGAGGGGGGGCTCAGAGCGGGGGCAGGGGTGAGGGGGCG
>NW_011494912.1:4630461-4631245 GCF_000754665.1 Bison bison bison | reverse complement strand
GTGGGGGTTGTGTAAGCCCCAGGCTATTCTGGTTTTGGGAAGCAGCTGTCCGCGGCCTAACCACATCCCGGGCCTGGTCGCCGCCTGCCCACCCGCTCCCTTCCGGGCACCTTTCTCTGACCCTGAGCAGCCTTCTGTCTGCACCAGCTCCCAAGGCCTCCTGGTCTGGTCAGAGGCGACCCCACTGGCCCCAGCCACCCCGGCCAAGACAGCCGGTCAGGCTTTCTCCCAGGGGCCCCTTGAAGGAAACCCAGGAGTGGGATAAGCCAGCATCAAGCTGAGAGCCCAATGGGGTCTTATTTGTGCGTCTTACTGGACGGTGGGGCCCAGGTATTGCTGGGCGGCTGGTTCCGCCTGTGTCCGTCTCACGTAGCATCTGCCTGTCTGCCTCCTGCCGTTGGTTGCTCTGTCTGAGCCTGTGTGTACCTGCCCTGGTGTGACTTGGCGTGTACATGTCTGCCCCATGCTCGTGTCTGTGTTTGGCTGCGTGTCTTTCTCAGCCACGAGATCAGGATTCTCCAGCCTCCCTTCAGCAGAAAGACTAGGAGGTGGAGGGTGAACGCCCACAGACCCCGCACCCCCAGGCCCACGGGGACCACGGGGATGCTCAGGTTCTCAGAGCAGCTCCCCCTCACAGCTGCCACCCACTCCCCAGAATCAGGCGGGGCTTACAGACCAGCAAGCTTAGCCCGGCCCGAGTCACCAGGGTCCCCTGGCCATAGCCGGTCCCCACCCTACCTAGGTTGGCAGAAGTCACTTCCTAGCCCCAAGCCACCCAGGGAGC
>NW_011494912.1:4628204-4630361 GCF_000754665.1 Bison bison bison | reverse complement strand
CCCTTCCCTCCAGAGAGTTATGGCTCCCTTCCTGGGTTTCCTCTCAAGTGAGGAGCTCTTGGGGGTCAGAGCGGCAGCTCTGAAGGCCCTGGTGCTCCGGACGCTCCCTGTATGACCCAGGCCCCCTACTGGCAGGTCACCCCAGCTAGACCCCACTCCCGCAGCCACCCTGCACTTCCTAATCCGACGCTCAGATTTTTGCCCAGAGCCCCGGGGTGGGGGCCGCTGGGCTCCTACCTGTGGCAGGAGTCTGTGGGCCCCGATGGGGCCACTGCCCTCCCAGGCAGGTCTGCTCCCAGGGCACTGCCATCAACACGGCTGCAGTCCCTGCAGTGCCCCCCCACCCCGCCCCCAGGCAGGGGTGGGGGTGGTTCCTCATTCCCTCGTCCCCGCCCCATGGGCCTCCACCTCTCAACTGACAGGCCGAGGACCCCGCCAGTCAGGAAAGAGTGGAGCGGTCACCAAAGCCAAGCCTTTATGCCAGGAACCCCTTTTGTGTCCCCAAGGCCTCGGCTGAAACAGGTTGGGCCCCAGAGTCCCCTAAGCGTGTGACCATCGGGAGCAGTCTCCAAGGCCGAAAAGCTGAGTGAAGAAACCAAAGTGGGAAGAAAGCTGCTGTGAAGACCAAGAGACATTTGTCCACGTGTGCTGTACAGGCGGGATGTCTCTGGAGGGACACGAGACACCAGTGCCCGGTGGCCCTGGGGCTCAGGAGAGGGAGGTAGGGCAAAGGGCTACTTTAAAGAATGCTTTATAAGATAAGATTCCTGGGATTTAAAAAAAAAAAATTACATAGGAGGAGAGAAGTGGGTGAGCTCTAGATGAAAGAATGGCCAAGAGTTGATAAATGTTGATGTTGGTGAGGGTTCCATGGGGATTCTCTCTCCCTACCTGTGTGGATGCTTGAAATGTTCTTTAATAAATAGTTCTTAAAAATGAGTTATATAAATACGAATAAACAGGCTCAAACAAAGGATAGGGATCAAAGCCCTTCTCTCCCTTGAGAGAGTCCATGCTTTCCTGTGAACTCCCCAGAGCTTGTGGCTTCAATGGACCTGATCCCCTGTCCCCCGCCAGGTACCCTGATCTCACAGGAGGCTACTCTGGCTGTATCCCAAGGCCCAGACAAAGGGAGACCAGGAAGATCCCTCAGAAATCACCCAGATCATCTACCCTTTCAGAGGGGCCTGGGACCAGCCTGAAGTCTCAGTCATGCTGGGGCCTTCCTACCACTGATCTGTGGCCGCCCACCCAGGGGGCGGGGCCTGGCCCACCTGAGATCTCCATGAAGTCATCCAGGCTGGGCTGCAGCGGTGTCAGGTCTGGCTGGATCATGTCAGCATTGCCCACGTAGGCTGGAAGGGGGCAGGGGTGATGTCAGGAGCATTGGGCAGGGTGGAGGTACCCATGCCTGGCCATCTGCCCCTGGCTGCCTGGATCCCTTCAGGCCTCCCTTCCCTGGTGCAGGCCCTCACCGTCCTCGGGGGGCAGCTGCAGGGGTGTGGGGGTGGGCTGCGTCATGGTGAAGAGTGTGTCAGAGATGTCAGACAGAAAGCAATTGAGATCCAGAAGCTGGCGCCCGCCGGGCTCCTCCTCTGGGCCCCCCAGCAGCACGGGTACCACGCTGGTGAAGAGCTGCTCGCACCATCGCTCTGGTGGCTGCCACCCCACTTCCGCCTGGGGAGACAGAGCCGTCAGCAGCCCCAGGAGACCCCACCACCACCACCCCATTCCTTACAGGCCTGGAGACCCAGGGCTCTCCTACTGCCCCTGGGTCTTCCGGGTCGCCCCCTGCCTGAGGGGAGGGGGTGATCAGCCATCTAGACAGGCTGCTCTACTCTCCTCTCCTCTCTCTGGTGGACTCAAATTTGCTGCCTGAAAGGCTAGGGTCACCGCACTGGCCTCTGACAACTCTCCCCAGGAGAAGACTGAGACGGGCTTGCCAAAAAGCTAAGGGTCCCCTCCTGCCTCCTGCATTTTCCCCTACCTGGGACCCCGGTTCTTACAGCCCTCTGTTCTCCCATGCCTCCCCACCACTTTGCTTAGTCAACCAGAAGTCTTGGGGTCTTCCCACTACTGCGCTCCAAGGCTGCCCTCCCACGGGAAGAAGAGGTCGATTCACCAACCACAGGACAGCAGCGACGCCCACTCCCCTGC
>NW_011494912.1:4627941-4628104 GCF_000754665.1 Bison bison bison | reverse complement strand
ACTCCCCTGCCCTCCCTCCCGCATCCCACTGCCACTGCCTAGCCCACCCAAGGGCAACCGTCCATCCTCTGGGTCCAGGGAGCACCCACCTGCTTTGGGGCAAGGAGATCCCCTTCCCGACTGGACTTACGGAGCTGCGGGAACACACAGAGGGGGACACTGA
>NW_011494912.1:4625674-4627841 GCF_000754665.1 Bison bison bison | reverse complement strand
TCCCTCCCGGCCAAGGCCTCCCCTACTCTCGGGCTCCCCCCCAGATACACCAGATCCCTCGCGGCCCCTCAGGAGCTCTTTGGCGGTAAGGAGGCTGCGAGGAGGTCCTGTGGCCACGCGGTGGCACTGTCGGCCTGGGTCTTAGTGGAGGGCCGGTGGGAGGTGGGTGGTGCAGGGTGTGTGGGAGGAGGGCGTTCCCCCAGGGCTCTTGCAAGCGACGCGGTGGCAAGGGAAAGGGTCTTCCCCGCCGCGCCCACTGACCCGCTTCTTGTAGTAGATGCGCCACTTGTGGTACTCGCGCATCACCACCTCGATGCGCCGCTTCCAGTAATTTCCCTCCAAGACGACGGCCTGGGGAGGGCCGGGAAGGGGCCTCAGTGCGGGGGTAGCACTGACCCCACCCTCACCCCAGTCTCCCTCTGGCCCAGTCCCCTCCCGCTCAGCACGAGGAGTGATGGGCAGGAGGGGGCCCGGTTTGGCAGGGCGGCAGGTGATTGGTCCAGTTGGTCTCGGCTACCTGCGGTTTCCGGTGCTCATCAGCCTCAGGCCCCTGCAGGGGGGTCACGAAGCCACACACGGGGCTCTTCCTCCGCTCCACATCTGAGAGAAGGGGGCCAGGTCAGGGGTGCCCAGCTCCCTCATCTGCCACACTATGAAATCCTGCCAGGCCTTCCATGCTCAGATTAAGTGCCACCTCCTCCAGGAAGGCTTCCAGGCTGCTCTGGCCCTCCCAGATCTCCCTTTTCTATGAGACCCTGTGACACAAACTTCCCACGCGCCATCTGCTCCTTTGGGAGCTTAGGAGGTGTGCAGGCAATGCTTGCTGAGTGGGAACTGTGGAGCCACAGGGAATGAATTGTCCAGAGAAGGTCTTGGTCAGGCTGGCTGGCTAAAGGTCCAAAGCCTTGGACCCTGCCTCAAGGTGCCCATTCCCATCTCAGAGAACCATCCCTGCTCCACTTCAGGCCATCTGCCTGAGCCCTTTCTCCGCCTCCTCCTCTCCCATCCCTGTCTCCAGCCTTGATCTCTCCCCAAGCTCCTATTTGGCCAATAAACAAGTGCCAGGCTCTCCTTTACCTCTCAAACCTTCCCTTTGGCTTTCCTCCCAAACTCTGGAAGAGCTGTCACTCGCCACCTCCACTTCCACGCCTCCCAGTGGCATGGGCACTCCTATACCCCAGCATCTGTTCCCACACTCACCCCGCTGACCCTGCTCCTGAACTCAAGGCTCTGGCCCTCCCCAGCCCCATGCTCCTTGACCTTGGCTTCAGGGCAACCCCCTCCTCCTCCCCAGGCCCCAGGAGACTTCCCTCTGTTCTCCTGTCTCCCTGACCACTTTTCACTGGCCCTGCTGCCAGCCCCACCCCAACCTCTGACATCCTGCTCCTTTGCAGCTTCAGACTCATCTTCCAGCTGCCTGGGGGAACCTCCACTAGACTGTCTCAAAACATCCCTCTCAGATGTTTGGGGACTTCCCTGCCAAGCCAGAGCCTCCTCTGGACTGCCCACCTGGCCTCCCAGTGACCCAACCTCCCATCACCTCCCAGCGTCCCCATCTAATCCATGGACTGACCCTCTCAGCCTCAAGGATGTGTGACATTGCTTCCACCATCCCCTCCCCTCCATATGCTCTCTGTCACCCCCTGGTCTGGTGTCATTTCTCACCTAGGCCTCCCTGACTCCAGCCTCACCCTCTCCAGTTCACCCTCCTCTGTGGCCAGGTCAGTTCTTCCTACCTCACTGGCAGTACAGGCCTAAAAGCCTCCATGGTTCCCTGAACCTCCTAGATAAAGTCCACGCCCCCTAGCCTGACTCCCAAGCCCCTGTGACTGGCCCCGCTGCTTCTCCTGCCTTTCTATCTCCTTCACAGGCCCCACCTGGAAGCCAGACACCCACCCCACCCCCTGCCCCAGCAGCCCTGTGGTTTTATTCTATGCAGAATGCCTTTCCCTTCCCTCCTTTGCTTCATCTACCCACATCTATGCCCCCATCAGGATAGCTCAGGACACTCTCTCTTCTGGGAAGCCTTTCTTCATCTGAAACAACCCCTCGGTCCCACCTGCCTCACTCTCCGCCCTGCCTCGGCCATCTCTCTGCATGCTGGCCTCTCTGCTGGGAGTGAAAGCAGGGGCAGTGCCCTTTAGCCCCAAATCCTTGCATCTGGCCC
>NW_011494912.1:4621469-4625574 GCF_000754665.1 Bison bison bison | reverse complement strand
CCCGCCCCCCCCCGACCCCACCCCATGATGAAGTGACTTTTCCTGGCAATCTTAACAAAGAGGACTTCTGGGGTGTCCGTGGGGCCCATCCTGCTTCAACCCACAGCCAGCTTCCTCTGACACAGAGGAGGGGGCGCCACCTGACCAGGGAATTTCTTGGGAACATCAGCATCATTTACAAAGTTCTGTCCTAAAGGACATTCTCCAAGACTATCCCTGTGGGAGTGGGGATGGGAGTTGTCCCAGTTGCTAAGCATGGCTTGAACAGAAAGCAAAGGGAGGGCCCTTGGTTGTGTGAACTCCCGGGGATGAGAGCAAGGAGGATCTCAGGGTCTCTGCTCCTGGCTTCATCGTTGAGGATATGAGCCAGGAAAGATCGGGCTTGTCCAGGGTCCACAGAGAGTCAGTGCTGAGCAGGCCTGGTCAGGCTCTGCCCTCCCCAACCCGGTGACCCTGTGCTCTGGATGGAAGGGCAGGGATCGTGTGACTTCCTAGGGCTGGGGCATGCTTTACCTAACAATGGTAAATTCATCGGTTCGTGCGGCCTCCTAGCCCCTTGCACCTGTGCTGGGACAAGGGACCCATGGAGGAATCAGGGATGAACCTCCCAGCTTATGGGGAGAGACAAGGAAAGCACACACATCACAAGAGCTAAAGCAGGGTGGCAGGTCTGCCCAGGAGAGGCCCTGGGAGCTCAGAGGTAATACGACGATTTATGGAAAAAGGATTTTGTGGAAAAAGAAGGGAGCTCAGAGGCCCAGAGCCTGCCCAAAGGAGGCAGGTGTGAAGGGGAGGAGCCAGGCAGCCCCCCAGCAAACCCACTCCTCCACGTTTCCTGAAGCCCACTTTCAAACCTTCCGGGCTCAGGAAGGAGGAGTCCTGATACTGGGTTTCAGGCCTGCTGTGTGCTGTGGTTATTATCACAATAATAGTAATCAATCCCAGCATTCACCTGAAGGGAGCCCTTGTGTGTGTCAGGCCCTGTGAGGTGACACAGATCATCTGTCTTGCTGAAAACCCACAGCAAGCCCGAGCAAGAGGGTGTATTATGATTCCCACTGTACAGATGAGCAAGCTCCAGCTGGGGGAGGCGAGGGCCTTGCCCAAGGTCCCAGAGCTAGGACGTGCGAGAACTTGACTCAACTGCCCTGACTCGGAACTCGGGGTCCTTCCATCAGCTTGTGCCATAGTCTGGGTGAGGACCCCTGGCTGGCGTCAGAAATTCCTTCTGCAGAGAGAGAAGGGTTTGCATCCCATCCTGCTTTGGAGGGAAAGCCTAGAGGGGGCAACCTCAGGATGGCATGGGGTGGTGAGGGAAGTTAGAGACTCCTTCTCCCCCTAGCCCACCAGCTTCCTGGTTTGGGCAGGGCCTGTCCTGAACATTCTCACTGGAAGCCAGTCAGCTGGGAGCAGTGGAAGGGGCATTGGGCTGAGCTGGAGAGCCCTGAACTCACAGCCAGTCATAGCTCTGCTCCTTTTATGCTCCGTCACCCCAAACACGTCAGTATTCATGCCTGGAGAATCCCCATGGACAGAGGAGCCTGGCGGGCTACAGTCCATGGGGTGGCAAAGAGTCGGACACGACTGAGCAACTAAGCACCTACACCCTGAACAAGTCACTTGCCTTCTGGGCCTCACCTGCTCATCCATAAAATGGGGGTAATAATAACCTGTCTCCCAAGGTTGCTTGGAAGCCTTAAGTAAGATGATTTATGAACCTGCCAGGCACATAAGGCAAATAGAAACCAAAAAACAAAACAAAACAAAAAAAAAAACCACTCCTTTTCTCTGCTTGAATGGAACCCAGTGGGGCCAGTACAGAGAATACATGGGTGAGCCCTTGTGGGCTGTGTGTTCCCAGCTCAGCACAGCCTTCGATCCTGCAGGAGGACCTTACTGAGCTGGACAAGGTCCAGCACGGGATTGACCGGCCTCTCAGCCTCTGCTGCCCTGCCATCGGGGATGGGTGGATTTTGCATCCCCAAATGAATGACCATGACCTCCTCAAGGGTACATCAGATTCAACCATCATTTATTAAGCTCCAGCTTTGTGCCAGGCCTGCTCATACCTGTGATCCCCATGCCAGCCATGAAAGTTAGGACTCTTGGCCTCCTTTTATAGATGAGGAAATGGGTTCAGAGAGGTCAGACAACTTGCCTGCAGTCACACAGCCAGCAAGGGCCAGAGATTGGGTGGGAAACCAGCCCTGGGTGACTCTGAAACCAGAGTCCCTTCTACTCGACCACGTGGCCTCTCTGGGCTCCCTCCCCTCAAATCTCGATGGCAGAGGGGGCACCTAAGGACCTCACGGGATAGCTGGTGGAGACCCACCAGGATCTGAGTTTCCCCTTTGCGATTGGCCCAGATAGTGCTGAACGCTTCTTTCTACCCTGGCATTTGAGGTGCCTGACTACACTAATGGGGTGCAGAATGGGCTTTCAACTGTTCCCCCATCTCAGCCCACTTTAGGACTTCTAAGGGGTGACTCCTGCTGTGCCCAGCTTCACAGTGGGGAGCACCCTTCAGGACAGACATGTCCCCCGTGACCCTCTGGGTTTAGAAGCTGTTGAGGGGTACTGATGCTGGGGACCCCAGTCTCCCCCGAGGTGCTCTGCTGGAGCCGGTGTTGAGGGTGCCCAGGGCAGCCCCCGCGTCAGCCCTCCTGCCGGGCCCATGGTGCCCACTCACACTGGATGTACCAGGCCCTCCAGATGGCGTTGTTGAGGCGGATCTTGTCCCGGCACAGCAGCTTGAGGCCTTTGAAATTCTTCCACTTGGGAGAAACCAGCTTGCCACTGTCAGAGGGAGAGGGCTGGGTCAGGGTGCAGGTGTGGAAAGTTGAAGGGGGTGGTGGGCTCCACTCTCTTCCTGGGCCCTGGGGCACTCATCTATGGTGGGCCATGTGAGGGACCACCCCCAAATCCTGCCCCTCACTCTTACCTGCCTGAAATGACTACCTTTAAAATATTCTCCCAGGCCCCACTCCAGGCCTCTGTGTTCCTCTGGCAAGACCTGCTGAGACCTGTTTCTGAGCTCAGTCCTTGGAATGACAACATCTGTCCATTTCTTACTGAAGAAAACTGAGGGTCAGGAAGTAAAGGGGACATGCCCAAGGACACGTGGTGGAATCTCACTCAGGCCCTGTGTTTTTTTTCTCCATCCATCTCACTGGCCCCCTGAGCCCCCGGGGGGTGGGTAGGGTTTGTCTGAGTACAGAGGGAACGGGTTCACCACAGGCGACCTCCAGGCAGCCAGCCACTGCCTTTTCGCTGCCTGTCTGGTGTCTGCCCAGCCCAAAACCCCCGCATGGCAACCTGGACTGAGCTGGAAGGTACTGTTTCCCAGAGTATGCACAACATGACCGCCACCAGGGCCCAAAGGAAGGCAGCTAGGATGGTGGAGTGATGGGCCGGGGCTGAGACCCTGACCCTGACCCAGGTAGTCAATCAAATCCACAGGATGGACTGGGCTCCACCAGGTGAGGGGCTTGACTCTCAGGGTCCTGATGGTCGCAGGCCAAGTCTGCCACCCCCAAGGAGCAGGCCTAGGAGGTCAAGATGTTCAGGGTCTTAGGACCCCTGCTGGTCCCTCCCTCTTCCCTTTTCCCTCCTTCCTCATGGTTCACCAGCTAGGGTAATATATGAGTCCCCTCTGGCCCACCTTCTCTTGCTCACATGGAAGGCTGAGGCCCCAAGGCTTAGTCTTCCAGAAGACCGGTCCTGCCCTCTCTGGGGGCCTCTCTGGCAGGCTGGCTCCTACAGCCCCTTGAGTACCTGAGTCACTGGGTCCCCTCTGCTCTCTGGTCTCCCAGCTCCTGTGTTTGCTTTGGGGTGGGGTGGGGGCACCGCTACCCCAGGGCACAACAGGCCTCATTACCCAAATAGGGTACATGGCCCAAGCACCCAGCCCTCTGACTGCCCACCCCCATCCCTCCTAAGTTAGGTAAACACCATCTGTCCAGTAGGGAGACAGACAGAGGGGGCACTCTGATACCTCCCGGGCCAGCTTCTTTTGTGGCACCTGGGGGGTATTCCTGAGTTTGTGGCCCCAGCCTGTATCCCAGCAACCTCCCAGCCCACTCTGATCACCCAGTGCCCGCCCCCA
>NW_011494912.1:4606393-4621364 GCF_000754665.1 Bison bison bison | reverse complement strand
CCTCTGCCACTTCCCCACTGAGGTTGTAGTGTCTGTGGCCAGGCAGGGCTCGGGGAGGTGAGACAGTGACATCCAAGCCCAGGAGGAAAGGATTTGGCTGGGAGGGGAGGAGAGGGGCCCAGCCTGGAGCAAAGAGCCTGTGGCCAGAGTTCAAAGGATTTTTTATGACCAATAGAAATTTTGGGAATTTAGGGAATGAGAAGACGAAAATGCAGAACTCCACCCCTCACCCCACGTGTGTACCTTGCAGAAATTCCTTTAGAGTTTTCCCTGATAACGTCCTGTTTTTTCTCACTCATCCCTGAGGCCATTCTTTCCTTAGCCAGCCAGCTCTGACCATGAACAGGTATTTTCTCAGAACTTTCAGAACTTGCCTCCCTGAGACTGCCACCCACAGAACCGTGCAACACGGGGCTCCTGCCCATGAGAGCGAGCCTCTCTCTGCCCACACGGCCCTGCTGAGGGTGAGAGCTGACCAGACGTCCTCAGGCTGTCCCTCGGGGTCAAACTGACCAGTTCCACCCAGCACCCCTGGCCCCCCCTGCCTTGCTGTCCCTCCCCATCTATTTTCTCTCTTGGGACACCCCAGCTTCGTCACTGCTCTCCCCTCCAAGGAACCCCTATAATTAGAAGTCTTTACGGGCTAAAAACACTGTCCATGTCTGACTCTCAGTTTTTCCCTCTGCCAAATGGGAGAATTCAAGAGTCCTCTGGTACTGAGCCACTCCCATCCCTACCCCTCAGGCCCCCACTCAGGGCCAGCCACAGAGATGGAATATTCTTGGTGTTTAGGGAGAAAGCCCAAATCTCCCTACCCCAGCTTCCCCTAACTGGGGTCACAACAGTGTTATCAGCCTCCTAGTGGGGGTGGTTCTGGGAGTGGACTCTGTCCCCTGCCTGGCCTTCTCCCCTGAATCTCCCCTTTGGGTTACCCATGGTCTGTGATGGTGGGAGGTGGGCCTGAGCCAGCCCAGGCAGAGCAGTGTGTGGTATAAAGCAAGAAGCATAAGTTGGGAATGGGTGGGAAAAGGGGACCCTGGAGGACCCTGGGAGCAGGTGCTCCCCCTGGCTGGACCCCACATCCGGTGTCCCGTGACCTTAGATGCCCTGTCCCCTGAAGTCCCGTGATGTCCGAGGAGGGGAGGGAGGAATGGGATGGGAATTTGAACTTTCCACACAGGTCTTGCTCTCTGGGCGATCAGATTGCAACATGACCTGGGCCCGAGGCCAGAGCGTGTGGGCCAAGGTTACAAAGCGTCCAGCCAATGGGGTCCAGGCTGGGCGCCGCAGCAGGGGGTGGGCAACACTCCCCCGTAATCCCCACCCCTGCTCCCCGGCTCCCAATCAGTGCCGTCTCTAGCCAGCAGTTCTCAGAAGAGGAGGAGGCGCCGTAGAGGAAGAGGAATATTTGCACAGAGAAAAGATCAAGGCCGGCCGATCCCCCTTTCTCTCCTACGGGTTTTCGGTTGATAATTTATCCTGGTCCCTCCGCTCCGGGGAACTTTGCTCCGGGGCACCGAGCCAGGACCCTGGTTCGCGCCCTCCCTTGGGACACAGGCGTGGAACTGGGGCCGGGCGCGGCCGGCGTGCTCTGCGACGCGCCGAGCAGGGGTCCTAGGCAATATTAGGCGCAGAACCTCGCGCGGCGACTCGGGGAGGCGATCCCAGACACCCCCCTCCCAGACCCCGGTTCCCCGGGACCAGCCCTGCGCAGCCTGTATCACCCCATGCCGGACCCCGCTGGGAAACTGCGAGGGAGCGCCTCCTGGGTCCTCCCCAGGCACTCTCTTCCCGCCACCCTCGACCCAGGAGGTTAAGAACAGGTTAATTGTCCCGCAATCGAGGGGTGCAGGGTGGACGTGAGACTGGGTTTCAATCGACGTTGGCTATGAACTGGGACAACCAAGGCGCGAGGAGTATCGCGCGGGTGCAAGAAGAGTCGGCCAGGGCAGGGGCTTCTGTATTGGGAGCAGAAGGCTGCAGGTGGTCGGGTGGAGTGACCCCCGGGGTGAACGGTGGGCATGTTAGGACCGCCTAGGGTCCTGGGAGTGCGAGGGATGTCCTGTTGGCATTCTTTGGGGGCGGAGGGGTCAGGACTAGGAGAGAGGGGCCGGAGCGGGGCCTCCGGAGGTCGAGGCGGAGGGCAGGAGGGCCCTGCCCTACGGAGGGAGTCTTGGTGGAGAGAAATGGGAACCCGGGAGGGATGCAAGTCGGGGGGCCAAGTGGAAAGGGCGGGATCAGAGACACTCCGGGGTGGAGGAGAAGAAGGGATCCAGGATGTGGCCCGAGTCTCTGAGAACAGCCGGACCAAGGCTTGGGGCCGAGGGGGTTGGCGGGGAGCCCCAGAGCGAGGTCCCGCCGTGGAGGGCCGAGGCTGTCGGCCCCGGAGCCGCCCTCACCTGTAGGCCAGGCTCATGCACTCGAACAGGCGGGTGAGTGTGGGGTCGATGCTGCGCGGCCCGAAGTCGGCGTGCCCCAGGGACCCTTCCTGGTCGCGCCGCCGGGTCAGTGAGTCGCTGTGCGGCGACGACACCATGAAGTGACCGCTGTGGATGACCTGCGAGCGAAGCAGCCCACCCGCGCTGCGCCGGGTATTCGGGTCCTCCGAGTCTGTGTCTGAGTCCGAATCCGGGCTGGGGACGACCCGCGGGCCTTGCAAGCCCGCGACCAGACCCGCCAGCGCCCCGGCCATGGTCATCGCCGCCGCCGCCTAGCCTGGGCTCGGGTCAGCAGCAGGCGCAACCCGTGTGGCCAGACCGGCTCATTAGCATATGCCCGCCCGCCGCTTGTTAGCATAGCCCCGCCCTCAAGCCGCGATAGGTCGCTGGAGGGGGCGGGGCCTCGGGGCTCGCGGGAGCAGACGGGGCGGGCTTATATTAACAGTCAATACTCCAGGTGTGAGGACGCCGGGTCAGAGCTCCCGCAGGTCTAGAGTTTGGTCAGGAGGGGGTCTCTTATCTCCTCTCCCGTCCTTCCTTATGTTATGACCACCTGGAGTCCTGGTGGAACCGCCCCTACGTCACCAAAAGGGCTCTCAAGAAGAGTCGTTCACGCCTGAGCCAGAAAGTCGTCGGTGCCAGGGATCCCTGCTCCCCGGTTCGCCCTCCCGTGAGTCCTCTCATCTAACTCACCCCCTGCCCTCTCTGACCTCCCGGCTCATATTCACTCCCTCTCCGTGCTTCACACAGCTGAAAGCACCAAGTGTTGCGTGGCCTGACCCACAGGAAAGTCTGGATACCTCCAGTTATCATTGTAACCATCACTGCACCTGCCCAGAGGTCCTGAGTGGTTTACCCGAGTGTGAATCCTGCCTGGACACGCGGGGTCCGTACCAGTGGTGAAGGGGAAAGGAGAGCCGTGGTCACCCTCCCCTGAACACCCCCTAGGCAGCCCATCGGTCTGGGCCCCCTCCTCTCACAGACCCTGTGGTCCAGCTTGTGTTCTCGTTTCTAAAGGCCCTGTTCTCACCCAGAAGAGACAAACTAGGCCGTTTGGTCTGAGGCATTTCACACCTGTCACCTCACTGGCGCCTCTAACAACCTTCAGGGTGGGTTCTTACCCCACATCAGAGGGGCCACCAGAATCCACAGGCAAGGAAACACCCAGGGCCATCTCTGCTGGCAGTGGTGGCGAGGCAGTCGGTGAGGGCTGGAGGCAAATGTTAACCTCCCTTGACTTTGCGGAGGGTGTGGTCTATGTTAAGTCACAGGCAGACCAAGGGAGGATGTGGTCAGTTGGGGGCTGAAGGCTTGGACAAGGCTCCCCATACACTTTCTTCCAGCCCATGGCAGGGTCACACAGCTCCCTGAGCAAATGGCAGTGCCCTGAGGGCCACTGGGACCGCTTCAGGTGCTGAAATGGTTACCCAGGCTGGTCACAGGCCAGCCCTTCCACCCACCACGTCCCCTGGACAGGTTCCCTCTGTCCCTGCCAGTCACCACATGTTCCCAGGAGCCCCAGCGACCCTGCACCACTTCCTCCCTGCTGCTCTCTGCAGGAAGTGGATTCTCCCTGCCCACCTCTCCCAAATTCTGGGGAGGTGGGTCCTCACGTGCCCACCTCAGCCTGCCCTCCTCTGGAGAGAGGGCCATCTCTAAATGGTCCTTTTGGAATCCTTGGCTCAGTGAATTATCCTTCATGTGCCTGTCTGACTTCTCCTCTGGCCTCTGGGCCCTGAGGCGAAACTGTGTCCTGGAGTATCTGAACCCCCACACTGGGCACCCAGGGACTTGGGGGACACACTGTGGGGCTAGGGGTGGGAAGCAAGGCCTCCTCTCCCTTGGAGCCTCCTCGCTTCAGGTGGTGATTTAGTCGCTCAGTCATGTCCAACTCTTTGTGACGCTATGGACTATAGCCCACCAGGCTCCTCTGTTCATGGGATTCTCCAGGCAAGAATACCGGAGTGGGTTGCCATTTCCTTCTCCAGGGGATCTTCCCGACCCAGGGATCAAACCTGGGTCTCCTGTATTGCAGGCAGATTCTTTACTGACTGAGCTAAAACAGACATCTGAATTGATCCTTCTCTGCCACTAATTCCATGAATGACCCTGGGCAAGTCTGTGTCTTACGGAGAATCTGTCTGTAAAATGTGCTCAGTGTATTGCTCATTCACTTCAATCGTGTCCGACTCCTTGTGACCCCATTGACTATAGCCTGCCAGGCTCCTCAGTCCATGGGATTCTCCAGGCAAGAATACTGGAGTGAGTTGCCATGCATGAAACTCACTAGGGGATCACCCAGAGATCGAACCTGGGTCTCCTGTGTCTTCTGCATTGCAGGATAGCAGGGACTTAGAACCAAGAGTGTTTCAAGTTCCAGGACCCTAAGACAGGGGATCCCCTGGAGAAGGGAAAGGCTACCCACTCCAGTATTCTGGCCCAGAGAATCCATGGACTGTGTAGTCCATGGGGTTGCAGAGCTGGATACGACTGAGTGACTTTCACTTTCTTTACTCATTGAGCCACCTGGAATGGGGAAGTTGAATTCAGTGATGTCTTAGGGTCCTGCAACTTGAACCACTCTTGGTTCTAAGTCCCTGCTATCACCATTCCAGCTCACACTCCCATGCTCCTCCAACCTCCTGTCCCAGGAGAAAATCTAAGAGTAGTGTTCTGTGGCTCAAAAGACTTTCCCCTGGGGGCTTCCCTGGTGGGCCAGTAGTTAAGACTCCATGCTGCCACTGCAGTTCAATCCCTGGTCGGGGAACTAAGATCCTCCATGCTACACAGCATAGCCCAGAAAAGAAGCTTTCTTCTGAGCTAGTTCTCACTAAGGTGGGTTATCTCCTTTACTTCATGCCTCTCTCTTTGCCTAGACATGAGTTGGCTCTCCACAGGCATCTGTACCCCATCTCTGTCTTCCTGAGGCCTGAACACCGAAAATATAATCTCTCTGCACATAATTCAAAACAAAACAACACTGCAGGAAATAAAAGGAAGTCCACAATAAACGAGACCCTACTTGATAGCATGGAGAGCTATATTCATTATCTTGTAATAACCTGTATCAGAAAGGAATCTGAAAAAGAATATATGTGCGTATGTATATGTATATTTTATTGTTGTTTAGTTGCTAAGTCCTGTCCGATTCTTTTGCAACCCCATGGACTGTAGCCTACCAGGCTTCTCTCCATGGGATCTCCCATGCAGAATACTGGAATGGGTTGCCATTTCCTTCTCCAGGGGATCTTCCCGACCCAGGGATCGAACCCAAACCTCTTGCACTGGCAGGGAGATTCTTTACTTCTAAGCCACCTCGGAAGCCCGTGTGTGTGTGTGTGTGTGTGTGTGTGTGTGTGTGTAACTCAATCACTATGCTGTACACCTAACAATCTAATACAAACTGTAAATCAACTATGCTTCAAGTAAAAAACCAAAAACCAACTTGACTCCCAAAATACAAAACAGTTACCCAAATGAATTTTGGAAAAAAAAATTTAAAAATTCATTTATTTGAATTTAAAAAATGTAGTCCACAAATTCTGACTTCTCCCATGATGACATCTTCAATTTTTAAAAATGTGTGTATCAATTACTAAAACTTAAAAAGTGTTCTAATGCCTTAACCTTGCTGAGGCCTTGGATATATGCCTCATTCACCTTGTCTAGTCTCCTCCAACCTATCTGTTGACTGTTTAAAAGGAGTTTTCTTTTTGGCTGTGTCACGTGGCTTGTGGGATCTTAGTTCCAGACCAGGGACTGAACCCGCACCCTCGGCAGTGAAAGCTCAGAGTACTAACCACCGGACTGCCAGGGGAGTCCCTGTGTCCAACACTTTTGAAACATCATCTCCAACCTACTGAAGTTAGGTGTCACTACGTTCATTTTACAGTTGAAGAGAGGCTTGGAGAGGGGAAGCAGTCGCTCAAGGTCCCCAGCGGAGAAAAGACAGAGCCAGATCTGACTCGAGAAGTCCAGGTTCCTTCACCTGTGAGGCTGCCACCCAAAGCTCACCCATCCCAGAAGTGCCACTCTGGCGTCTTCCCCAAGTTACCACAACTCTTGTTCAGCTGCAACTGCAGTTTCATTCGGCCCTGGGTTCACATGCATGTGCCTCTCTTTCCCACTAGATGGCAGCGTCTCTGAAAGCAAGACTCATCTCACTCTCCACGGACCATATTCTTCTCCAGTGCAAATGTGGAAATGGGTATTTGCTGAATAAATGAGTTTATATCTATCTAGACTAAATGTGCTCTCCCTATCTATCCATCCATCCATCCATCCACATCCACACACATAGATAATATTTATTAAGTGCACATTATGAGCCTGTCCAGCCTGGCGTGCTGCGATTCATGGGGTCGCAAAGAGTTGGACACGACTGAGTGACTAAACTGAACTGAACTGAACTGATGAGCCTGTCCCAGTGCTAAGTAGTTCGCTTAGTTAAAAAACATAAAAAGGCAAAGATCTGGCACTTTTATTTATTTATTTTTAGCCACACCTCGAGGTGGGATCGTAGTTCCCTGACCAGGGATCAAACCCATACCACCCGAATCGGAAGTATGGAATCTTAACCACTGGACCAACAGGGAAGTCCCTGGCACTTTTAATATCTATAGGGTAGGAAAATGGAAAATGACTACTTCAGGTACAGGGTTTAGCTCTAGGTGTTGAAAATATTCCAGAATTAGACAGTGGTGATATTTGCACAACTTTATAAATATACTAAGAGCCAGTGAAAAAGGGTACATGCGTGAGTGCTAAGTCTCTTCAGTTGTGTCCGACTCTTAGTGACCCCATGGACCGTAGCCTGCCAGGCTCCTCTGGCAATGGATACTCTAGGCAAGAACACTGGAGTGGGTTGCCATGCCCTCCTCCAGGAGGAGGTCTTCCTGACTCAAGGATTGAACCCGAGTCTCATGTCTCCTGCGTTGGCACTAGCTGATCACTGCATGGCCTGCATCACTAGCTGACTCCTGCACTGGTCACTGCATGGCCATGAGCACACCTGGGAAGCCCCGATGAGTGTATTATATTTCAGGAAAAAAAATTAGGTACTTTAATATATTTAATTTATATTTAAATATATTTAATATATTATTTAACTGACTGGTAATCTGCTCCACTGTGTGCGTGTGTGAGTGTGTTTGTATTTTCATTGCCATTTTACAGAAGGGGAAACTCAGGCTCTGGAAAGGGAAGTGATTCAGAGGTTGTTACGAGAATTAACCATAAATAGCTAATGTTTATGGAGCCTAAACTGCTTGGTCTAGGGTATCTTTCTAACAGTCCCATGACTTTCAACTCATTTTGTAGACAAGAAAAACAGGCTTTGCTGAAGGTCACGAGTAAAAAGAATGGGATTCAATCCCAGGCAATCTGATGGGGGAAGCCTGACTCCCAAATACCCAATTTCTCAAATGAAAAGGACTAACAGGGACTTCCCTGGTGGTCTACGCTCCCAATGCAGGGGGCCCAGGTCTGGTCCCTGGTCAGGGATCCCACGTGCGGTAACTAAGAGTTTGCATGCTGCAGCTGAAAGATCTCACATGCTGAAATGAGGATCGAAGATCCCACGTGCTGCAACTAAGACCCGGTGCAGACAAATAAATAAATAATTTTAAAAAAGACAAGCAATTGTTGGTGAGGATGCAGTGTGTGCAGAACCTCCTCCTCTGCCACCACCGCTGTGACTTGGCACAATCGTTTTGGAAAACTATTAGTCAGTATCCACCAGAGCTGAACATCCGTGTACCTTATGACCCAGCAGTTCCACAGATATGTGCACATATGTGCACCAGAAGACATGTACAAGACTATTCAGAACAGCATTAGCCTTATTAGCTTGGTACTGGAAACAATGCAAATGTTTATCAACGGGCGAATGCATAAATATATCTCAGCGCAGACACATGACAGAGTCTTAACACAGCAAAGAGATGAACACTCTACTACCAAATGCAACCATATGGATGAATCTCACTGACAACATGCTGAGCAAAAGCAGCCTGACGTGGAAGTGTGGATGCTGTAAGGCTTCGTTTATATAAAGCTCCAAAACAGGCTGGTCTTCCCAGGTGGCACTAGTGGTAAAGAACCCGCCTGCCAATGCAGGAGACGTAAGAGATGCAGGTTCCCTGGGTCAGAAAGATCTCCTGAAGGAGGACATGGCAACCCACTCCAGTATTCTTGCCTGGAGAATCCCCGAGGGGCCTGGCAGGCTACAGTCCATAGGGTCGCAGAGTCAGACACAACTGACTCAGCAGACTTAGCATGCACTTACCAAAAGAGGCTAATCCCTGGTGTTAGGCTGTGGTTTAGCCTTGGGGTCACTAGAGGGGATCAAGAAGGGGCCACTAACATTTTGTCTCTTTATCTGGGCTCAGGAAACGTGCGTGTTCATTGTGAGTATTCACTGAACTGGACACTTATGAACAGTTTTTATATGGATGTTGAACTTACAAGTTTTTGAAAAGAGAGACTAAGGGACTTACCTGGAGGTCTAGTAGTTAAGACTCTGTGCTCCCAATACAGGGGGCCCGGATTTGATCCCTGGTCAGGGAACTAGATCCTGCATGATGCAACTAGGATCCTGGCGTGGCCACAAAAATTTTAAACAGACAGAGAGAGCTTAAGTTTGCATGTGCAGCCTCATGGAAGCCTGCCTGGCCTGGGAATGGACTGGGCATCTAGGTAGTGGCAGGAGGAGGAATCACTGAGTGAGTTGAGGGAATAGAGGATGGAGAGGTAGGTGAGAGAAAGAGGAGTCTTAGCTGGGTCTCTAACCGGTGGCAAGTTGGAAAGTCATTTCCCCTATCTGGGTCTCAGTTTCTGTATCTGAAAAATGGGTGAGCAAGTCACGAAGGGAAAATTGATAAATATGATAAATATTCCATCAAAGTGAGGGAGTTGGACTGAATGATTTTTCATATCAGAAGCACTCAATTGTTCTATCAAAAAATATGAGTCTCAGACTTCCCTGGTGGTCCCATGGTTAAGAACCTGCCTTCAGGAGATGCAGGTTCAATCCTTGGCCAGGGAACTAAGATACTACATGGGGCAACTAAGTCTGTGTGCTGCAACTAAGACCCAACGCAGTCAAACAAATAAATCTTAAAAAAATATATATATATATATATGAGTCTCATCGTAGGAGGAATGAAAAAAGTCACTTCCCTTGGCAAAAATACACTTCTTGCTTACAGAATTTCTGCTTCTGTATTTACAGTTAGTGATATTACAAGTAAGGTCATATTATTATACTTTAAAAAAATTTTATTTGGCTGTGCCAGGTCTTAGTTGCAGCATGTGGGATCTAGTTCCCCGCCCAGGTATAGAACCCCTGTGTTGGGAGCACAGAGTCTTAGCTACTGGATGGCCAGGCAAGGCCCACTAGTACAGCTGGATGGTAGAGAGGAGAGGAACGCAGCCCCTAGTAGGGCAGGGAGCGGGTGGCTGGTGTGCAGGGCCAGCTGGGGGAGAGCGGGGAGGAAAACAGCGGCCTGTGGCAGGATCGGGGGGAAGGGGTTATCCGCCTAGAAATTTTCTTTTTCTTTTTGGCTGCACCTTGAAGCTTGTGGGATCTTAGTTCCCCAACCAGGGATTGAACCCAGGTCCTCGGCAGTGGGAGCTTGGAGTCCTAATCACTGGCTGGCCAGGGAATTCCTTGCCCAGAAACTTCTTTATCCAGCACTGTGGCTGCTTCCTTGGCAGCCAGAGAACACTGTTCCAGGCCAGGAGGAGGCAGGAATGCCATGGGCCAGATTACAAGCTTTTCCCCTCTTCTGCTGGCAGACCAATAACATGGGATTCTATTTTTGCAGGACCATTTGGCAAAATCTACTACATCAAAAATGTTGGTACTCTTTGACCCAACAAGTTCAACTGTAGGAATCTGTCCTATGAAATATCTGCATAAGTGTGCAAAGATGTACAAAGACGTTCCAGGCAGCACTGCTTATAATACTGAGAAACCAGAGAATGGATGAATAAATTCTGATAAATCTCTACCATGAAATACTATGTAGCTGTTAACAACCTCATGCGTAAAACAGGGATAATAATAGGATCCGTCTCTCATAGTTTTCATGAGGATTTAGTGAATTAATACCTGTAAAATGCTTCCATAGTAATGCTAGCTGTAGAAATAAGGAAAGATGCAATGTTGATTAAAAAAGAAATGAGAAATGTGATCCCATTTGAGTAAATTAACAACAGTAAACACACATTAAAAAAGAAGAAAAGTCTGGACATACAAGTATCATATGATGACACTGGTGGTCTTTAGTGGAGGGTAGGGTAATGGAGACATTTATTTTGTAAATCTCAATAAATTTTTAAGTAATACCTGTGTATTGCTTTTGAAACCAGCGGGGGGGCGGAATCCTCCAAAACAGTAAAGGAAACAAGAGGAGATAGTGGAGTAGAAGATGGCATGAGAGGGACTTCCTCGGTGAACCAGTGGCTAAGACTCTGGGCTTCCAGTACAGGGGGCCTGGGTTTGATCCTTGGTCAGGGAACTAGATGCCACAACTAAAATCCTGCATGCTGTCAAATAAATACTAAAATATAAAATATATATGGCATGAGAAACCCCCTCCCCTCTTCTTGAGGACCCGGGAGTCCAGAGATTAAAGCCACCCAAACAGGCTCCCTGGGGAATTAAGGGCCCGGATTTGATCCCTGATTGGGGAATTAGGATCCCACAAGCTTCGAGGCATGACCCTTCAAAAAAAGAAAAGGCTCACTGTTTTGGCTGATCAGACACTGCGGGGTGCAGCTTCCCACACAGCTTGTCTGACACTTTATTCTCATTCTGGACCCCATGGGGACATCTTCTCTTTAGGGCACAAGGACGGGAGGTTGGCTCATGGGGGAGGCTGGGCCATCTTACACAAGCCGTTTGCCCTCTCTGGGCCTCAGCTGCCCTCCTTGCAACATGAGCAGAAGCAGCCCAGCCTCTTGGTATGTTGTGAACAGCTAGGGGAGCAGAATGTGCCACTGGCATCAGAGCAGAGTGAGGGAGGGGGGCCAGCCCGGAGCTGCTGCTTCACCAAGAAGAGCCGCTATGCCAAGAGTCTGTAAAAATGCCGACGGCTGCCATTTGTCAGTGGGCAGTTTGTACTCACAACACTGCTGACACCAAATGCGCGATGTCTTCTCCAGTTCTCCAATACCAGCTGGGTGTCCTCCAATTCAATTCAGCTCTGACATTGTCTACCTGGAGTTAGTGTCAGATCCCACAAGTTAAGGGCTCGGTCCCGCAAGCCTGCCTTCGCTTCAGACACGGAAGTACTGATCGACTGGCTATAAACAGGGGGATCCTTGACCCCTGACTGAGGTTCCATCATTTGTTAGAAAGGCTCACAGGACTCAGGAAAGCTCTTATATTTTGCGGTTCTTCGTAAAGGAGAGAACTCAGGAGACGTGAATGGAAGAGACGCGTAGGGCAAAGTATGGGGGCAGGGGGTATGCGGAGCTTCTATGCCCCCGCCTGGTGCACCACTCCCTGCAGTACCCCAACCCAGAAGCTCTCTGAACTCCTTCATTTAGAGATTTTTATGGAGGTTTCATTTCATAAGCACGATTGATTAAATTGCATAACCCTGGGGACTTGCTGGCACTCCAGTGGCTAAGACTCCAAGCTCCCAATGCAGGAACCCTGGGTTTGACCCCTGGTCGGGGAACTAGATCCCCACAGGAACTAGACTAAAGATCCTGTGTGCCACAACTAAGACTTGGGTGCAGCCAAATAAATAAGTAGAAATGAAAATAAAAACAAATCATTAGCTCTTGATGGTTGAACTCAATCTCCAGCCCCTGTCCCCCCACCACAACCCTGGAGCTGAAATTCCAACTCTAACCATGCCTTGATCTTCCTACTGACCAGCTCAAAACTGTCTAGGGGCCACTAGTCATCTATTAGCATACAAAAGACTCTGAAGTTTCCAGGGGTTTTAGGTGCTGTGTGCTAGAAACTCGGAGACAAAAACCAGGTATATCTGTTTCCCAGTGGACCACAACCAGGCCTCCCAGTGGCTTGCCAGGCTCTGAACACCGGGTCTCCTGTCTAAGCAACACTCAGCCACGTGTCACCTGGGGCTGATGGCCCCCAGTTTATGGAGCACGCCTGGCTTGGAGTTGTTTGTTTACATGTGTTAGAGAGAGTAGGACGGTTGTTCCAGGTCGTACAGTTAATGAGCAGTGTCACCTGGATTTGAACCCGGTGTGTCCGATGCCAGAGTCCCAGTGTGTCTTTCCACTGGGCTGCTTGGAGGCACTGAGGGCTGATCTGACCTCCTGAAAACATCAAGTAGCAGAAGACGCACATACCAGGGTGGAAGGGGCAGCTGGCACACAGTAGGCGCTTTGTGAATACTTGCTGAGTCAACAAAGGATTGGCAAGTCCTTCTCCCCACACTCTCCAGGGTTCAGGGTGTCATCAGCTGCAGAAGACTCATATCCATGATCTAGAAGATTGTAGGTCAGCGAGGGCCACAGACCTCGTGTTACTCAGAGGGAGAGTGGGGATTGGTTGGGCTCAGGGGCTGTCTCAGACCACTGGCATGGTGCGTCAGTGACCATGCCAGGCCTCTTCCCCGCCAGCTCTGGAACCTTCATGCTGCATCACTGGAGTCTCGCAAGAGCAGGCTGGGAGAAGTAGAATGGGGACAATTCCACAGAGGAAAGAGAGAGTTGGAAAGCAGGTGTGCAAACTCCTTCTTTGTACATTTCTGGCCACCTGTGTGTACCAAGTTGAAGTCTTGGTGTGGCCCAGGGTCAGTCCCTGGAGAGTAGAAAGGGGGGTACCTTGGAGGGGTGGAATCACCATCAAGGCTGAGACCTTCCTGGCCCCTCAGATCCTTGCCTGGCTGGGAAACATTAGGGCCAGAGGATGCCCAGCCCGTCTGGGGCTCCCTGGCCCAGAGCTGTGGACGGTGGTGCCCAAGCTGTGCCTGATCTGTGACTTTGGGCCCCGCTCTGAGTGCGATCCCTGTATAAGGAGCGAGTGCTTTGAGCACTGGTTTCTCATCTTTAAAATGGGTGTGGCAGGACGTCCCTGGTGGGCCAGTGGTTAGGACTCTGGGCTTCCAATGCAAGGGATGGAGATTCAACCCCTGGTCAGGGAATTGAGATCTCATGTGCCGTGTAGCCAGGTTGATAAAATAAAAATAAAATGGGTGTGTGATATGATGTTATATTTAACCTTAGGGGGTTGTTGTGAGGATCAAATGAAGTGAGTGACAGCCAGTGGTCGGCACTGATAAGTGTGGTTTCCTTCTTCGTTCCCTCTCTGCCTCTCCCACCCCTGCCCTTTCTTTTTTCCTTCCTTCCTAGCCAACACCTCTGGGCATGGTGTTAAAGAACTAGGTGCTCCAGGACACAGAGAACAACCTCCACCAGGGGACCTGGGGATGGAAAAAGCCTTGTCAGACCAGCTGTGGACGGGTGACAGACAGCTCAGCCCTGCCCAGAATCCCCGGGCCCCTCCAGTGCTGGGGAGCTCTGGGAGTCACACCAGCTGTGGCCCCTCACCAGCTCCATCAGGGCTTCAGGCCCCTGGACTGACATAGAAAGGGTGTCCCAGGGAGGCACATTTTTCACCCAGAGTCTTACAGCCAATGGGGTCCCTCAGCAGCTGACCATTACCTGCCCACCTACCTGCCAGCTGACCACCAGGGCCAGCCAAGGGGATGCATCGCCTACTTATTGGTGCCAGGCCCTGCCGGAGGAATGCCCTGTTCCTTCCTGCTGGGGTCGGCCAGGGTCCCCTATGCAAGGTCAGCTCGTGTGCATACGAAGTCGCTTCAGTCGTGTCTGATTCTTTGCGACCCCATGGACTGTAGCCCACCAGGGTCCTCTGTCCTTGGGATTCTCCAGGCAAGAATACTGGAGTGGATTGCCATTCCCTCTTCCAGGAGATCTTCCTGACCCAGGGATCAAACCCACAGTCTTCTTCATCTCCTGCATTGGCAGGTGGGTTCTTTACCACTAGCACCACCTAGGAAGCCCTAAGGTCAGCTCAGAAAGGAGAGACAATAGGAGCTGCCTCCTGTCCCTGTATCTCAGGAGGAGGAAAGACAGATGGGGAAATGGATGCGGTGGGCACAGGCCATGAGGACACCTACGAGCACCCATGAACACACCCCTTCTAGTGTGCTGCGTTTTGAATACAGAACACACACACACTCACGTTGCCCAGCAGTCCAGGTAAGAATGCTTAGACCCAGGTTATAGATGAGCAGAGTCATCTATAGATGAGCAGAGAGGACAGGGTCACCTGGAGAAAAGTCAGAGGCAGCAGGGGGAATAGAAGCTTTGGAATTAGGCTGCCTGAGTTTGAATCCCAGCCCTGCCTGACTTTAAGCCAGTGCCTTGACTTTTCTGAGCCTCTGTTTCCTCATCGGTAAAGTGGATAGAATACCCTTTCCATCTCAGGTTATTAGAAAGAAAGAAACAGCGACAGAAAAGCCCCACACAGTGCCCAGCACACAGTAGGTGCATGCCTGTCACACAGTAGGTGTACAAGA
>NW_011494912.1:4604300-4606293 GCF_000754665.1 Bison bison bison | reverse complement strand
TGCCCCGACTCCCAGCTCCCTTGAGTCTCCTTCCTCTGCTTCACATCTGAGCCCAAATCTCTTCCTCAGCCCTGATCAAGGAGTGAGAATTGACCTAAAGATGGCTTCTGCCAGCCTGACAGCTCCAAAACCTGTTTTTGCCCACCACAGGGCCAGCAGCAGGGTCAAGGGCAGCCTCAGAAGGAGGACCCTGGGAGAGGAGTCTGAGTGTTTTCGCAAGTGAGGTCATGGAGCCTCCAAAAAGCCGCCCCTCCCACTTCCATTTGCCGGTGCTTATTACCATCCACCTCAGTTTACAAAAGTCACGTGCACCCGTATCAGACAGTTTCATTCACAGCATTCCAGGACCCCAGGTGGGGCCCTGACCCCAGCTCCCAGCAGCCCTCTCACCTAGGCCCAGGTTGAGTCCTGATCCCCGCCCGAGCCCTGAGCCCAGGTCTCAGATAGACTGTGTCCTTACAAGGGTAATACATTGGTCACCTGATACAAAGAACTGACTCATTGGGAAAGACCCTGACGCTGGGAAAGATTGAAGGCAGGAGGAGAAGGAGACGGCGGAGATGGTTGGATGGCATCACCGACTCAATGGACACGAGTTTGAGCAAGCTTCGGGAGTTGGTGATGGACAGGGAGGCCTGGCGTGCTGAAGTTCAGGGGGTCGCAAAGAGTCGGACACAACTGAGTGGCTGAACTGACTTAGGGGATAAGGGGGGGTGTGGAGGGGCACAGTCAGAAGAGTCACCCTCACAAAAGAGGGAACTCCTGGCTGCCACATCTCAGAGCTCCTCAGTGGGATTCTCCCTCTCCTCCAGGAGCCATCCCTGCCCTGAGGCTGAGGCGCTAAGCCTCCCTAGGGTGGGCCTGAGCCCACTGCTCAGGTTCCCAGACCTGAGAGTCCCAGCCCCCTCTTCTGAGGATCTGAGCAGGTGTTGAGAGGATCTGGGTAAGATAGAGGCAGGGGCTAGATCCTTGGCCCCGTCTGCCACCTGATTCAGCTGAGCCTCCAACATCATCCCCCTTGGCAAGGACCAGACCCACCTGGCTTGGAGGGGGCTGCCCGGTCCTCTGAAGCGGCCCCAATTTATTCTGTCCCTGTTTCTATACCATTGGCCCAGGAACAAGCCTCCCTAAGTCCCAAGAGGGAGAGCCAGGCCCAGAAAAAGGAGGTAACGTGCCCAAGGTCACACAGCCAGCCACAGACAAGAGACCAGGCCTGACTCTGGCTTCCTGACCCTGCAGGTGGACTCAGCAGACCTGGAATGGGGGCAGGGTGGCTGGGGAGCCGGTGGGAAGCTCCTTCCCACGTCGGTAGGAGCCAGCATGGGTGCCTTGCACCACTTGCCTGGCTCCTGCCTGTTGGCTAGAAGCCCGGTGGCTGGGAATCCACACGGCTTCTCCCTGTCCAGCCAGAAGTCTGGGTCCTTGTCCCTGACCCACCGGCCCACCTGGAACCAGCTTCTCTACAGGCACCCACACCTGCCCAGGGCAGGGGGCGACAATAGGGAGGAAGGTCCTTCCTCTTGCTTCCTGGCCCACACTCAGCTCCCTGGAGAGTCCCCTGGGCACCTGACCTCTCCCCTCATCCTCACCCCTGGCCCGAGATTCAGTCCCACCCAGCTGGTGGGACTGAGACAGCGGGGAGCCTGGGAAGCAGGATGAATTCTTCTCCGATTCTTGATCTCGAGCCTTCTCTAGGGTATGAAATTGCCTCCTTCTCGAGGCAGCTGAACTTCAGGGAGGCAGGCAGGTTCGCGAGACTATTAACCCCTAATGCTCGGCAGAGCCATAGGAGCGCCCCTCCCTCTTTGACAGGTGGGGAGACTAAGGTCCGCGTGAGCGAGGCTCCGACTCCCCTCGGGCTAAGCACCTGTCCCCCCCCTGCCCCTCCATACCCCTTACTTGGATTCCGCGCTATCTGCGGGCGGGGTGGCGCCCAGCCAGGGCCACCGGGTCTCCCCGGGCGGCGTCGGGGGCGCACGCGGGATGCTCGGGG
>NW_011494912.1:4603879-4604064 GCF_000754665.1 Bison bison bison | reverse complement strand
AATATCAATAACCTCAGATATGCAGATGACACCACCCTTATGGCAGAAAGTGAAGAGGAACTAAAAAGTCTCTTGATGAAAGTGAAAGTGGAAAGTGAAAGAGTTGGCTTAAAGCTCAACATTCAGAAAACGAAGATCATGGCATCCGGTCCCATCACTTCATGGGAAATAGATGGGGAAACAGT
>NW_011494912.1:4602043-4603779 GCF_000754665.1 Bison bison bison | reverse complement strand
CTCCCCCGGCTCCGCGGGGGCTTGGTGCCCGGCGCCCAAATCTAGGGCTGGGTTGGAGAGAGGAGGAGCCACAGGTGTGGAGCCAGGCCCAGGTGGGCAAAGGCAGCGCCTGGGAGGCCGCAGTTACACTCTGAGCCCCAGCCCCTCTTAGCTGTCTTGAGTTCCCATCAGGCTATCTGAGCACCATTCGTTCCCCTGGAAGCCAGCTCCATGCGGTGCTGGGTTCCGACCACCTCCGTCTCTGATTTCCCTTCACCCTTAGGATCCCCACTCCCATTCCTCCAGAGCAGCCCTCCCCTTCTCACACCCCGACCCCTTACTTCCCTAACCTCCTCCTCCACAGCCTCTACCTCCTTAAGCTCCGGTTCCTCCTGGAACCTCTTTCTGACATCTTTTCCCGCTGGGTCCCTGTGTCTTTCTATGACCCTGCCCTCTCCCGGAACCACTCCCCACCTTCTATGCTCATCCTTGAGGCTCTGTCCTCCTCCCTGAACCCCACCACTTTCCTGAATCCCCTTCCCTCATCCCCCCTTGCCTCCTAGGGCCCACTGATCTCCCCTTGTGTGACCTCCCTTTCTGGGTCCCTACATTCCTCCTGATTTTTAGCATTCATTCCACAAACACCCTGGACACTCACAGGGTAGCAGCCCAGAGAGACGACAGGGACAGGCCAAAAAGTATTCATAAATAAGAAATATTTTTTAAGTTCGAGTATGTCTCATGCACTATTTAGGGTATGTGTGTGCTTGCATGCTAAGTCACTTCAGTCGTGTCTGACTCTGTGTGACTCTATGGACTGTAGCCCGCCAGTCTCCTCTGTCTATGGGATTCTCCAGGCAAGAACTGGAGTGGGTTGCCACGCTCTCCCCCAGGGGATCCTTCCCCTCCCAGGGATTGAACCCGCGTCTCTTATGTCTACTTGCATTGGTGGGCAGATTCTTTACCACTAGCACCACCTGGAAAGCCCTCTTTCAAAGCTAGTGGAGGTGATGGAATTCCAGTTGAGCTATTTCAAATCCTGAAAGATGATGCTGTGAAAGTGCTGCACTCAATATGCCAGCAAAGTTGGAACACTCAGCAGTGGCCACAGGACTGGAAAAGGTCAGTTTTCATTCCAATCCCAAAGAAAGGCAATGCCAAAGAATGCTCAAACGACCGCACAATTGCACTCATCTCACATGCTAGTAAAGTGATGCTCAAAATTCTCCAAGCCAGGCTTCAGCAATATGTGAACTGTGAACTTCCTGATGTTCAAGCTGGTTTTAGAAAAGGCAGAGGAACCAGAGATCAAATTGCCAACATCTCTGGATCATGGAAAAAGCAAGAGACTTCCAGAAAAACATCTATTTCTGCTTTATTGACTATGCCAAAGCCTTTGACTGTGTGGATCACAATAAAGTGTGGAAAATTCTGAAAGAGATGGGAATACCAGACCACCTGACCTGCCTCTTGAGAAATCTGTATGCAGGTCAGGAAGCAACAGTTAGAACTGGACATGGAACAACAGACTGGTTCCAAATAGGAAAAGGAGTACGTCAAGGCTGTATATTGTCACCCTGCTTATTTAACTTCTATGCAGAGTACATCATGAGAAACGCTGGGCTGGAAGAAGCACAAGCTGGAATCAAGATTGCCAGGAGAAATGTCAATAACCTCAGATATGCAGATGACACCACCCTTATGGCAGAAAGTGAAGAGGAACTAAAAAGTCTCTTGATGAAAGTGAAAGTGGAAAG
>NW_011494912.1:4600025-4601807 GCF_000754665.1 Bison bison bison | reverse complement strand
AGACGCTTACTCCTTGGAAGGAAAGTTATGACCAACCTAGATAGCATATTGAAAAGCAGAGACATTACTTTGCCAACAAAGGTCCGTCTAGTCAAGGCTATGGTTTTTCCAGTGGTCATGTATGGATGTGAGAGTTGGACTGTGAAGAAGGCTGAGCGCCGAAGAATTGATGCTTTTGAACTGTGGTGTTGGAGAAGACTCTTGAGAGTCCCTTGGACTGCAAGGAGATCCAACCAGTCCATTGTGAAGGAGATCAGCCCTGGGATTTCTTTGGAGGGAATGATGCTAAAGCTGAAACTCCAGTACTTTGGCCACCTCATGCGAAGAGTTGACTCATTGGAAAAGACTCTGATGCTGGGGGGGATTGGGGGCAGGAGGAAGAGGGGACGCCAGAGGATGAGATGGCTGGATGACATCACTGACTCGATGGATGTGAGTCTGGGTAAACTCTGGGAGTTGGTGATGGACAGAGAGGCCTGGCGTGCTGTGATTCACGGGGTCGCAAAGAGTCAGACACGACTGAGCGACTGAACTGAACTGAACTGTCTAACAAGAGGGAGCATGGATGAGTCTTTAATGACTCTGGCACAGGTCAGGCTGGGATCGGGGCTGGGATAGAGTGGGCTGGGAAGGAAGGATGGATTCTGCCTGTGCAGGAGGAGGTATGTGCTGAGCCAAAAGGATGGGTCTGTTCTTCAATAGCTTTAGGATAAGGCATTGAGAGGAAGGCATTCTGGGTGGTGGGACATCTAGGGCAAAAGCAGGAGAGGTGCAGAGATGCAATGTGAGACTGAGGAATGGTCAAGAGTCTGGCATGACTGGAAGAGGATCTAGAGGTTGAGTATGAGATGGGCAAAAGGAAAAAGGAAAAAAGAGGAACACAGGCATTAGACAAAGTAATGTAGTCTCCATCTGGGAGAGGATAGGGAGCTGTAAGTTTCCATCAAAGGCAAGACTGGTCAGATTTGCTAGAACTAGAGGGAGGCAGTGGAGGGCGCCAGAAAGGGGTGGGGAACTCAGCCCAGGAGTGGTCAGTCCGCCTGAGCTGGGCCAGGACCACACAACCGTCTTGGGGAGGTGGGTGGAGGATTTACCCAGCAGAAGGGACTGACTGTCACTTGACCAAAGTTCTTGGGCCTCATTCAAGATTCTAGATTCAGCCCCAGAACAGATTCTTTGTTAACAAAACGATACACTTGTAAATGTCAGGAGAACTGGCTAAAGAGGGGACTTCCCTGGTGGTCCAGTGGTTAAGAATCCACCTTGCAATGTGGGGACTGGGTTCAATCTCTGGTTGGGGAACTAAGATCCCACACGCACACGGGGATAAAAAAGGTGACGGAGGAGTGATAATCCCAAATTCAGGGGTGTGAGCAAGCAAGGTAGGAACACCCAAATGTAAGGTTTTGGTGAGGTTCCAGTTCTGGGGTTGAGTGGTAGATTCACTGGTGCTCATTATAGATGAATAAATCCACAAATAAATGAAATAAATGCAGGCCAAGTAGACACCAAAGAAAAGAGTGTATCAAAAAATAAGAATTACTATTAATCTATTTCTGTGTACCTGCCTGGGTGTTCTTTGGAAGGAATTATGCTAAAGCTGAAACTCCAGTACTTTGGCCACCTCATGCGAAGAGTTGACTCATTGGAAAAGGCTCTGATGCTGGGAGGGATTGGGGGCAGGAGGAGAAGGGGACGACAGAGGATGAGATGGCTGGATGGCATCACCAACTCGATGGACGTGAGTTTGAGTGAACTCCGGGAGTTGGTGATGGACCTGTC
>NW_011494912.1:4596799-4599925 GCF_000754665.1 Bison bison bison | reverse complement strand
AGGGGTCATCCCAGTGCACCAGCCCCGAGCACCCTGTATCATGCATCGAACCTGGACTGGTGATTTGTTTCACATATGATAATATACATGTTTCAATGCCATTCTCCCAAATCATCCCACCCTTGCCCTCTCCCACAGAGTCCAAAAGACTGTTTATATATCTGTGTCTCTTTTGCTGTCTCGCATACAGGGTTGTCGTTACCATCTTTCTAAATTCCATATATATGCGTTAGTATACTGTATTGTTGTTTTTCTTTCTGGCTTACTTCACTCTGTATAATAGGCTCCAGTTTCATCCACCTCATTAGAACTGATTCAAATGTATTCTTTTTAATAGCTGAGTAATACTCCATTGTGTATATGTACCACAGCTTTCTTATCCATTCATCTGCTGATGGGCATCTAGGTTGCTTCCATGTCCTGGCTATTATAAACAGTGCTGCAATGAACATTGGGGTACATGTGTCTCTTTCAATTCTGGTTTCCTCGGTGTGTATGCCCAGCAGTGGGATTGCTGGGTCATATGGCAGTTCTATTTCCAGTTTTTTAAGGAATCTCCACACTGTTCTCCATAGTGGCTGTACTAGTTTGCATTCCCACCAACAGTGTAAGAGGGTTCCCTTTTCTCCACACCCTCTCCAGCATTTATTGCTTGTATACTTTTGGATAGCAGCCATTCTGACTGGCATGAAATGGTGTGAGGTCTGGATTTTAAAAGAGGATGTGTATGTATCTGTTCTAGAATAACTGGATGTCCACATGCAAAAGTATGAAGTCAGACCCCTAACTCCCACCATATACAAAGATTAGTTCAAAATGGACCAATGACCTAAATGGAAGAGCTAAAAACTATAAAACCTTAGAAGAAAACATAATGGTGAATTTTTATGATCTAGAGTTATAAAATGATTTCTTAGATATGATGCCAAAGCACAAAGCAGCGGAAGAAAAAAATAAATAGGACTTCATCAAACTTTTTGTAAAAACTTGTGTGCATCAAAGGGCCCCATCAAGAAAGTGAAAAGACAACCTACAGAATGGGAAAAATTATAAACCATATCCCTGATAAAGGACTAGTGTCCAGAATATATAAAGAACTCTTACAAACTCAATAATAAAGAGACAAATATGGGCAAAGGATCAGAGTAGACATTTCTGTAAAGCAGATATTAAAAACAACAAATTGCATAAGAAAAGATGGTGAACATCATGAGTCATCAGAGAAATGCAAATCAAAATCATGAGACAACACTTCATACCCACTAGGAGAATTATAATTTAAAGAAAGATAGACAATAACAAGTGTTGGTGAAGGAACTGGAACCTTCTTTAAAATGATTAAAATGGTAAATTTTGTGTCATGCACGTACCACCAAAAAGTCAAAAGGAATTGAGCTCAGCTGGTAAAGAATCCGACTGCAATGCAGGAGACTCCAGTTCAATTCCTGGGTCAGGAAGATCCCCTGGAGAAGGGAAAGGCTACCCACTCCAGTATTCTGGCCTGGAGAATTCCAGGGACTGTATAGTCCATGGGATCGCAGAGTTGGACACGACTGAGCGTCTTTCACTTTCACTTTTTCTCAAGAATGAATCTTAATAACATTCTGTTTTTAAAGAAGTTGGCCACGAAAGACCACATATTAAAGAATTCCGTTAATGTGAAATGTCCAGAGCAGGCAAGTAGGTTAGTTGTCTGGGGCTGGTGGTGGGAGTGGGGGTTTGGAGGAACTGGGGAATCACTGTTAATGAGTAGAGAGTTTTGGTTTGTTTTTGTTGTTTCGTCTTGTGGGATCTGAATTCCCTGCCCAGAGATCGAACCCATACCCCCTGCAGTGGAAGCATGGAGTCATAACCTTTGAACCACCAGGGAATTCCAGGTACAGTTTCTTTTAGGGGTGATGAAAATGTTCTAAAATTGTGCCAATGGATTCACAATTTTGTGAATATACCAAAACCCATAGAATTGTACAATTTAAGTTGTTGACTTGTGTGGTATGTATCTCAATAAAGCTGCTTTTTTTTTTTTTTAAAGGGGGTAATGATTGAATCCTTGGAGAATAATGAATTTAAAGACTGAACCAGGGAGCAGAACCCCGAGAATAAAGTGTCCCCTTTCTTCGGGCAGCCCCTGGGAATCCCTGGCAGAGAGTAGGTGCTCCATAAGTTAAATCGAAGGAATTGTTTCTAGAAAGAGGAACCCATTGCAGCTGCTGTTTCTGGAGCACGACCAAGTGGCAGGCATTGTGTTAGATACATAGCAAGTCACTGAATCCTTCAACCATCCACTTCAGAGATGGTATCATTGAGACTCTGGGAATTAAGGAATTTGCTCTTGGTCACATAGGAAGCAGCAGAGCTCAGAAAGGGACCCAGGCTGACTTCAAGCTGTCTGATTTCAAAGCTAAGGTCTAAAAATATACCCTTAAAATTATTGGGTGAGCATGTGTGCTCAGTCATTTAGGCATATCCGACTCTTTGCGACCCCATGGACTATATAGCCCACCAGGCTCCACTGTCCATGGGATTTTCCAGGCAAGAGTACTGGAGTGGGTTGCTATTCCCTCTCCAGGGGATCTGACCCAGGGATCAAACCTGTGTCTCCTGCATCTCCTGCATTGGCAGGTGAATTCTTTTACCTCTGAACCACCAATTTTGTATAAAAACTTTCAGTTCAGTTCATTCAGTTCAGTCGCCCAGTCATGTCCGACTCTTTGCAACCCCATGAATCGCAGCACGCCAGGCCTCCCTGTCCATCACCAACTCCCGGAGTTCACCCAGACTCACGTCCATCGAGTCGGTGATGCCATCCAGCCTCTGGCGTCCCCTTCTCCTCCTGCCCCCAATCCCTCCCAGCATCAGAGTCTTTTTCAACTCTTCGCATGAGGTGGCCAAAGTACTGGAGTTTCAGCTTTAGCATCATTCCCTCCAAAGAAATCCCAGGGTTGATCTCCTTCACAATGGACTGGTTGGATCTCCCTGCAGTCCAAGGGACTCTCAAGAGTCTTCTCCAACACCACAGTTCAAAAGCATCAATTCTTCCGCGCTCAGCCTTCTTCACAGTCCAACTCTCACATCCATACATGACCACTGGAAAAACCATAGCCTTGACTAGACGGACCTTTGTTG
>NW_011494912.1:4591922-4596699 GCF_000754665.1 Bison bison bison | reverse complement strand
TCCACACAGTCAAAGGCTTTGGCATAGTCAATAAAGCAGAAGTAGATGTTTTTCTGGAACTCTCTTGCTTTTTCCATGATCCAGCGGATGTTGGCAATTTGATCTCTGGTTCCTCTGCCTTTTCTAAAACCAGCTTGAACATCAGGAAGTTCACAGTTCACATATTGCTGAAGCCTGGCTTGGAGAATTTTGAGCATTACTTTACTAGCGTGTGAGATGAGTGCAAGTGTGCGGTCATTTGAGCATTCTTTGGCATTGCCTTTCTTTGGGATTGGAATGAAAACTGACCTTTTCCAGTCCTGTGCCCACTGCTGCGTTTTACAGATTTGCTGGCATATTGAGTGCAGCACTCATCCCCAAGTATTCACCTGTGTGTACCTACACTCAGCCTAAGAAACTGAACTATCTCTTTAATTCTAATTTAAAAAAAAATCTTTTGGGATCTTAGTTCCCTACCAGGGGTTGAACCCATACCGCCTGCATTGGCAGAATGGAGTCTTAACCACTGGACTGCCAGGGAAATCCCTGAACTATCTCTTAATGCCACTGAAGTCCCCTCTGTTGCCTTCTCAATTCCATCCTCTGCCAGACTGCCACACTGCTGAATTTGGTTATTTATTGTTCCCGTACTTTGTACATATCTCCAAGCAATATGAAGTATGGCTCTGCATGTTTCTAAATTTTACATAAACATTATTATACTGAGTGTACTCTTCTGAGACTGCTGCCTTTATTCGAGGTATTGTTTGTGAGATTTAGCCAGATTGACATGTGTAGCTGCAACGTGCCCATTTCTGTGTGTAGTATGAAGTCTTCTGTTGCCCTGGACATTTGGGCTGTTTCTAGTTTCTTGTTATTACAAGTAGAGTCACTGCAAACATTCCTGTTCTTGTCTTCCAGTCCAAGGCAGTGAATGTTCCAAGAAGTCTGTATTAGCTGCTTATTGCTACTATAACAAATTGCCAAACAACACAGATAATTTATTTATTCATTATTTGTTTGGCTGCCCTGGGTCTTAGCTGCAGAATGTGCGATCTCGAATCTTCGTCTCGGCATGCAGGAAGTAAGTTGCGGCATGTGAACTCTTAGTTGTGGCATGTGGGATCTAGTTCCTTGACCAGGGATTGAACCCGCGTCCCCTGCATTGGGAGCACAGAGTCCCAGCCGCTGGACCCAACAACACAGACAGAATCTCTTACAGTTCTGGATGTCAGGAGTCTGTGATAGATGTCCCTGGACTGAAGTTAGGATACTGGCAGGGGCGCACCCCCTCTAGCATGTCTCGGGGAGAACCCACTTCCTTGCGTTTTCCAGTTTCTAGAGGCTGCTTGATTGTGGCTTCTTTCTCCGTCTTCAAAGCCAGCAACGTACTGCCTTCAAGTTTCTCACTGATTCCAGCACTCCAATTTTATTGTTGTGTCTTCTCTGATTCTGACCCTCCTGCCTCTCCCTTCTAAGAACCCCTGTGACTACACTGGGCCCACCTGGGTGATCCAGCATACTCTCTGCATCACAAGATCATTGATTTAATCACAGCTGCAAAGTTCTTTTCACCATGGAAGGTGACATATCCACAGGTCTCAGGGATGAGTTCGTGGCCAACTTTGGGGTCTATTACTCTGTCCACTGCACATTGAATGTTCTTTACGAGTTTGTCAAATTGCTCTCCAGTGAACTGATTCTCTCTCCCACTAGCAGCATGTAAGCATTCCTGTCACTCCCCAACCTCACCAACACTTGATATTACCTGACTTTTTAATTTTTGCCAACTTGACACTTGTGAAATGTCTGGATTCTGACTGCTATATGCTCAGGAAAGAGATGGTGGTCGATGGTGTTGAATGTGAGAAAGAAGAGCTCTGGAACTCAGAAGCGGTCTGTGACCTTGGCTAGAGCAGGGTCCTTGAAGTGGTGGTGGGGTGAAGTCAGAGTCAGTCAAGGAATAAGGGGAGGTATAAGGAAATGGGGGCTTCCCAGGTGGCTCAGTGGTAAAGAATCCACCTGCCAATGCAGGAGGCATGGCTTCGGTCCCTAGATGGGAAAGATCCCCTGGAGTAGGAAGTAGCAACCCACTCCAGTATTCTTGCCTGGAGAATTCCGTGGACAGAGGAGCTTGGCGGGATACAATTCATGGGGTTGCAAAGGGTTGGACACAGCTGAGCGCACACACATGCTGATGAGGAAACGAATGCACGGAGTGCAGGGTGTAGATGGCATGTTGGTTGGCTTGGACTGTCACAACAAAACACCACACACTGGGTGGCTTAAACAAAAGATGCCTATCTCATAATTCTGGAGGCTGGGAAGCCCGAGATTAAGGTGCCAGCAGATTTGGCTTCTGGTAAGGGTTCTTTTCCTGATTTGCGGATGGTGGCCTTCTGTGACCCCATATGGTGGAGAGAGAAAAAACTTTGGTCTCTTTTCCTCTTCTTAGAAGGACACTAATCCCATCATGGGAACCCACTTTCATGACCTCATCTACTTACCTCCCAAAACCCCACCTCCAAATATCATCACATTGGAGGCTAGGATTTCAAAATACCAACTGGGGGGCGGGGTACTCAGTTCATACAGAGGGAAATGGCAACCCACTCCAGTATTCTTGCCTGGGAAATCCCATGGACAGAGGAGCCTGGCAGACTACAGTCCATGGGGTCGCACAGAGTTGGACATGACTGAGCACACACTCAGTTCATAACCGGGTACTTTTTAAAATACTGGGTGGGGGTGAAAGGGACATATCAGTCTAAAGGCAGAAATTAAACATGAAAGAGACAGAGAAAGAGAGACATATGAACTTCCTTGGTGATCCAGTGGCTTAGACTTCACACTCCCAATGCAGGGGGCCTGGGCTTCGATCCCTGGCCAGGAAACTTGGACCCCACATGCCATGACTAAGAGTTCGCATACCACAACTGAAAGATTGCACATCCTGCGTGCCACATCTAAGACCAGCGAAGCTTAATAAATATTTTGTAAACATATTAACTAAAAAAAGAATCCGTTCTGCTATGCAGGGTACACAGGTCGGATCCCGGGTCCAGGGCGCCCAACTACTGAGCCTTCATGCAACAACCAGAGTCTTTGCACTGCAATGAAAGACTGTTCATGTGGCAACAAAGATTCTGCCTGTTGCAACTAAGACCTGATGCAGCCAACTAAATAAGTAAATAAATAATTTTTTTTAAAAGAGAGAGAGAGACATAACTAACCACAGTAGGGGGGAAGGCTCTCAGAGGAGGCAAGGTGAAGGTGAGACCCATAGCAAGGGTACTTCGTTAACTTTGGAATGAGGGGAGGTTTCTCTTCCTGGAGGCGAGAGGGAAGGAAAGGCATTGGGGTGGGTGTAGAATAAAGAGGGGTTGGTGACGAAGAGGGACAAGCTGAGGGAAGAGCTCCCATCAGATCTCACCAAGGCCTCTTAGAGTGAAGAAAGATTGGAGGAGGGGGGCCAAAGGTGGGCCAGACAGGAGGGAATGTCTAGGAGGCCCCTGGAAGAACGGCGGAAATAGTGGGTCTGGAGGAGACACAGCAGAACCAAGGAGCTCATAAACTGGGACCTGTGGCAGGGCTCTTGATAATATCCAGGATCCTGATGGAGGGACAGCAGGGACTGTGGGGCACACAATGCCGCCTGGGGAGGTAAAGAGGGTTTCCTGGAGGTGGTGATGTTCCAACTGAGTCTGGAGAAGGAAAACCAAATTTCAGTTACCATAAAAATGTGGAGGAAGGGGACTTCCCTGGTGGTCCAGTGGCTAAGACTCTGCACTCCCAATGCAGGGGGTTTAGGCTCAATCCCTGGTTGGGGAACTAGCTCCCACATGACGCAACAAAAAAAGATCCCACATGTGGCAAGTAAGAACCAACACAGCCAAATAAATAAAAATAAATGTTTTGAAAAATGTGGGCAAAGCGTTGCCTTCACAATGCATCAGCAAGCTTGTCCTGCCCCATTCCATCAGTTCTGTCTCTTTCTCAGACATCTCCAGCACACCCTCTGTCCTCTAGCTGGATTGAGGACCTGCATATACAGGAAGAACTGAGATTGTCTGTCTTTCACCTAGAACGTGATTTTGGGTAGGTGACATCATCTCTGAGAATCTGTATCCTCATCTCTGAAATAACAGTAATTCATATTAGGTATTCATTTAACTACAGGTAAGAGACTCTACAGGCTTCCCCGGTGGCTCAGTGTTCAAGAATCCACCTGCCAAAGCAAGAGGCGAGGGTTTGATCCCTGGGTTGGGAAGATCCCTTGGAGAAGGGAATGGCAACCCACTTCAGTATTCTTGCCTGAGAAATCCCATGGACAGAAGAGCCTGGCGGGCTACAGTCCATGGCTTCGCCAATGAGTCCGACATGACTTAGCGACTAAACCAAGAAACTCAACATTCACTGCCTCTTTTCCTCACTTTGTGTATCATCGCCCCATTTTGTAGAAGGGAAAACTGAGGCTGGGGGAGGTGAATGACTTATCCAAGTCATCAGCAGGTCAGGAGCTTCTGGAGCCTGGCCAAATTCAGAAAATCGTTCGAATTCAAGGGGTAAATGTGAAACAGCCTTGCAACCTGTAAACGCCTGGGGTAGGAGAGTCCGTGCCTGGAGGCGTGGTGACTGAAGGCCGAGAGAAGGGGAGCGGAGAGAGGCGGCCCTAGAGATCCAGACGGCGGAAGGATGATGGGTTGCCAGGATATCCGCGGGTGCGGGAGGCGCGCCGCCACCGGGGTGGGAAGGGGTGCGGCCCGCCCCCTCCGCGCCCCACCCCCAGCCTCCACGC
>NW_011494912.1:4590157-4591538 GCF_000754665.1 Bison bison bison | reverse complement strand
GCTGGCCTGGGGCGGGTGGGGCGCGCCGGAGACCCAGGGAGGCGCCCGTGCACCCCAGGGATGGCCGCGAGGCGTGTCCTACGGCGGATGCTCCAGGGAGGTGTGTTCCGGGGGGCGGCTGTGTTGTGGGGGGCCCGTGTTGTGGGGGGCCCTGGCTCGCACACCCACGTTCTGTAGGGCCAGAAAGGGGAGGCGCCTTCCATAGGGAGAACTAGGGGCCTGTTTGACACCTGGGGGCACCGTTGGGAGGGTGTCCGTATGCCGGGGGTGGAAGAAGGGGCTTTGTGTTTTCCGTTGGGGAGGGGTACTGAAAGCTGAGGTGTGTGTTCCATAGGCCACCATGAGAGAAAGTTGTATATTTCACAGGAGATAGGCCCGGGCTGGTTGTCTGTGGGGGGCGAAAAGGGAAAGTGTACATTGGAGGGAGGCAGGCGGGAGGGCCATGTGCATCCTATAGGGGACAGATGGAGGGTAGTGCGTTCTCCAGGGGCAGGGAGGGGAGGCTTGGCCCGCCTAGTAACAGAAGGAAAAAGCCTTCTCCAGGGCCAGGAAAGAAAGGGGTCTGCTTTCTGCAAGAGAAGGAGAGCTGGGAGCAGGTGCTAGGGGATCGGGGAGGAAAAGGGGGTGTGTATTCCTTGGGGTGTGGGGATTCCACTGGAGGGCAGACGAGGAGTGCGAGGAGGGGTGTGTGTGTGTGAGGGGGTGCCAGTCAGGGACAGGGTGAACACCTCACTCTGGAGAGTCAGAGCAGGGGATGGGGAGTGTTTTCGGAGCAAACACCTGAAGAGGAAGCAGACAAAGGCCTGGAATGAGAGGGAAGCTGCCCATGCATGGAAAATGGGACAGAGGAGGGAGGGGGGCTCCTCGGGGACCTGAGCAGACATATTAATTGAAAAATTAAAAATTAACTAACATTTGTAGAGACCTTCGTAGTTTTCCTCACTTCAGTCTCCCAACAACCCTATAAGGGAGACGTTTTTAAGCTCACTTTGTGGACTAGGAAACCGAGGCAAAGTGGGGTCTGGGCTCTCCCAGCCCCTCCACCTGTTGGCTCGCCATCCTGAGGTTGGGGTGCCTTTGGCTTGGCCTGTGGGCACTGCCGCCTGGGTTGGGGGGCAGTCGGCGGCTGTGGGGAGAGTCCCTGAATGGGCCTCTGGGCTCTTCCCCGCCGGCAGTTCCAAGGCCTGCAGCTGGAGCGCGAGGCGTGCCTGGCTTCCAACTACGCGCTAGCCAAGGAGAATCTGGCGTTGCGTCCCCGCCTGGAGATGGGCCGCACTGCCCTGGCCATCAAGTACCAGGAGCTCCGGGAGGTGGCCGAGAGCTGTGCAGACAAGCTGCAGCGACTGGGTGAGGGACGGCGGGGAGAACTGCCCCGGGGTGG
>NW_011494912.1:4589326-4590041 GCF_000754665.1 Bison bison bison | reverse complement strand
GGTGGGGGGTGCCTGGGAATTGCCAGGCTCTGAAGGTTGGGAACTTGGGCACACCTCTTCTTCGGGCAAGCTTGCAGGGGTGCTACTCCTGGGAAATTCCCAAGTTGGGAAAGTGAGCAGTTGGTGAGTATAGCTGGGTTGGAGAGACCAGAATGGGTCCCTGGGAGAAGAGGCGACCCGCTGCCCAAGGGCCTGGGGTGCTCTAGGAGACAGCCTCTGCTTCCTCTTTCGCACCAGGACGGGGTGCGGGGGGCACACAAACTGATGCTGTGGGGCGTTGTCCAGGTGAGGAAACTGAGGCCCCAGAGAGGGGAGGGGAAGCATAGAGGCACACACAGGTCAGGGAGAGAGTCAGCAGTGGGCCCTGGGGCTCCAGCCTGTCTGTCCAGGGTGACAGGCCCTGAGGGCAGGGGCTATTCACTGCGTCCCTCTGCGGCCCTCAGAGGAGAGCATGCACCGCTGGAGCCCCCACTGCGCGCTGGGCTGGCTGCAGGCTGAGCTGGAAGAAGCTGAGCAGGAGGCTGAGGTGAGAGGAGGGGGCAGCTGGGCCTGGGGACCTGGAGGGGGAACCCAACCTATCATTGTCCCCTCCCCTTGATTCTTACATTGCAGGCGTGAGAGCCCCTCTTCCAGGAAGCCTGCCCTGAGTGCCTGGCCCCCAGGAGGGCCTGCTGAATTGCTGTCCGCCCTGGACACAAGGCCCACCGTCCCCACC
>NW_011494912.1:4563454-4589226 GCF_000754665.1 Bison bison bison | reverse complement strand
GTCCCCACCTGTGACTTTCCCCCGGCTTCCTGTGACCATCTCCGGCAGCTTAGGCTGGGGCTACAGAGGAGCCGGGGCAGTCAGTCGTCCCAGAACAGTGGGAGGGAGCACAGTGCTCAGGGTGTGGAGGGGTGGAGGTGGAGGGCCCTGGCCTGGCGGAGATGGACTCCCGTCCCCTTCACATGTGTCCCCATCCCTGGACCCCCTCATCCCTGCCCCGGCAGGTCTGGTGATCGTGATCAAGGCTTGAGAGGAGAGGACTTGGTCCACAGTCACTCAGCAAGGGGCAGGCGAGGCTGGAACTCAGTGCCGCATCCCAGACCGGGGCGGTGGGGTCCATTGGAAGGGATTCAGGATGGGGGAGAGAGGACCAGCCCTGAGTCTTCGGTCATGGTCCTCCTAAACTGTCCCATCCCTCCTGTCCCAGGAGCAGATGGAGCAGCTGCTGCTGGGGGAGCAGAGCCTGGAGGCTTTCCTGCCCGCCTTCCAACGAGGCCGGGCCCTGGCCCACCTGAGGCGCACCCAGGCGGAGAAGCTGAGGAGCTGCTGCGGCGCCGGGAGCGGTCTGGCCAGCCAGCCCCTACGGCTGCCGCGGAGCCCCCCAAATCCTTCCCCGCTGCCGCAGTCCTGCCCACCGGGGCCGCCCGGGGGCCGCCGGCAGTGCCCCGGAGCCTGCCCCCCTTGGACTCCCGCCCAGTGCCCCCACTGAAGGGCTCCCCCGGGTGCCCCCTGGGCCCAGCCCCTCTGCTGAGCCCTCGGCCCTCGCAGCCAGAGCCCCCCCACCGGTAGGATCCAGGGTATGGCCCCCCCATGGGGGGCCCAGACAAACTTGATGCGTGGCTCCTCCTCCTCCCCCACTGCCTGGGTGGGGGGAGGGGCAGGCCCCTCCCCCTGGCCCTAGGCAGGCCCTGGCCCTGGAGGCTGAGCTGGGGAGGAGGGTCCACTGGGAGATGCCCAGAGAGAGGGCTGGGGGTGGGGTGGGCAGGGTCTGATGCCTCTGGCGCTGAGGAACCTCTGCCTTTTTTTTCTCCCCGGCTGGGGCCTCCCGGGTGATGGGCCAGCCCCAGTGCAAGAACTTGACTCGAAGGGGCCTGGGAAGTTGCCCGCCTCCTTCAAGGGGCCCTGCCTAGGGGGCCCTAGCGCCCCTGCCCCTCCGCTGGGCTCGCACAATGCCACGGCTGACCGGAGTGTTTTCCATCATGTCCTGAGCCTACCTTTCCCCCAGTGCTGGGGTCCACCACCTAGGAGCCAGGGGGTCAGGCCCCAGTGGCAGGGGCAGGGACACCATGGCCATGGGGCTACCACTACCTGCCCCACTCAGGCTCCAGACCATGGGGCGAGGTAGGCCAGGGGCTTCTGACCTGCAGGGGTGACAGTGGGCCATCCCCTGGAAAGACCATTCTGTATTTTTCTGTCCCGTCTCCTTAGAATGGAACCTTTTTGAGGGCAGGTCCTTGTCTTTGTATGTTCTGTCCCCAGCCCCGCCTCCCAGGGGCTGTCAATAAATGTGATGATGAAGATGACCATGCTGCCCGACTCCTCTCTGACCCCTCACCCGGCCTCTCAGCTACTGCAGCCTCATCTCAGGTCCTGAGCTGCCTACTCTTGAGAGGCCCTCCTTTCCTCTCTGCGCATGCAAAGCCCAGCTGTCCTTCGGGTCCAGCGCTGTTTCCGCCTCTTTCATGAAACCTTCTCTGGTTGCCAACCCCAGAGAGTCTTTTCCTAGCTCTGCACTTCCCAGCCCTGCTGGACAGAAGCGCACGCTGCGTCCCAGTTCTCAAGGGCCGCACCGCTGTGCCCCCTCCTCTCCTCGGCGCCCTGTAGGCCCCATCAGGATGGCCCTGCTCCTTCTCTGGCCTGTCAAATGACCGCGCCCACTGGGTGATGGAAGGGCTCCCCGAAGGCTGAGGCTGTCTTCAGCTTGGCTGATGACGGTGGGACAAGACGACGGGAGAGTATGAGCATGTCTTGGATCCGCTTAGGTCAAGTTTGATGAGACGAAGTTTGGCAGGGAGTCAAGGAAGATCCTCTCAGTGAGAGGAGTCAGAGTGCTGTAGAAGCTACTGTGACCTCGGTCCACGTTAGTAGGAAAGTAACCATCTAGACCGAGGCAAGTGCTGGGTTGGCACTACTTCTTACTGAAGTTTTAAACTCTAAGGGAACCCCACAGCAGCAGCACCTTTGATACAGTGAGTGTTAGTCGCACAGTTGTGCCTGACCTTTGCAACCCCATGGACTGTAGCCCGCTAGGCATCTCTGTCCATGGGATTCTCCAGGCAAGAATACTGGAGTGGGTTGCCATGCCCTCCTCCAGGGAATCTTCCCGACTCAGGATTGAACCCAGGTCTCCTGCCTTACAGGCAGATTCTTTACCCCTGAGCCACCTGGGAAGCCCGCCTTTGGAGTAACAATAAAGAGAAAAAAAGGACTGGGACTGAGTCCCCTGCAGAACAGTTGAGGGATCTGTTTGGCATACAGGTAGGTGATGGCTGCCCTTTGAGTCTAAAGGGCTGCTTCACATAGAGCCAGAGGTCAGAGTCAAGACCAGCGGGTGGAGACCACAGGGAGCCAGATTTTGGCTCAGGATGAGGCTCTAGAGCCATGGCTGCTACTAGAGGTAGGTGGTCCCCGTTCCTAAAGCTGTCTGAGCAGCACCTGAGTGACTGCTTGATGGGATCTTGTTTTTTAATAATTTTGTTTTTGGGTTTTTTTTTCCCTTGGCTACACAGTGCAGCTCCTGGAATCTTAGTTCCCTGACCATGGATTGAAACCAGGTGCCCAACAGTGGAAGTGTACAGTCCTAACCACTGGACTGCCAGGGAATTCCTCTGATGGGATCTTTAGAAACGTAGGCAATAGTTAAGAGGGACTGGCCCATTTGAGCTTCTGACAGCCCGTCAAGTCCAGTCAGATCCCTCCCAGCGGGGGCAAAGCACTGCCAGTGCCCGCTCAAGAGGCTCCACCCCACGGCAGCCTCGGCGCTCCTGCTCCTCCCTGCTAGCACTTGAGCTGCTGGAGGTGAGGGACGCCAAGATGACACCTAGTGCCTGCCTGAGACAGCAGACAGAAGACTGAGCAGCCTTGGAAGAACTTCTGCATTCTCAGCACGGCCTGGTGCAAGCTGGGCCCCTCTCACCCTGGCCTCCCATTCCTGGTCCCTGCTTCCAGGGTGTTTTTCCAGGTTTGTAACCACAGGAAGAAGGGCTAAGGATGGGGATGCCGGAGCCTACCTCCACTATTGTGAGCTGGGCAGAGGCTAATGTCCACAGTCTGGTTCAGCCTCCCCTCCCCGAGGCAGGTCAGAGGAAGAAATGACCAGGCAAGGGCGGGACCATAAAGGGAGAAGAGCGTTACCATGGGACCCAGGTGGGGGCCCTCAAAAGGGCTTCCACACCCCTCCCCTTCCCCAAAGAGCTCAGTTTTAGAGGGCACAGGGAGTGACGCCCCTCAGAATTCAGCTCCAGCATGAAAAAGACCAAAGACCTGAGGGAGGTGGGTACAGATGCCGCCAGAGTGCCTGGCCCTAGTTCTGGGCCACAGGAAAGGCTTAGAGTTGGATGGTTAATAAGCTTTATTAGCCTCTCTGCTTGAAGGAAAATGGAATGTTCTGGGAAGTTCCAAGCAGTCTGGGCTCTCCTGCCAGATCACTTCTGGAACTGTCTAGGTTCTGGGGTACCAGGGAATGTTCTTGGCTATCCTCTGTGAGAGAGAATAAACTTGAGGGGCTACATCAAGGGGCCCATGAGAAAAGTTCTATTACAGACCACTGGTGCATTTACAAACCAAACCCCCCAAATCGCCCCAGTAACAAAACTCCCACCCCTTTTTGATAAACACGTGTTCCTGCCCCTCAGAAGTCTGTTATGTGCATCTCCTTGCTTGGAAACCACTAGCTTCTGTGTCCTTTCTTAAGCCTCCTGCTTCATCTTCCAAATATGAAACACTACACGTAACTTCGTGTCTGTGTGCGCGCGAATCAAGGCTCACTGAGCTAAGCAGGCCTGAACCACAGTGAGCTCAAATCTCTACCCCTGAATCGTGTGGTCACTGCAAAGCCATGGCTAAGAAACTGCCCTTGACCTCCAAGGCTAGAGAGAATCCAGTGGTTTCAGAGAGACCAAGTAGGACTAGCTGAGGGTTTATCCCAATTTATACAAGGATTTTACATGAAAGACCAAGTGCAGGAATGGCATTATTGTACCAAGGGACCTCTGGCTTTGTCTGGGACCTTGCCCCTGCCACAGGCCTCTCGAGAGATTCTTCCTGTTCCACAGAAAATAAGATTTACACTCTGCCTCCCAAAGTGTGAGCTCTTACGACACAGGTTATCTAGGGATCTGCGACCTCAAACGCCTGGAGGGGCCAGGAAGGTCACAGTGCCAAGCAGCACCATTTCCACAAAGCACACCCGCCCCTATTTTCCTGGAAATGTGAGACCCCTTTTGTCTGTCTATTTTCCCTCTTTATAGACATGGGATACAGAGAGAGATTTCTTTACTAACAGCGAAATGGTTTCAAGTGTGTGCATTATGGCTTCTGACACATCCGTGTGCAGCAGCCTGGGGAGGAAGGACTTTGTCTACAAGGCAGACCTGACAGCTCTTCCCACGCGGTCATGCGGGTATGGGAGGAAGCTTAATGGTGGCATTTTCTCATTTTTTGGAGCGAAGTCAGAAAGCTAGATTTTTATGCAGTCTCCCAAGTTCTTAATGTTTGCTAAAGTTAAGACACCGTGCTAGCCACAGCCAAACACTACGTGCAGGTTGGCTGTGGCCTGTGAACCACGAATCTGGGTCAGTCCTTGGTTCTCCTAAAACAGGCCTTCTTTGGTCTAGCGGCAGCCCCTCCCAGGACCAAGGGTGTGAATGCTGAAGGGACAAAGGCCGAATGGGAGGGCTGACCTCCCTCAATAGTAGCGTCCAGGCCCCAGGTTGAGACAGCCTTAAGAGACACTGGTAAGATGGCTAGATCCATTGATACTATAATCTTACGACAGACGGGGAAGCGGCGCCTCTGGGGGATGAGAGCACTGAGCACCCCCGCATACACAAGTTTATGAGGCCCAGACTCAGGTCTTGCTATCATCCTAAAACCAACAGACGGATCCTCAGCTGCTTTGCTCAAACCCCATGGCCACCAGGGCTCCAGAGGCTGGCTGAGAGCCAGGCCGCTGAAGGCAGGTGAGGCGGGCCTTCTACAGTCCTGCTCAGAGGCAGGTGATAATGTGACCACATTCATCACAGGGCAGAGGAACGGACGGGGCAAAGGCCATGAGAGAGTGCTGAACTCAGAGAACTGAAGTAACCCTGCCACTTACCGGCTTCCCTTCTCAGCCTCTCTTCATGGGACCTGATGACCTTCCAGGAAGCCCAAAGGCCCGAGACAAGACCCCTCCTCCTCGCCATTTTCCCAAAAGTGGGTGTGGTGGCCACTCACTTGGGCTCCACCCTTGGTGTCTCAGCTTCAGGCTGTGGCTATAAGGGATGGAGATATACACATGGTCAGTGATGACCAACGGGCAACTCGCTGGCCTAAGATAGGCTATTCTTCTTTATCTTGGCTGAACCATTACAGAGGGTAAGGTGCACCCAGAGAAAGAAATGCCAGAACTTCAGAAGGAAGCAAGAAATCTTACTCCTTTAGCACTGTGAAGTGTAAAGGATCTTTTCACCCAGCAAAAAAAAAAAAAGGACAATGGAGGGGAAAAGTTTGGCTCAGGAGGAATAAAGTCCTGATTAAGCCCAAAGGCAGTATCACAACTGCCTAGACATACACACCTTTGATTCCTGTCTTCTCGTTCAAGTCTCTCCATTCAGGATCTGTGCATGCTTCTCACTGGGCCTGGTACTGAACTACACCCCCACCCACCCCAATGAGCGCAGCCTGGAGCAAGCTGGACCCCTCTTGTCCCAGTCTCTCTTCCTCAGTCCAAACTTCTACTTTTTAGCTTGTGACCAAAAGGAAAAAAGGGACTAAAGCTGACCATGTCTCAGGAACACGGGAGCAGCCCCTGAAAGGCAGGGGCTAATGTCCATGGCCCGGTTCAGCCTCTCCTCCCAAGGGCAGATAAGAAACTGAGAATGGACAGATGCGGGTGGTGGTGGGGAGAGAAATGATGTAACAGGAACCAGTGTGGGAGGGTACTTCAGAAAGCCTCCCACACACCTCCTTGCCCACGATGAGCCCAGACTGTTTGAGGGATGGTAGGGAGTAGTGTCTCTGAGTTCAGCTCTGGCCTAAAAAAACCCCAACAGGCAAGACAGCACTAGAGAGAATAAAGGGGGGCGGAGTGGGGCGCCTAGTTCTAGGCCTAAGAAGAGGCTTAGAGGTGGATGGTTAATAAATTTTATTGACTGCCCTGTTTGGAGTTGCATGGAATGTTCCAGAGGTTTCACAGAGTCTGGACCCATCACCCCAAACCTTCTGGAATTTTCTATTCACCTCCATGTTCTGGGGCCCCTAGGGAATATTTTTGGCTGTGATCTTCACCAAGAGAAAACAAACTTGAGAGGTATATGTCACAGCCAATGAGAAAGGCCCTGGATATCACAGACCATTAATGCTTTTACAAACAAAACCCCAAAGAACCCCAACCCCATTTGATGGAAATTTGGATGAAATCTTGCCTCACAGACTGTTCAATGGCACCCCACTCCAGCACTCTTGCCTGGAAAATCCCATGGACGGAGGAGCCTGGTAGGTTGCAGTCCATGGGGTCTCGAAGAGTCAGACACGACTGAGTGACTTCACTTTCACTTTTCACTTCCATGCACTGGAGAAGGAAATGGCAACCCACTCCAGTGTTCTTGCCAGGGACGGGGAACCCTGGTGGGCTGCCGTCTATGGGGTCTCACAGAGTCGGACATGACTGAAGCAACTTAGCAGCAGCAGCAGCAGCACAGACTGTTCAGTCCCAACTCTTTGGTTGAGAATTACCAGTCTCTGTACCTTTCACTAAGCTTCACTTCCTGTTGTCTGTGCTTTGAAAGAACAGACTTTCCCCACCTGTTTTCCAAATATGAAACATAATAACATTAAATGTTCTTTTTAAAAGTACACATGCCCCTCCCTTCAAACCAAGGCTTGCTGAGCCCAGCAGGTCTGAACCAGAGTGAGCTTAAAGCCTTACCACTGAGTTACATGGGTCACTGCAAAGCCATGCTGAAGAACTTGCGCCCAACCTCCAAGGCTAGAGAAAAGACCCAAGTTGAACCACCTATGGGTTTATACCCAAATTACACAAGAATTGCACACACAAGACTGAGTGCAGGAATTGGTGTTAATATAGCAAAGCACCTCTGGCCTCGTTTAGAAGCTAGACTTAGGTCCTGACTCTTGTAGTAGGTCTTCTGCACAAGTTTTCCTATCCCATGGCTTTCTGCTCAACAGCGCATACATACTTGAGTTCCTACTGCCTCACAGCTAATCCACACCCCGTGTGCAGAGATTCAGGGTTAAGAGGGCTGGATTACAACAGCTCTAGCAAGTGATCACCCACTTGTTTAGCACCAGTTAGGAACAGAGGAGGGGGAAAAAAGGGGGGGAGGGGACTTCTCTGGGGATGCAGTGGTTGAGACAGGAGCATAGGTTCGATCCATGGCTGGGGAACTAAGATCCCACATGCCTGAGCTGTGCAGCCATAAAAAGAAAAAAAGGCCTCAGTTAGCTCTGAATAAGGAAGTGCATTTCTACATGTCCCTCCTCTCCCTCAATAATCTTGTTTACTCAAACTCCCCCAGTTCCCACAGCCTCAAGTAGCCATGTTTCAAGGACTTGGCTTGTGGGGCCTGTGATAAGCGCTACCAGCAGAATGGGAGGCTGGGCCACTCTCACGCAACTCTTACCTCCGCCTTTGTTGCTCTGTTTCTAGGAGGGGAGGAACTGCACAGTTAGCAATGAGGCTGGCTGGTCAAGGAATGACCAGGTGCCAGGCACAGTGTCCCAAGGATAAATCTGGCTCTACCGACATCAATATTTTAATCACTGAGCCTACTAGAACATGGATAATCAAGTATGACAGATCTCGAAAGAGCAAACAATTTGCTCCCCTGCCATCATGCCCACAGATGAATTTTCTGCAAGGTCATATATTCGACAAGTATGGGCACAGGAAGACTCATGACCTTGCTTTCTTTCCCACTCCCAGAGGCCACCAACAGAAGGCCAAGTGGGATCTGACTACCCAAGAATGGCCAAGTTCCCACAGATTACAACTTTATCCTACATCAGGTCTCACCTGTGGCTTGGGGAACTCACAGAAAGGCAAGTTTCGTAAGACCCCAGATTTTTTCGTTTGGACAGCCACGACTGGTCACATTGCACGTTTCAAGGTTACACAGGAGCCCCACGCTACACGCACGGGGCAGGAGCAGACGAGTCTTGCTTGGAGCTTTACAAGAAAGCCAGAGCAAATGTTCCAGAAGTTGACAACATCTGGAAGCAGGCACCCTAGGGCCTCCAGAAAACCCCTCACTCTCAGGCTTTCAGGACTCTTCATTAGGGGCCTGTTTTCTCGAGCATCGAAAAGCCTCCTTTTCTGGAGCGGGGCGGGGGTAGGGACGTGCAGGTCAATGGCTAAGTTGGACAGGTGGGCAACAGAAGGGGGAGAGCAGTTCCTTCGGGCCCCAGCAGAGGTAGACAATGGGAGGCAAGGGGTTCAAGAAGACACGCAGGGCCATTTTCTTGGGGGTGGGGTGGGGCGGGGGGGTGTTGGCTGGGGGCTGCTCCCCTGCCCTCCACTCCGATTAAATACGAGAGCTCACGATGAGGAAGACGGTGAGCAGAACGAGGACGAAAGCCAAGTCTCGGGTCTCGTCCCAGCCTAAGCCCTTCTTGGCCCGGTCCTCCTGCATCTTGCGGAAGGCCTCCCGGCGCGCCCTCAGGCGCCGTTCGCGTTCTAGCTGCTCACCGTAGTGCGCCTGGTAGAAGGCGTCAAAGTCGAACATGGTGCGCTTGGCTCCCGGAGAGGCCGGACCGCGGCCGTGGGCCCGAGGGCCGGGCGGAGGGGTACGAGGCTTCTCGGGGTCGGCGGCGGGAGTCTTGGAAGGCCTGACACCCGGACCGCGCAGGTCCTCGTCGCTCAGCAGGCCGCGGTCATACTTGCGACGCAAGGTGGTACTGCCCAGCACCACGTAAGCCTGGGAGATGCGCGTGAAGCGCTCGGCAGCCTCAGCGCTCCCCGAGTTGCGGTCCGGGTGGTAGAGGAAGCTCTGCCGGTAGTAAGCCGCCTTGATTTGCGCCTGCGTGGCCGTGGAGGGGACGCCGAGCAGATCATAGAGCGCCGTGCGCGAGTACGGGCCGTCGCTCCGGGTATAAGTCCTCGCTTCTGGGCCCAGGCCCGATCTCGGGTTTTGGGGAACCCCCCGGGGCTGCCACAATCTCCACAGTAACAGTTGCGACCACTTCAGATCGCGCCGGGCTGCCATCTTGAGTGAATCTGGCGGGCAGTGCAAGATAAACTGGCCAATGGGAGACGTGCGTTTTTCGCAGCCGGTCGGCCCTGTAGCCAATCCAGTAAAAGAGAAGGCGGGGAGAGGGGGGGTGGAGCATGCGTGTTACGGGGCGGGCGCCCGGCCGATGACATAAAAACCGGGCTCCGGAGCCACTCGCACGAGTTCTGCTGTTGAGGCGTGGTGATGGCTTTTCGCGGGCGGAGACCTGAGCTCCGCGGGCCCCCGGAGCTGGTGAGGGCTGTGACCACCCCCGCCCCTCTCTTTTCTCCTAGGGCGTCCGTGTCTTGATATCTTACCCGACTCCCCCCCAACCTTTTTCTCGTTCTTGCAGTATTACGACAAGAATGAAGCCCGGAAATACGTGCGCAAGTAAGGGAAGCCTGGATGTTGCTGGGTGTCGGGGGTCGGGAACCGGCAAGTTGCCCTGAATGCGGAGGTGCTGGGAAAGCACGCAGAATTTGGGGGTGGCGGAAGGAAGAAACTTGAATTGATCCATTGTTGACACCGTCAAAGTCAACTCTTGAGTAAACCAAATTCTCTGGGTCTCGGTAATCTTAGTATTAGGAAGGGAGTGATCATACCTGCTTTGTTTAAGGTGACAGCTTATTTCAAGCATGTGAAGAATTAGGTAGGACGGAGTGGTTATGTGTAAACTATCAGTGCTGTCTGTAGGGGGGAGAAATAATACCCGTAGAATGTTTACTGTATGTCTCTAAAGAAAATGAAATATTTATTAATTTTTTTTATGTTACATATTAAAATGATATTTTGAGCATATTGGATTAAGTAAAGTATAATATTGAGTATACTGGGTTAGGTTAAGGACTACTACAGTTAACTCTATGTATTTAGTTTCTTTTTAAATAGGGACTCAAGAATGTCCTGAGTGGCTTGTGTTGTATTTCTCATGGAGAGCACTGTTATAATTTTTACTGTGCATTGTTGACCCTTCTACATGGGAGTAGCTACAGTGGATAATTCTTCTAGAAAACATGTTTTTAAGTAAGAGGATGTCAGAGCTTGGTAGAGTTGAAAATACCAAATGATGCGTTATGAGGTAAATGATTTGTTTCCTTCATAGTAGCTCTGCAGCTGGTACAGTTTAATCTGTGTCACAGTAGAATAACACGTACTACACGGTCTTTGGGGGTTACTTTTAAATAGTCATAGTGCAGTTTATTGGCTGGGAAAGAGTACCTCAGGATGATCGTTTCCTTTGACTTTTCTTGGTCTGGGTGAGGTTTTAGCCCAGAACCCCTTTACCACGTTCTTGTGTTTTTAGCTCACGGATGATTGACGTCCAAATCAAGATGACTGGACGGGCACTGGAGCTTCTTTGTGTGCCCGAGGACAAGCCCTGTTATGTGTTGGATATTGGGTGAGATCCTGGGGCCCAGTTCAGACAGTCCAGGTGAGGGGATGTCCTTGGTCCTCACACTGTTGAGTCTCTGATTGTCTTCCAGCTGCGGTACTGGCCTGAGCGGTGATTACCTCTCAGATGAGGGGCACTACTGGGTGGGCATTGACATCAGCCCTGCCATGCTGGGTAAGTATGCCCTGTTTAGCACTGGGGTGGACACCCTTCCATGAGTTTGGAGTGGTGATGCAGATTGTCCTGATTCCTAACCCACTCTTTTCCAATGTAGATGAGGCCTTGGACCGTGAGACGCAGGGAGATGTGATTCTGGGGGACATGGGTCAGGGCATTCCCTTCAAACCGGGCACCTTTGATGCTTGTATCAGGTAAGGGTCTTCATTTCCTGCTTTTAGTCCTGCAGGTCAGTGCTTCCCAAAGCAGAGTTGTACAGAATACATAAATATACACATTCCCCAGGATTCTCAGGTCTGTTAGATCGGAGCAAGGCCCCCCAGATGAGTCTTTTTTGTGTTACAAAACTACTCCTATGCTTAACTTGTCCTGCTGGGTTTAGGTACCATGGTGTATAGATTTCTCTGCTTTGTGTGTGTGACAAGGTGAGGGCTTCTAAGATGGCTCTGGGAGCCATCTTGTGGGCCCCAGCAGCCATCTTGTGGGCCCCAGCCTCCATCTTGTTGACTTCTTTTCAAGGAGTTTTATAGTGGAGAGTGGCCCTCAGGCTCCAGTCTTTTCAGTGGCTTGGGAGTCTTTTCTGAGGAGTCAGGGTCAGGCTTTGAGTGTGTTGTACATAGTACTTCGATAACATATTTTAGAACATTGGGCCCACAAGATGGCTGCTGGGACCCACAAGATAGTTCCCAGAGGCTCAGAAGCCCCCACCCTGCTACACGCACAAAGCAGAAAAATCTATATACCCTGGTGCCTGAACCTGGCAGGACAAGTTAATCATAGGAGTAGTTTTGTAACACAAAAGAGAGGACTTTGGGGGTCTTGTTCTAATTACTGTTAGAAACATGAAGTTGTTCTTTGTCTTCTGTGGTAAGCTCTGTGGAGTATTTGGTTTAGTGTTTTGTTGCTGGGGTGGAAGTAGGGGCTAGGAGAGGATGTCAAAGCTGAATCATTATCTGGGAGGCGAAGACCTTCCTATGATAATAGATTGAGCTGTAGGGCTACACAGTAAGAACCTGGATGAGGAGTACAAATCTACATTTAAATGTTTTTTTAGGGTAAGTGATTAACATATATGTGGAAACAAGATTGGAGGAGAAAAAACGTTTCAAAGATAGCAACTGTGTTTTAGTAATGATCAGGTGAGATGTTCTAAGCTGCAGAGAGTCAAAGACCAGCAATATGATCTTGGGTGTTTCAGCAGTAAGCAGTCATTTTTAGTTTGTTTTTAAAAGGAGAAGGTGGTTTGGCCAGCATTTTTGTCTCAACATTTGTTACATGTAAGAAATTGTACTACATACTATGGAGTTTATGGAAATAAAATTCCGTGTTTTTAAGACTCTCCATAGTTTTTTTGGTGCTATAAGGTGTGGACCAGGGGATTTCCCTGGTAGTCCAATGGTTTAGACTCTGCACTTGCTCTGCAGGGGTTGCAGGTTCGATCCATGGTCGGGGAACTAAGATCCCACATGATGTGCGTTGTGGCTGAAAAATGAAAGATGTATACCAAGTTATTAAACATGAGCCCCAGGGTGAGGTGTACACTAGGAAGTCTGGGGACCCACCACAGTTATGAAGAGAAATAAGAGCACAGGAAAACTTTGAGCAGGAGGGGCCGGGGCTGGGCCTTGAAGGCTGGAAGGGTTTGGAGAGCCAAGGGAGAGGGTTTCAGAGTGAAGAAGCAGTGTGAACACAGGCATAGAAGTGAGGGGGAAAAAGGCATCTCATTGATGTAGCGATGAATGAGAAATTCCCTGGAAGCTGAGATCACGTGGGTTTGGTTCCTAGAAAGCTTTTTACTCCATCCTAAGAAGTTGGGTCTTTATTCAGTAGTTGTTGATGGAGCACTGGTGAGTGATGAGACTTGGTCTGTGTTACAGGAACATTACTTAAGGGAGAAGATGCAAGAGAAAAGTTCGGTTGTTGAAGCAATCGAAGTGATAATAAATGCTGACCCAGGAGAGTGGTGGAAGGACGTAAAAGCTGGGAGAGGCAGTTGGGCACACCAACTGGGTTTGGGGTTCTGTGTTATGTGTGTGCTCAGCAGTGAGGAGGGGAATACTGGAAAAGAGGGCATATTCGTTGCTTGAAGTTTTACTTCTTTAAATATTTATTTGCTGCGTTGGGTCTTAGTTGCGGCATGCAGGATATTTACCTGTGACTCGCAGGCTTAGTTGCCCTGTGGCATATGGAACCTTAGTTCCTGGAACAGGGATTGAACCCACTTCCCCTGTACTGGCGGGCAGATTCTTAACCACTGCACCTCCAGGGAAATCCCTGCTTGAAGTTTTAAATCTGGGGATCGTGGAGACCCCTAGCAGGTAGAGTTGAAGGAAATGATTTAGGAGGAGAGTGAATGGCTTTGTGGAAGCCGGAAGCATATTTCTTTTGAATGGAGGAAGGGTATGAAGGGGTAGGTGGCAGGGAGAGCCTTGACCTGCTGAGTGATGCTGAACCAAACTTGAGATGCGTGAGAAAGTTTGAGGATGTGTTTCCTTGGACTGGCAGCAAGGAAACCTTTCATGCTCACCTTGTGGAGGCCCTGTTTGGTCCAGTGTTGTAAGATAATGATCCGAGGTGCTTGTGCCAACAGAGTTGTGGGCAGGAGGGTTTCATCTGGAGACTGAGGAATGTGGCATTGGTCACGAAGAGGCAGGGGTGGGCCGTGCACGTCGCTCCCTTTCCTGATGTGGTCTCTTCCTCTTGCAGCATTTCCGCAGTGCAGTGGCTCTGTAATGCTAACAAGAAGTCTGATATTCCTGCCAAGCGCCTGTACTGCTTCTTCTCTTCTCTTTACTCTGTTCTGGTGAGTTACGAGATCTCCCTGTCCCTCCCTCGTCCTGCAGATAGCGTGATGAGGCAGAGGCACCCCGTGGGAAGGACACAGAATGGCAGGACCTTACTGTGGCTAATGCTGTCCCAGTGGACAGCCTTAAAAGAAGGGGGTGGGGTGGGGACCCGACACGCCAGTGAAATGCAAAGACACTGATGACCGAATCTGAGACTGATCACAACTGCTGTGTCTATGCTGCTGAATTTTAATCCTACGTTGGCTTGGGGGCCTGGACTCCCCAGATCAAGGACAGGGATGGCATATCGAGGCCACACACAACACTTTCCAGAGCTCACATCCTCCAGCTCCCACCTTCCTTCCCCCTCCCACCAGTGCTCAGAGAGGAGAGCAGGGTGGCTATTTACTAGGAGAGCAGGGTGGCTTATTAGCTTTATCTTATCTTTAGAAATGATGGCATTGATTTCCATTGTTTACTAGGATTAGATTAGAGTGAGATTCTAAGTCCTAAAAATCTGTTGGTTCTTTTTTTTTTGGATCCAAGTGTTTGCTTTCTTTTATCAAAAATTTGGCTGTGCCGGGTCTCAGTTGCAGCACCCAGGGTCTTTGGGCTTAGTTGCAGCATGTGGGATTTATTAATAGTTTCCAGACCAGGGATGGAAGCTGGGCCCCCTGCATTGGGGGCAGAGTCTTAGTCACCAGACCACTGGGGAGGTCCCAGATCCAGGTGTTTCTTGGTGCCCTTAAGTCACCTTCCTTCACCCCTGACTCTTCTAGAGTGGGTTTGGGCAGATAGCTTATTAGTCTTGTGCATTATGTAGTCTTTTCTCTGCTCAGGCTCTGGGGTTAATCCTGAAGTTCTGAGGGCCTCGGGGTTTACTTTTCCCTCTGCTGAAATGTTCTCCTCTCAGACATTTCCATAGCCACCTCCATCCTGTAGTCAGGCCTCTGCTCCAGTGTCCCTTAGAGAGAGGCCTGAAAGTAAGCTGGATAGTTTCTGTCACTTACCATCCCTTGTTCTAAGTTATTTATCTTTTTGGCACTTAATCTGCTGTGGATTAGCTGCCTGAGCTGCAGACATTGGGGACTGTCTCTTTTGTTCATGGCTCTTTCCCACCTCCAAGAACAGTATCCCTTGAACACAGTGGGAACTCAACAAGTATTTTGTGAAGAAGAAAAGGGGAAGCATCTGGGTGTGGACCCCACGGATTGTTCTAGAGACCACCACGTTTCTGTTGCAGGTGCGTGGAGGCCGAGCCGTCCTGCAGTTGTACCCTGAGAATTCAGAGCAGGTAAGCCCCTTGGCTAGTCGGGGTGCATGCAGGTAGGGGGGGGCCCAGAACAGGTCAGCTGTCCTGCTTCTCACTCTCCTGTCCTTCTGCTGTTGGGAAGTGACAGGACAAGCCACCTTAGGCTGCTCGGTGGGAAGGGAGGAGCTGAGAGTGGTCCTCCTCGCCGGCCATTTTATGGCCTAAGTCCTAAGGAGGGAGGGGTACCTGGGGCAGGTGGGGGATAGGGTGTTTGTCTCCTCTTGACAGACCCTCTGGTATTACTGATGTCCGTAACTGAAGAAATAATGGGGGTGGGGGAGGGGATGTTAACAGTTGTATGCTGTGGAGTGTGATGCACGAGCAGAGGCGGGTCAGAGGTACCAACTCCGATGGACAAATATCGAGCTGTCCCTGAATGAGTCTGGCTCTCAGCTGGTGATCATTCATTGCCGGAGATTTAAGTGGGGAGGTGGGTCCCTGGGGTAGAAAGTGAGAAAAACGGGGCGGGGGGTGGTGGTTGGTGGTTCTGTGATCCCCGAGGGAGGTGTCTGCCATGGCTGGCTCCAGCCTGCACCTTCCCTGCATGGTTTTTGGGGACTCAGAATTGGGAACAGTCAATAAAGACCTTCAGTTCTCCCAGGCGAGGTCCGTCCTGGGACCAGATGAGGGCCCGGGGGATGAGCAGAGAGCTGCTGTTAGCCGGCTGCCCTGCCTGACTCCCTGCCGTTCTCTCCCCAGTTGGAGCTGATCACCACCCAGGCCACCAGGGCCGGCTTCACTGGTGGTGTGGTGGTGGACTACCCCAACAGTGCCAAAGCCAAGAAGTGAGTGCCGGGGGTCAGGGTGTGCCCGTGCAGCAGGAGAGAGGGTGGCGGGCTGGCCCTCACAGGCCAGTGACGAGTGGACCAGAGCAGTGCTGGCTTGGGTCACTGGGGCCCGGGTGTGTGCATCTGTTCGTGGCGGGGTGGGGTAAGGGTTTCACTTGTCCCTTGAGGCTTTCCGAGCCCAGCCCTCACTCTTCGTTTTCTCATTTCAGGTTCTACCTGTGTTTGTTTTCTGGACCTTCAACCTCTCTACCAGAGGTGAGGGCCCTTGAGTTTGTAGGCCCATCTGTCTGGGGTTCCCTTCCTGTGGGGTTAGGCCGTGGACCTGCTGGAAGGACTCACAGGCCTGGGTGCCAGGCCTTCGGGATGGAGCGGGCGGGGAGGTTGAGAGATCTCCATGTCACCAGAAAGCACCTTGGTCTCTGCAGGGCCTGAGCGAAGATACCGAGGAGGAGAAGCCTGCCGAGTCCACGTTCACGGCTGATAGGTGAGAGGCGCCAACTCGGGGCAGATGGTCGCCGTCCCCAGGTTCAGGCAGCAAGACTCTTCCATGTCTCTGCTTTCGCCAAGTCTCTCAGGGTCTGATGTGGCAGTGACAGCAAGGTGGAGAAGGGACTGGGGAACCCTTTGGGATGGCGTTTGCACCTGCGTCTGGCTGAGAGAGTAGAGCCCTGCTGGACGTCCATGGGCAGCAGGTGGCCCCCTCCTTCCCAGGCTGCCTCTGTCCTCTGGATCCCAGGCCCCCTCCCTGTGGCTCCTGCAGCTCCCTGTCCCCCTGCATCCTCATCTTCACCCTCTCGAGTCATGGCTCTCAGCACGTGGCAGTGCTGCGCAGTTTATCCCGACTTTAAAAAAGATCCTCCCTTATTCCTGTAACGGCTCCTGACTGCCACTGCATATCCACCCCTGCTTATTGGCTCCCACTGCGGCAGAACTCCTCGCACTGGCCCCCTGCCTTTCTCAGTCCTCTCCTGGCTCAGGCTTGTCTCATCGCAAATTGCTCTTGCCACCACAAGCCTGTCTTAGCAAACCCATGAGCCTTTTTCCCTTCTCCATCTTCATTGTAACTTGCTTGGTAAGTAGGAGCTAAGGCAGCCAATTGCTCCCTTAACGCTTTCTTCACTTGGCTTCCTACCTACCTCCCTGGCTGGTCCTTCTCCGTTCACTGTGCAGCTCCGCCTGGACCCCCTTTCTCTCCGTGCTGCTGCCTTAAACACCAGCTCCAGGTTGAGAACATCACGTGTATAGCACTGGTCTCAATCCCACCTCTGATTTCCAAACCACCCGCCCTCCTGAATGTCCAGACCTGGACTTCCCACAGGCCTCCAGAGCAAAACAGAGCCCTTGGTTTCACCCCCAAACTTCCTTCCTCCATCCTGCCTGTTGTCTACCCTTCCTGCCTGCCTTACATCTCACATCCAGTCAGTCCACCCCTTTCCCCATACCTATGTGGTCTCCATCCCCACTGCCCCAGTTTCTGAAAGCTGCGTCCCTGGTCTCCCCTGGCCGTGCAGCCAGACAGATCCTTCTCTTTTGCTTTTTAAAAGTGTACATCATATCTTGCGATTTTCCTGTTCAGTATCTTCAGTTGAGTTCTTAGTTTTACTTCCGTAACACTGTTCACAGCTCTGAATCAGAAATGCCTGATTACGTGGCATTATTTCTACCCCCAACTACAGTGAAAACTCGGTGGGGACTTGTATACCTGACACCAGAAGAATGTGTTGTTAGCGAAAGGTGTTTAGTATTTGTTTATGGAGAAATGATTATGAAGAGTAAAGAAGGAGGTTATTTCTTCATTCTGATTAGAGTGAAAGGTCTTCAGACTTTAAGACATCAAAAAGGAAAAATAGGCGGAGTAAGGATGAGTTAGAAAGACCCAGAGATGATGAAAAATCATGAGTCCAGTCCTCGTATCTGCCATGCACTGATGCCTCCTGACCCCTTGGCCCTTCAGGCTCATCTCCCTTAGTTTCCTCAGCCCATTCCCCATGGGGACTTGGGGGCGCTCTCCTTGCTGTTTCTCCTCCAAGGTACCCAGCACTTGCTGCCAGCAAGCGGTCCCATCTCCTGCTTCACAGGGAAATTCAAGTGGTTTAACTCCCTCCGTCCACCTTAGGCTCCCTCTTGTCCTCACAGCGGTATCTACAGACAACATGTCCTAGCTGTAAACTTAGGTAAGTTGTGGGACCTTCAGCAGCCGTTTCTCATCTCTCATTTAAAAATCTGGCGAGGGGGACTGTACCCCCGGCTCAGGCAGCATGTTGAGGAGTCGAGGGCCATGTCTGTGCAGGACTTGGCGCGGTGCCTGGCTCAGACCCTGTCTCCCTACAGACTCTTCCCCTTGAAATCCTCCGATTTGGGAAGGGTGGGGAGGAGGCTGTGGGCTGATGGGGCTTTGCTCCAGGTGCTGTCACTTTGGTCTGATCACATTTGAGCCTCTTAGAAATATTGTTTTGGCCAAAAAGTTCATTGAGGTTTTTCCATAACATCTTGCAGAAGTGAAAATTTTGGCCAATCCAATACATAGATAAATTAAGAAAAGGTATTCTAAACCTTTGCCAACTCATTTCTAATTTCCTCCCCCCACCCCATCAACTTTGCTTGACCGATGTATTCCTCACCCCTCGCCACCCGGCCTCCGCCCTGCCACTCATCACCTGCGCGCTCTGTAGGCGCCGTCCCCTCTGGCCTTTGCCTGTGGACACCACTTACCTCTTCCTGTGGTCTGCACCGCTCGCCGTCCTTGCTGCCCCTGTGACTCTCCTGATGACTCTTTCCCATCGACCCTCCTGCAGCTCACATCTTGCCCCCATTTGCTGTGCTACCCCGGAGCTTGTCCTTCCTTACGAACTCCTGGGGTTCAGTCCTGCATCTTTAGCTGCTTCCTGCTTTGCATCTAATACACTGGACTCCTGCCCCCTCACTCTGAGCCTGTTAACTTTCTTCTGTGAACTGTTGTCTCTACACCCTAAAGTCTAGAGTATGTCATTCCTTTGGTCTAAGGTCTTGCTGCTTCCTGGAGAGAGGGCACGCTCCTTGCTGGTGTTCACAGCTCCATGAACTGGTTCAGACAAGTGGGAATCTGAGTTGTTTTTTTTTTTAATCTGACTTTTATTACTGGGTTAGAACAGATGAGACGTAGCAGCAGGAAGATTGTGTCACGCAGTCTGGCTTGGAGTAGACTTCCAAGGATGACTCGATCCTCAGCGGACTCTCAGATTCTCCCTGGGACCCTCCCCTTCTTATACCCGTCGCTCTAGGCACCAAGACTCTTCTACTCCCTAACCTTCCCCTTCAGTCAACTCAGAGCCTCGCTTTCATGTATTGCTTCCTGTCTGGACTCTGCCCCATCTCCTGCATGAAGAAATACTCACAGCAGCTTAAGCTCGGTGGTGTACTCGTTGCCCACCTCACTCCCTCAGCTGCTCCTGGCCTCTCTGCGCTCGGCCAGGTGTGGGTGGTCGCTGCCCCTGCCCAGCCGTGGACTCTTCACGGGCAGGGCTGGTTCGTACCCGCTGTAGAACACCCACGGGCTGGGCCCACCCAGGTACCTCGAGACGGTTGCTCACATGGCAGACAGCCTCCGTGGCGTGTCATCGCTGAAAACAGTTTCATTCCGGCTGCCAGGTGGGGAATGTGCCTTGAGGACTCGGCCTCTGCCCTTTCTCAGGGCCTCTCTCCCGTAGAGCTGAAGAGAAGAGTTCTCCTCAGCCGGGACTGGAGCCCAAGATGAACTCTTGAGGGTTGTTTTCGGGGCTGCTGTGAGCTGGGCAGCCGTGTTTTCCTACCTCGGACATTCACAGTTGCTGGAAGCCCCAGCTTGCTTTGGCTAGGCCGTGTTTTTGGAATGTCTTTGTCTGGCTGCGCTGGGTCCTGCTGGGTCTCCCTTGCTGCAGCAGCAGGGCCTACTCTCTAGTAGTGGTGCAAAGGCCTCTCACTGTGGTGGTTTCTCTTGTTGCGGAGGGCGGGCTCAGTAGTTGTGGCACCATGGCATGTGGGATCTTCCCAGACCAGGGATCGAACTTGTGTGGACGGCCAGGCCGATTTTTAACAATTGGATCACCAGGGAAGCCCTGGGGTCTTTTTTTTAAAGTTAGTTTTATTTTTGGCCATGCTGCACAACATGTGGAATCTTAGTTCCCTGGCCATGGGGATCGAACCCACGTCCCCTGCAGGGGAAGTGAGGATTCTTAACCACTGGACTGCCAGGAGAGTCCCTCCTTGGATAGGCTCTTATGAGCTGATCCTGGCCCCAAAGTAATTTGGCCCCTGCCTGCCCCGCAGGCACTTGTATGTAGGCCTAACACACGGTTCCCAATCTTGAGGATACTTGCAAATGAGGGGGACCCTCACCTCCTGCTGAATAGCTGCTCTGGCCCCAGCAGGTGTCACCAGGAAGGGGCTGTCCAGAATGGGGACCACAGAGGCCGCCTGCCTGGCAGGGGGACTTGCCACATTTCTCTGCCCGGCTACACCTGGGTGCCAGCTTAGGCTGCTCTGTCCCCTTCCTGACAGCTGTGTCCCCATACAGGATCCCGTACAGGATAGCAAGACGGGGTGTGGTGAGGAAGAGCCGAGAATGGGTCCTGGAGAAGAAGGCACGCCGCCGCCGGCAGGGCAAGTGAGTACTGGAGGGGTTGGGTTGTGGGCTGAAGCGGGGCTTGGCCACCCAGGGCCTGGGACTGTCTTGCCTCCAGGGTCCCAGGGGTTCATAGTTCACTTTGCTGAGCCTGTTTTGTCCTTCCCTCCCCTGTTCTCTCTTGGCACAGGGAGGTCTGCCCTGACACCCAGTACACCGGCCGCAAGCGCAAGCCTCGCTTCTGAGCAGGTGACTGCGTCCACGGGGACCCCCCGGGCAGAAGCTGTGCAATCCAGCACAGATGCTTGCCTCTGCAGAGTTCTCTCTATTGAAGTGCCTACTTCAGCTGCTGACAAAACGCGTTTTTCTTAGAAGAAGTTTTAGAAAAAGTTCGAAAAAGTTTTAATGTTCTAAAAGCATTTTCTTCACTTAAAAAAAAAAAATTTTAAGAGCTTCTTTGTTCTGAAAGCAATAAACCACTTTCTGTGGAGCCCTGGCTCTGGCATTTTTCCCTCCCTGACAAATTTCAGAAGTTCTTCTGTTGTTGGTGGGGCTTTATTCCCAGGTGTGAGTTAGGTTTAAAGAACTTAAACGTGTGAAAGCTTTATTCTAACCTACAAGGAACAAGGTAGATGCCTTTAACTTCAGTTCAGTTGCTCAGTCGTGTCTAACTTCTTTGTGACCCCATGAATCGCAGCACGCCAGGCCTCCCTGTCCATCACCAACTCCCGGAGTTCACCCAAACTCAGGTCCATCGAGTTGGTGATGCCATCCAGCCATCTCATCCTCTGTCGTCCCCTTCTCCTCCTGCCCCCAATCCCTCTCAGCATCAGAGTTTTTTCCAATAAGTCAGCTCTTCACATGAGGTGGCCAAAGTACTGGAGTTTCAGCTTTAGCATCGTTCCTTCCACAAAGAACACCCAGGGCTGATCTCCTTCAGAATGGACCGGTTGGATCTCCTTGCAGTCCAAGGGACTCTCAAGAGTCTTCTCCAATACCACAGTTCAAAAGCATCAATCCTTTAAGAGTGCTTATATGTTAACTTTGGTAAGACTGTATTTTGTTTTACATCATCAGGCAAAGTTGGGAAGCAAGGGCAGGGTGACGTGTATCCGTGGTACCCTGGGCCTGAGGCCACTGCCCAGTCATGGTTTCCCAGTGGCCTGGGCTGACTTTGACCCTGAGCTGCTGCCTCAGGTGTTGACGGGCCAGCACTGGGCTCTTGCAGGTCTGTCTGCTCTCCAGTCACTGGTGGTCAGAGGTTCTGCCATGGGGTTGGCTGGGGACTGTCTAGTGGACTGGAGGGGATGCAGTGGTGGTTTGTGATTCCTGGTAAAGTGTGAAGAGGGGGTCCGTCTGGGCCCACGGTACAGAACAGGCAACAAGCTGGAGCTGGGAGGTTCAAGCTGCTGGGGGGCCGGCGAGAAGGCCTGGAGGTTGCAGGCGGAGGGAGGCGGCTGGGATCCTTGGCCTCCTGAGCCCCGTGGTGCCACTCAAGTTCACCCCCAAGATCTAAGGCCGTGACACTAAGAAAGCTGGAGCAGAGGCGTGGTACAGATACAAATGTTTATTCTACATAAAAACTTCACAAAATGGGCAGCTGGTTGTACCAAGACCTTTGGTGAGGGGTGGGGGTGGGGTGGGGAGTCGCTGTTCAAGAAGGCAACACGGACAGTGGTCACAGTCACTGGGCAGGAGCGAAGCGGAGGGCGGGTGGGGCACAGGCCTGGCCCCGGCCCTCGCTGCATGCGCACGCATGCACACTCCTTGCCTGTCGACGAGGAAGAGGGCTTCTGGGCAGGGAGCACGTTTCAGACTTGAGAAGTCCCGGGCCGGTGGGGAGGAGGGAGGTGCCCCCTCCCTGGCTGAATACTGCATCTGAGACATCCAACACCCACGTGGTGGGGATGGGGGGCAGGCAGCAAGGGTGGGACAAGATTGCAGGCCTGAAGTGACACTGACTTCTCGAGCACAGGAGAGCCGGGACCACTGTCCCACACATGCAACACACAATGGCTTGAGGACCCAACCCGGGGAGAGCTGATGGCCCGGGCATGGGCTTCGCCAGTGCAGAGGCCCGACTAGGGCCTGCCCTGCTGCCCTAGCTCCAAGGGCAGGAGACCAGGCCCCCGGTCAGCCTCTTCCAGAATGTTCCCTGGGGTCAGCTATAGCCCTCTGGGGGCTGGAGGAACTAGGGAAGGAGGGAGGCTGAGGCAGCCGAAGACCTGTTGGGACTCTGCCCCCAGGTAGGGGAGGAAGCCGGGTCTTGACTCGGCCAGAAGCCACCCGGCCACGGCCCCTGGCAGTGATCGGCTGTTAGAGGCTTAGAGCTGGGCTGTCTCTTAGGGCCACCCCTCCCCTAAACCAAAAAGCAGCACCATGTGGCCAGCTGGTCCCCAGCCCTCAGAAGGGGGTGCCCATTCAGGGGGACAGCTGGAGAGGACACAGGACGGGGCAGGTAGGCTGGTCAAGAAGAGGCAAGGTTGGGGTCCAGAGAGAGCCTTGATCCAGAAGGGGGCAGACCCTGGGATGGAGTGGAACTACTGAAGGTTGGGGGACAGGAGCATGGCTAACTACCCTGGGGCAGCCCTCCTCGATCAGAAGGGCCTGGGCCTGAGTCTCCCTTGCTGGCCCGTCCCCACCCGGCTGGCTCTTTCCCAGCCTGGCTCCCCTCTGCCTCTTCGGTACAGACGCACACTGTCACAAGATCATGCACACGACGGCTCAGGGCGGGGTGGGAGTGGGGGTCCCTGTGGCAGAGAAAGGAGCAGTCTGGGGCGGCGGGGAGAGGGCTCCGAGCCAGAGGCGGGGCAGCAGCCAGGGGTCTCCTGGGGGTGGACCGTCCAGAGCAGAGTGGCAGGCAGGGTGGTTTCTATCCAAAGATGCCCCCGAAGGTGGAGGCGATCACGATGCCCAGAACCACACAGCAGATGACGATCATGATCTTCTTCTGCATGGGGAGACACAGAGAAGCCTCAGAGAGCATGGAAGAGGGTGCCGGGAGGGAGGCTGAGCCTCCTCTGAGCAGAGCTTTGAGGGGTGGGGGGCCGCTGGGGAGCGGGCTCTGGTCAGGGCTAAGGGTTGGAGAGTTTGGGGGACTGGATGAGAAAGAAAGTGATGGCCCGGAGTATGTCTGGGTGGGATTCTAATGGGGTGCTGAAGGTCTGGGACTCCGGTATTCTTGCCTGAGAAATCCCATGGACAGAGGAGCCTGGTGAGCTGCAAGTCCACGGGGTCACAGAGTTGGACATGACTTAGCAACTAGACAACAACAAGGCCTGGGAGAGCCAGGTGGAGGCTCTGGTTGGAGCTGAGGGCTGAGGGGAGGCAAACGGGGAGGGACTTGTGATGCCTGAGGGCGGGGGACTCTGGGTACGTGAGGATGTGGGCTCCGGCAGGACGGGACTACTCACCCGGCGAGCCTTGCTCTGGTACTTGACGGCCTTCTTGGTGTCAGACACGGCCCTCTCCACGTAGTCCACTGAATGTTCCACGTTGTACTCAATCCTGTCAATCATCTCCCCCTGCAGGGCCAGGGGCACCCCAGCTCCAGAGGGGCCCCCTCCAGGCGGCGAGGGGGCCCGAGGAGGGATTTTGGGAAGACAGCGCCTGGGGTTAGAGAAAAGGGGAAGGTGAGGAGGAGGGGGGTCCAGGCACTCTGAGCAGCTCCCCAAAATGCAGCCATCCAGGGGCGGGAACTGGCCATGCAGCCTCAGCCAAGGGGGAGGGGACCATGCAGAGGACACTTGTCTGGGGCTCTGACCCCAGGGCCAAACAGAGGACAGCGCCAGGCAGAGCAAGGCGGGGGCGAGAGTGGTGGTGGGCGGGAGTCTGGCCATGGTGAGCCCTCCCCAGGCATGATGGTTCCATCCAGTCCTGACAGCTTTTGATGCCCCCGCCCAGTCCCACAGCCCTCGTGGGCCTGGTAGGAGCCCTCAGAGGCCACTCGACCATGCAGCTGACCGCTCTCTCCAACTCCACGGCCCCCACTGGTGGCCACAGCACCTCTCACCCCAATGGAAGCAGCAGCTTCCTAAGGTCTCCCTGCTTCCCCACATGGACCACGTCCCTCCTACACTAAGATCCTCCAACTAGAAAGGACTCCAGGGCCCAGCACCGCCTGCCAGGACCCCCGTCCCACCCGTCTCCATCATTTCCAACTCTCCCTGGGCTCTAACTGCCCGGAACGCCTTTCTGCTTTTCAGGGAAGTCAGGCTTCTGCTGGTCCTGATCAGAACTGTGGTGTTTCTGGTCCCTCTACTTGGGCCAGCTCTTTGCTCTTCCCCTGGGGAGTCTTTGGAGTTCAAATGCCACCTCCTCAGAAAGGGCCTTCCCTGACCATCCCGTCCAGTGGTCACTGCAGTGACTGTCACTCCAAGCGTGGCCCAGGGACTAGTAGCATCGGGATCACCCTTGAACTTTAAAGACATACAAATGTATGAATCCCTACCCCCAAGTCAACCCTAAAGGAAATCAACCCTGAATATTCATTGGAAGGACTGATGCTGAAGTTGAAGCTCCAGAACTCTGGCCAGCCCTTGCAAAGAGCTGACGCACTGGAGAAGACCCTGACGCTGGGAAAAATTGAAGGCAGGAGGAGAAAGGGGTGACAGAGGATGAGATAGTTGGATGGCATCACTGACTCAACAGACGTGAATTTGAGCAAACTCTGGGAGACGCTGAAGGACAGGGGAGCCTGGTGTGCTGCAGTCCACGGAGTCACAAAGAGTTGGACATGACTGAGCAACTGAACAACAAACCCCCACCTGCGAATCTCTGGGAACAGGGGCCAGCACAGGGAAATGTAGAACAAGGGCTGTGAGTGTGGCTCTTGATCACTTTCAAGGCTGAGAACCACTGCTGTCAGGCTGCCGCCCTCTAACACCCAGTGCGGGTAGAGACCACGCCACTCGTCATTCACTGATGCTGCCCTATTGCCCAACAGACATCCGCTCTGGGAAGCAGGCCCTCCGTGGTCTTGCTCGTTGCTATTCCTCTGACTCCTAGAAAAATGCCCTTCCACGTGCCCACGTGACAAACAGCTGGTGAATGAGACAGGACAAGGCCGAGTGAAGGTGGGCAGGGCCATGCAGGGCCTGGGGTCCTGGAGAGCCAAGCAGAGCCATGCAGAGAGGATCCTTCAGGTGGGCAGTTTCAACCGCACGCAGCGAGTTACCTGAAGACTGGGTCCCTCCCAGGCGGGGGCAGCGTGGCGGGCAGAAAGGGGAGGGTTAGTGCAGCCCTGGGTGCTGCTAGGGGTGGGGTGTGGTGGCGGGGGGGGCCCGGGCACCCACCCCACCCCTAGC
>NW_011494912.1:4562115-4563354 GCF_000754665.1 Bison bison bison | reverse complement strand
GGGGGGGGCCCGGGCTCCCACCTGGCTCTCCACGAGCATGGCCATGTCCATGAACATGTCGTGCAGCTCCCGGATGCTGTTCTCCAGCTTGATGATCTCGCTGTGGCGTGTCTCAATCTCACTCAGGGCCTGCTTCGAGATGCTGGAGTCCATGATGATCTAGGGGGTGCGAGCCGTGGGCTGGGACCCGGGGACCCATCGAAGGGGGAGGGGTGGGGGCCAGGGCAGCAAGAGGCCAAGGGCAGAGGCCACCGGGATGGGCAGTGGCCTGAGCAGAATGTTCTGGAAGCAGGGCCTGCTGGAGGCTTTGTCCTTAGCCACAGCCCTCCCCCCACTTTCTGTTAGGCTCCCACCATTGTTGTTTAGTCACTAAGTATGATCTGAATCTTTTGCAACCCCATGGACTGTAGCCCACCAGGTTCCTCTGCCCATGGGATTTCCCAGGCAAGAATATTGGAGTGGGTTGCCATTTCCTCCTCCAGGGGGATCTTCTCGACCCAGGGATCGAACCCAAGTCTCCTGCACTGGCAGGCAGATTTTTTACCACTGAGCCACCATCGAAGCCCAGGCTCTTACCAGCTGTTACCAGATTTCTCTGAGACCTGATTTCCTACCAGTAGGTTCCTACCTGTAACGTGGGTTAATAACAGTCCCCACCTGCATCTGCACACCTTTAACAGCCGAGTGGTAGTTCTCACCACCGGTGCTGTAGGAGCCCAAAATGACTGCGCGAAGGACCCAAGCCTTGAATGGCCTTTTTCCTGAAACCTCTCCTCCTGTTCTTCCTCCCACCCTGAATGTAGCTGATCTCTCCTCCTAAAATCACATGTCCACACTGCATCCCTTACCTGTATGCCACCTCCTTCAGGAAGCTCCCCTGCTTGGCAGCACATGGAGCTTCACTTGAATATAGAGAGGCCGAGGGCACCGTGTCCTCCCAGGTGGGAAGGGTCCTCAGGATGGTGGAAGGAGCCCCCTAGCTGGTGGCAAGTGAGCACAGGGCACAAGAAGCCGGCCCGACTGGGAGGAAGCAGGAGACGGGTCTTACTTCCACCTTTGGCACTAAAGTGGGACCTCTGCTTGTCCCTTGCCCTCTCCGGGACTCAGCCTTCTCTTCTCTAAAACCTGCCTCACCCGGTGATGGTGTCCAAACACTGCCCAGACATAGCACTTCGCACACACACCCGGGACTCCGGTGGGAGGGGTCCACACTTACCCCGGAGGCAAAGATGGCGGGGT
>NW_011494912.1:4560705-4561868 GCF_000754665.1 Bison bison bison | reverse complement strand
GTTGCAGCGCTCGCGGTAGTCAGACTGCGTGGCGTTGTACTCGGACATCACCTCCACGAACTTCCGGGACAGTGTGGAGTGCTGGGGTCCCGAGACGGGGGTATAGGTGTCAGGCCCAGCCCATCGGGGCCCCAGAGCCTCCGGCGCCCGGCTACTCGCCCCGAAGACCCCTCCCATACCTGTGTCTTACGGATCCTCAGGTCTGCGGAGGAGCGGTTCAGGCCTTCCTCCTGCTCGATGCTCTGCTCGATGCCTGGGGAACAGCCGGCTGCTGATAACCTGCCCCGTTCGCCGCTCCCTCGCGGCCCACACACCCGGGATCGGGTTCGGAACCTCCCCTGGAGGGACTCGTGTTGTCTGTTGAGTGGGGTCACACAGGAAGCAGAGGAAGGGGCCGCGCCACGCACTGATGCAGGAGGGGCCGGCAAAGGCTATTCCAGGCAAGATGTGTGGGTGTGTGCATGTACACTCACCTGTGAGGCCCCAGGCACACGCTAAGCTGTGTATCTGTAAGTGTGTGAGTGTGAGCATCCACTATGTGCTAAGCCTGGTGGGGCAGGCCCACCCCGTCCTGATTATGAAGGTTGTACGGAACACCGGCTGGGGCATGCCATGGGGGCGGGGCAGGTGGCCACAACCACAGGGCACAGACATGACCCTGGCATTCCGCGGGGCATGTATACCTGTGCTCCCAGGAGTGCATGGGGCTCCTGCGTGGGATCAGGCAGTACCAGCCACTCCTCTAACACTCTAGCCTAAGTGGGGGACAGTGTCCAGAGTGTCCCCGGCAACATCCTGAGGCCCAGCCCAGTGCCTGGCACAAACAGGTCTCGCCAGGTAGCTGCTGAGTGAATGGCACACGGTGGTACCCTCACAAGGACAGCAAGGAAGACCCAGTGTACCCCTCTGAGTCAGTGAAACCCCCTGGGCAGTGTGGGGGAAGCAGGCCCGGAGTGCCCCCCACACCCCAGCCGAGGCCTGGAGCCCAGACTCACTCTTTAACTTGGAGCGGACTTTGTTTGCAGTCTTCTTTATGTCGGACATGAGTTCCTCCAGCTCCTCCTTTGTCTCTAGGGAGGTAGAAAGGGTGGGGTAGACACCCTGGGCTCCCCTGTGGAGGGCCGAGGAGGCGCTCCGGGCAGACCCTGGGTCTCCTTGTCCCC
>NW_011494912.1:4552807-4560605 GCF_000754665.1 Bison bison bison | reverse complement strand
TCCTTGTCCCCTGGCTAAGGCCCTGCCTGTTCTCCCATCCTGGGCTGGCCCACGCCAGCTGCAGCCTCACCCCTTCTTGCGCTGTCTTCCAAGGAGCCTCCCTTCCTCCTTGGCTGGCTTACCCCCCCACCCCCTGTAGATAACAGATGGGTCTAAATTTAAGGCAGAAATAATTGTGGAGCAGCTGGCGATGCTGGAGTTGGCACTGGGGAACATTTAGCTGATACTTGCCGGAGTCGAGGGTGGGGGGAGCGGGCTCACCTAGCGCTACCTGGTGGCTCAGGAAGGGCTGACGGGCCAAGGGCCAAGGAGGCAGAAGGCAGACCCATCGAGCACCCTGGCCAGGGCAGACCTGTTCTACTCACAAAGCCCTGCTCCCCAGGTCTGAGCTCAGCGAAGGCCAACTGCTGAGGGCCAGGTAGGTGGGTGGCACCTGGCCTGGGTGGGAGCTGAGAGAAGTGCTGGAGAGAGGGGGCTCCTGGGGTACGGTTGGCTCTGGAGGTGGCATGCGGCTGGGCCTAAGAGAGGGTGGAGCTGGGGGAGGGCAGTGGCATAGTTTCTGGCCCTTGTTCCAGCCGGTACCATCTCCCTAAACCTGGCAGAGGCCATGGGAGTGCCCAGCTTGCCCTGCTCCCGGGGAGGGTCCACTGGCAAAGTGGGGCAAGAAGGCTCTTCCCGCTGGGGAGCTGGGTGGAGCTCAGCCTCAGGGTACCCCCGGACTCCACCCCGGAGAAACCCGGACTGAACGCCTGGATTCAACCTTTCACGCCCACCCTGTGCGTGCTTCTGGGGCTGGGGCTTCTCCCCTGGGGGGACTCAGGAGGGGCACTGACAGTGGCCAATTAAGTGTGGGCAGGGCACTTCCCAATTGGCATGTGAGTGAGGTGGAGTGGGGGGCTTCCAGGAGCGGGGGTGCGTGCGCCTTATTCGCAGGAACAAAGGAAAACTCGGTTACCAGCTGCTCTGATGTCTCAGCCTCTTTTGCTCAGACCCAAAATAGCCCAGCCTGGATGGCAGTCCCTAGAGAAGGCAGAGCAAGCCTTGGCCCGGGAAAGCCCCCCACTTTCTGCCAACTTTCCTTGTGATGCCTTGGCGACCCTGCTCCGCCTCTGCCCCAGAACCCTTCTTGGGGAGCCCCTCCCCGCTTGGGAAGTGCCAGGTCCTGACTGCTCAGCTCACAGGTGGCAAATTCTGAAGTGGTCACTGCTGATATCCGATGAAGGCAACACAACACAGCTAAGGTTGGGGAGCAGGGCAACTCTGGCTCCCCATCCTCCCCCTCCCCCCGCCTGCTCCATCTTCCGGCAGGTGAGAGGCCAAATCCAGCTCTTTAGAGTCTCACCCCACAGTCAGCCCTCCTCCTGAGCCTCACCAGGAGTGACCCACCAGGGACATGCGCTGACCCAGATACATGTGGGCATGCAGACAAACCATGTCACGTGACGCCGTCCCTGACACACCTCTAGGTGGGGCGGGAGGGGAGCCAGGACGACCTGAGGACCACACTGGAGGCATGCCCTGCTCTGGGGGGGTCCCTGTCTCCTCTCCAGCCCTTCCCGGTTCAGTCTCCCCGGCTCCCAGTTGACTCGTTCTGCCTTCCAAGGGCCTGGCGCTGGGCTTGGTTGGTGTGGCACTGGGCTCAGGTCCAAACATACTTTGGGGTCGTGGAGAGATTTATTCTGGGTGCTTGAGGATGCCTGTGGGCCTGGGGTTGAGAGGCCACGGATAGAGAGGCAGTGCTGGAACTGAGAACAGAATCAAGCCTTGGGTGCCTGGGTAGGGGGCTATGGGCCCTAGGCCCTTCCTCCTGAACACCTGGGCAGCAGCTGGACCCTGCCCCGTGCTCTGTCCTGGGGCCTTCCAAAGGAGCTGGAGAAGGGAGAGGGGAGGTGAGCGAGCTTCGAGAACAGGCAGGCGGCAAACACACCCAATCTGATGAGTCCAGGCGGCTGGCCTGAGCCCTGGCCCATCACTGCCTCCCTGGGCTGAAGGTGAACCCCTTCTAGGGGAGGGGATCCCAGGCCAGCATGCTGTCAGCCTGGCCTATTATTACTGTAGTAGTAATCAGTGCCTCACAGGTCAGGGGGACCTGCCCAGGGACAGAGTAAAACAGACACACACATGTTCCCTGTGCAGGGGGAGAGGTGACTTCCTGGAGCCCTGAGAATGCCCGGCACCGAGGCACCAATGGCCGAGTGCCAGGGCCGCCAGCTTTTTCCGGAAACTCTGCCTGCTTGGCCGGCTTGCCCTCCCACAGCGCTGATGCCTCAGAGCAGCCATCTGCTCCCCAGGGGAGGCGACGGAAAGGGAGGGGCTGGGCTGGGACGCCTCCTATTGATCACAGGCAGCTCCTCCCTCCATCCCTCCCTCCCAGAATCCAGGGCTGTCCTAGAAAGCAGCCAAGTTACCTGGGGATGGCGGGGCCGCCCCTCCCACCAGGCATCCCACGGTGATTAAGGGCACTGAACCGCCCCTCAACCCAGGCCTGGGACAGCCTGTGTTTCCTGACCCTCCCCAACCTGGCCAGGCCCCTCAGACGGCCAGCAAGGCAGGGCGTTCCTTCCCTGGCTGCAGCGTCTTTCTGGAGGCCTGCGGACGGCCCCCAACCCCGCACACCCACACACTCACTCTCGTCAGGGTTGGGGGAGGCCAGGATGGCGCTGTGTTTCCGCTTCACCTCCTCCACATTCTCCGAGATCTTGTCAATGAAGCCGCGGATCTCTTCCACCTGTGGGCCGAGGTCAGGTGCTCTGGGGGCGGAAATCCAGGGAGGGGCCTTCTGGGGCCCAGAGTAGGGCCGGAGGAGGTCAGGGCCAGGCTGGGCAAGGTTCAGGTGTGTGTGTGTGGTGAGGGGGGTGGGTAGTGTTGATCCAAGGATTCTTCTAGATTGGGGTGGGGGTGGGAAGGAGTGGGCAATCCCCACTTTTGCTCCCCGCTGAGCCTGTCTATTTACCCTCAAAATGGGCTCACTACTTGGTGCCTGTGGGCTGCTGAGCTCAGGCGCGGGTATGTAAGCGCCCCAGGCCGGCTGAGAGGTGAGACATGGCCGCCCCAGGTCTGCCGGTGTTTGGGGAGAGGCGGGGGTGCGGCTCCCACCTGCTCGAAGAACTCATCCATGAAGCGGTCTCGGTCCACGGTGACAGTGACGTCGTCATCATCGTCGCTGTCCTTGGCCTGCAGGGGGGTGGACACACAAGCGCCCCTGTGGTAGGACCACTGGGTCCCATGGGTCCTGGGACCCCAAGCTGCCCAGGATCCCCCTATAGCAGGGTCTTCGGTTGGAGCTCCGAGGCCCGGCCATCCTTGTCTGTCCCCTTGGCAGGGACAAGGCCTGGCTGTGCCCTCAGCTCCCAGCCTCAGTGAGACCTGCAACATCCCTGGGGTTGTTCAGTCGTGTCCGACTCTTTGTGACCCCATGAACTGCAGCCCACCAGGCTCCTCTGTCCATGGAATTCGCCAGGCAAGAATACTGGAGTGGGTTGCCATTCCCTTCTGCAAAGCATCTTCCTGACCCAGGGATCGAACCTGAGTCTCCCACATTGCAAGCAGATTCTTTTACCTACTGAGCCACCAGAGAAGCCCCTAGGCCTAGGCACCACCAACACCTCCCTGCTAAAAACTAGGATGGCTCAGATACAGGTCATGCCCACAGCACCCAAGCTGGTCTGATAGCTACTGCCCATGGAGAGCTCTGGGAACCTCCAGGCCTGCTCCCTCAGACTGCCTGGAGACCTCTCTTGTTAGTCTTTTTTTTTTTCTAAATATTTATTTATCTATTTGGTTGTACCGGGTCTTAGTTTTGGCACATGGGACCTTCGATCTTCATTGCAACGTGAGGGATTTTTAGTTGTGGCATGTAGGATCTAGAACCCTGAGCAGGGATGGAACCCAGGTCCCCTGCATTGGGAGCATGGAGTCTTAGCCACTGGACTATCAGGAAGTCCCTCTCCCTGTTAGTTTTGGCATTGACATTGATCCTTTCTCCTTCCAGGCACAGAGTTGGGCCTGGCAGGCACCAGAGGCCAGTCATGTTGTTATTTGGCTCGGGGCCTGCCTTGGGTCTCAGCCGCAGGTGTCGGCTCGGCCCCTCCGCCCCAGGAGCCGCCACACAAAAGCCAGCCCATCACAGGGTTGGAGGTAATTACATCTCTGACTTCCCAGCATGCCGGCCACGCTCATTACTGTCCGTCTCACACCTGGAGTTAGCCAGGGTTGGCTCGCTCTGCAGGCAAGGCCAAGGCCCCTCACAGCCAAGGCCAGGCTACTCAGGGTAGGACGGGCACCTGGGATTCTCGGGCTGGGTCCTGCCCCCTCATCCTCAGTGCCCCACGGGGAGGAGGCACTGGCCCTCGGCCTGATGCTCTCTTGTGAGGATGCGAGCAGGCAGAGGGGGAGGAGAGGGGGTGCTGGGGCCCCGCCACCTCCAAAGGGACTGGGTTCTGTGCCCAGACAGACACCGACGGGCTGAGGGACTTCCCGCGGGGTCTGTCTGTTCCTCTATGAAATGGGGACAGCGATGCCCTGCTGGGGGAGGGCGGGCCCACGAGTGATGGGGAACCGTAGCACGTTCTGCAAAGGACTGGGGCTCTTGGGGTCCCACCACCCCACCCAAGTGGGGCCAACCAAGAGAAGGGGCTGGTTGGGAGCTTTATGGAGGCGGCCCCTCTCATCAAGAGATCACACCTCCTCCCCCAGCAGCTAAAATAAGTCCTCGCTCCCACAAGTGCCTGTGGCTGCCACCAGGTGGTCCCCATCCCCCACCAAGCCCACCCTTAGCCACAGAGAATCTAGAAGCCGAGCTGGAGGAGGAGCACTCCCTAGGGAAACCAAGGCAGGGTGCGATGGGGGCACCCAGGGCCCCCTCCACAGCAGCTGGCCAGCTTGGGAGGTGTCCTTGGGAGCTCCTGCCATTCAGCATCCTGGCCTCTCTGTCCTTCCGGTACCCAGAGGATAGGGGTGAGCGGAAAGAGGTGGAAGGAGAATTTTCCAGCTCCATTCCCTCTGGGAGTAATGACCAGCTGGAGCCCAAGACAAGTCACCAGAAATGAGACTCATCTCTGAGTCACCAGAGACGAGAGTCACGGCCAGGGGCTCCAGGGCTGGTGCCCCCCACCCTCTGGGCCTCAGCTTGCCCACCTGCAAAATGGACTTGTCTTCTCCAGGCATCCAGCCAGGTCTGACCTGCTCCCTGCACGGCCTCCGTGCACAGAGGCTGGATTCGGGTAGTTTCTCCAACAGAAGGATAGCAGGGAGATGCCACATCCTCCTCCACGCTCTCCATCAATTAGGTGGCGCTAGCAGTAAGAGTCAGACACAACTGAGCGACTTCTCTTTCACTTTTCATTTTCATGCATTGGAGAAGGAAATGGCAACCCACTCCAGTGTTCTTGCCTGGAGAATCCCAGGGACAGAGGAACCCGCAGGCTACAGTCCATGGGGTCGCAGAGAGTCGGACACAACTGAGCATGCACACACGCACACATATACATTAGGGCCTGACCTCACAGCCTGCGTCAAACCAACCGTGGCTCTGAGCAAAACCGGGAGTGGATGCTCCCAGGGCATCCCTTCCAAGTGCTACAACTTCTTCCTCCTCAGGCTCTTTTCACTCTCACCCCTCCACCCACCTCCACTTTATCTCACTGCTCCAGTCTGAAATCTGATCCCAGCACACCCCACCTATAACCATCCACTCCTAGAATCTGCCCACTGTCCTCCCTGCGGTCCCCAGGCGGCTCCCGCTGCCTGCAGTGCTGATTCCATGAAACCGACATTCCCTTCTTCATTAGGTGCCACCTCTTTCGGAAGCCTTCCTCATCTCCCCAGGGATGGGATCTCGCTCCTCTCATTCCCCACACCCTATTCACATCCCTACTGGAGCCACTGCAACACACTCTCAAGCCCTGGGAGACCTGAAAAGCCACCTTGGCCACAGCTTCTAGTCTCAGCTTTCACACCTCCAGTGGTGGAGAGCTCACTAGCTCCCCCAGGCTCTTTTGTCTATCTGGGGCAGCCCCAACTGTTAGAAAGCCCTTCCCTTTCCTCCAAGCTGGCCCCAGGCCATAAAGAACCTGTTGGTGCCCTCTCCCTGGGCTGGCCCCGCCAGAAATCTGAGGGTAGCATCTGCATCCTCCCTGGTTTTTTTTCCTCAAGTTGACCAAGTTCCCTCTGCTTCAGATCCTTCCCAGAGGCCTTAAGTTGAAGCCCCTGCCCCAGATCTGTTCCACTTAGTCTCTGTCTTCTCCAGCAGGACAAGATAGAAACTGAATCTGCTGCTGACTGTGGTCTGAGCAGGGCCAAAGGTCTGACCCACCACCTCCCTCTTTCTACAAAGTCGACCTCTGTTAATGCAGCCAGAGATCACAGAAGCCAAGGAAGAAGCCCTTCCCCTCCCTGTTTACTTGGTTGGCTTTTGGGCTCAAATGAAGGATCTTCACTTGTTCTGACCCTTGTCCCAGTCTGTGAGAATCTGATGGTTTATGCCTTTGTTGCCCCCTCCTACTTTATCCCCATCTATGCCAAGGCCCTGATTGATTAGGGGCCCAGCTCCCTTGGGAACCGGCCAACCCTCTCAAAGTGGCAGTCACAGCTCCAGAAAGACGGCTGGACTAGAGTTGGGACTGGAGAGGCTGTGGTGCGGAGGCAGCAGCTGGAGTCGTGAGGCAGTTACAAGCTCCGAGGTACAACCGTCTTCCGGACAAACTCCCCCAGACATCACATGGGCACCTTGCCAACCACCTGGCCAGAACTAAGTTCCACTTTTTCCTCCTGAGCCCCCGTTCTTAAAGAGTCTCCGAAGCCAGAAACTGGGGGGCATCCACACTCTTCCTCCTCCTCTCATATCCAACCAACATCCAGTTGGTCCTGGTGTTTGTTTTTTGATCCTGGTGTTTTTAATTCGTGGCTTCCCAGGTGGCTCAGTGATAAAGAATCTGCCTGCCAGTGCAGGAGATGTGGGTTTGATCCCTGGTTTGGGAAGATCTCCTGGAGGAGGAAATGGCAACCCATTCCAGCATTCTTGCTTGGAAGATCCCATGGACAGAGGAGCCTGGTGGGCTATAGTCCATGGGGTCACAAAGAGTCGGACATGACTGAGCATGCACGCACATTTTTAATTATCTTTCAGGGGTTCTCAACCTTGGTCCAGCAACAGAGCCCCTTGGGGGTAGGGTGTTTTTGTTTGTTTGTTTGTTTTAAAAAAAAAACTTCCAGACCAAATGAGAATCTATGGGGGTGGCACGGTGAAGTTGTTTTTTTTCCTTAAAGCCCCTCAGTATTGGGAACCATTGGCCTGGTCTCTGGCCAGCTGGCTATCTTGACTCTGGTCTCATCGCCTCCAGCCTGAGCAATCAGAAAAGGAAGTCAGGGTGGGTGTGAGCACTGCCCCCACCACAGGGACCTGTTGAGACAGGGGAGGAGACCCCACTAGAAGCCCCCGCTGTGCAGCCCTGATGGTCTCTCTAGGCAGAGGCACCAGGATTCCACGATCCCTTCCTGGAAATAAGAGTGTGATTCCTCCAAGAGGTGCGGAGGCCAGGCAGTCTCCAGGCCTGTCCCGGGAGATGGCGGCTGGCCAGCAGGCAGGGTTGATTCATTGCTGCTGGAGCAGGAGTTGCTGTTGTCTGTCTCGAGGGCTATTTTCTTTTCCCCCTTCTTTTTAATGACTAATCAAAGCCTATCTCACTAAAGCAGAGAGGCCCAGAGCTGAGTCAGGGGTGTGCCAGAGACTGAGATAGGTCTCTAGAAAGAAAGGACTCTCTCTGACCCCTTCCTCTTTTCCCCACCCTGCAACCACCCC
>NW_011494912.1:4552160-4552685 GCF_000754665.1 Bison bison bison | reverse complement strand
CAGATCGCCTCTGCCAGTCTACCCCTTAGCAGGGCCCCAGCACAACTCAGGGAAGCAGCTTCAGGGTGTGGGGAGGGGCTGGGCTCTGCCTCCCTCCAGGTGCTGTGTGACCTGAGATAAACTCCTGGCCCTTTCTGGACCTCAGTTTTCCACTCTGTAGAATAGGAAGTTGCACTAGATAGTCCCTGGACACCATCTGCACCTCAGATGGACATGTGCCCAAATTCATTATTAATTTTTTTTTTTTTTTAAGAAATCCCAAGAAGGTGATGGGAAGGAAGGAAGGGCCCCTAGCCTGGGTCTATTCTTACATCCCCCCTTTCTTCTGCTCTGCAGGGTGAAGCCGGCCGGCTCCATTATGCAGACAAATGAGCACGGAGAGGTTAAGGCACCCACCTGCCTGTTCTTGCTCCGAGACCCTCAGTCCCTTCAGAAGTCGGCAGAGGGGGCACTGGGCTTCACCACTCAGGCCTGCCTGCTGCCCCGGTGAGCGAGGGGGGACCCTGGGTGTCAGACCCAGGCATC
>NW_011494912.1:4548913-4552060 GCF_000754665.1 Bison bison bison | reverse complement strand
CCCTCCTCCCAGTCAAATCCAGCTCCTCCCCCCGGCGATCTCAGACCTCTTGTTCCAGGAAGGTTGCTGCTCTGACTGCCCAACGCTCCCTCCCCTCTCTGGCTTCTGGCTCCTGCACAGGCCCCCGCTGTGTCACATGGCCCAGGAGGTACAGAAACAGAGTTCTGCGCCCAGGGAGGGGTGTCAGCTCTGAGCAGTCCTTGGAAGGAAAACCGGGGAGGCCTTAGAACTGGGGGACGGAGGTGGCTGCTGGCCAGGCTGGGGCTGCCTGGGGACACGTGTCCCCAAAGTCCCCCTGGTTTTATACATTCTGGTCGCACACGTCCGCACCCGTCTCCTTGGGCTCCAGGTTGCCCTTTTGATCTCCGAGGGCTGTTGGACGCTTTCAGGCCCCCACACTGGCCCTGGATGACCCCTTCCTTCTCTCTCTGCAGGAGAGGATCAGCCCCCGTGAGAGATGAGGAGGGCTGGAGAAGGCTGGAGGGCTGGGCCCGGCCTGCAGCGCGGAGGAAACATGCCAGCTCCTTCCCCAAGTGTGACTTTTATAAATAAGCTCCCTTCTCTTGCTTTCCTTCTTCCAAATGTGGTGGCGTGGGGTGAGGAAGGAGGAGGAGGGGGGAGGGAGGGGGGAGGGAGGGGTGGGGATGGGTGCAAGCAGCTGTCCCAAGCACCACCCTCTGTCCAGCCCAGCCAGCACTGGCCCTCTCGGTTCCTTGGGGATTCTGGTTCCTGGGGTTCAAGGTCTCCCTCAGATATAGAATTGGAGTCAGGAGACCCGTGACTGCTTGCCCTAAGAAGCTGAATTCTCAGTTTTCCTATACCTACTTCCTAGATGGGAATCTGTGCAGCCCAAAGGAAGACTTGTGGGAATGGCCGCCCCCCCTAGACTAGCGGTTGCACCCCACTCAGTGTGGGCTTCTGCCAGCTGATCCTCAAGGGTGCTAGCAGCCCCTAAGGGACAGGGCCACCCAGCCACGAGTACGGCAGCCTGCGTGGGCAGTGAATGCCTGGAGTGGGGGAACGTCTGGAGAGGAAGCCTCAGATTACTTTAGAGAAGCCAGGCCTCATCACCTAAGGACCAGTCTGGCTAGCGTGTGTGCGTGTGTATATGTGCTGGGCTCGGGGAGGGATTCACCAGAGCAAAGACCTAGCTTCAAGCTCCTACAGTCCAATGTCTCTTAGCCCTTAGGTCTCAGCCGCGTCTAAGTCTGACTGTTTTCAGGCCTAGGTAAAGCCCCTTCATCCCACCTGATCTGCCAGGCTAGCCACATCTCTCTCTCTCATGCCTCTGTCTTCCCTTCAGTGAAGGGGATGAAGGGGATGAAGGTGATGAGTCAGAAGACGTCAGATGTCAAGGGCTCTGTTCCCCCTGAGCACTGGTTCCCACAGACACTCTGGTCTGACCCACCAGGCACCCAAACACCAGGAAATGCACTACACGCCCTTCATCCCCAAGATAACAACGCTCCTTCTGATTCAACTGCGCACAGGAAACTTGAGGGCAACCGCAAGCCTGGCAGGGGAAGTGTTTATAGACACCATATTCGACATGAGGGACCATCTTCTTCCTTTGAAACCTCCAGGGGTTTACCCTGAGGTGGGGGGTGCTGGGGGGGGGTGCTGGGCACTCAGCCAGGAATAATACAGGTCTAATGGGAGAGTGGGGCTGGCAGCCACAGCAAGGGGGTGATGGAGGCAGGAGAGCACAAGTGCCAGCCCCAGGCTGCCCAGGAGACAAGACTGGTACGATGGGGGAGAGCCAGGCACAAGCGCAGGGAAGCTGTGTGCAGAGAGGACCAGCCATGGGATCACAAGCCCAAAGGATACTTGGGACTTTCCATATAAGGGGTCCAGGTCTCTGGCTCTAAGCTGGGTAGCAGGGGAAGGGTTCTAGGGAGACTCTGCCCCACCCCCCACCCCCGCAAGAGATCAGCAGGGTGGTCAGCCAGGGCCTCAGAGGAGCCTCAACCTGGTCTAGAGCCCTGATGTCCGGGTTCCCCGCAGGCAGGCTTCACTTCCTTCTGTGCACGGTCCCGGCCGCGTAGCCCCTCCCAAGATTGCCATCTTTAAGGGCAGAGGTGCTAACACCCTGGTTAAGAGCAGAGGCCAGGGGAGAGGGGCTTTGATGATAAGGAGCAGGCAGCAGGGATCTCTGTCTGGGCTGGCAGAGGGCGGACTCTGACTCGAAACCTTTGCGCATCCTTCTGCTCCCCCCACTGGAACCACGCCCCAGAAGCCACACCCCAGTGGCCTCCGAAACACAGGTGGAAAAAAATAGGTTCAAGTCGGAATACGATCTGGAAAACCAGGAAGGGTCTGGAAACGCCGGCTCCCGGCTGCCCGGAAGCCAAGAAGAGGGAAAGACAGCGGGCCTGACCCCTCCCGGATCGGGGAGGGCAGCAGCTGCCGATCACCACCGGCTGGGGGGCCACAGGGATGGGAGCTACAGGTGACGGAAGGTGATGGGGGCGGCGGCCGTCCCGCGAGACAGCGCCAGCCCGAGAAGCCCGGCCCCACCCGACCGGCCAGGTTCCGCAGCGCGCCCTGCAGCCGGGCTCTGGACAGGGGACCGCCCCCGGCCGTTCCCTTCGCACAGGTCCCGCCGTCGGTCTAAACCAGAGGGAGGGCAGGAGGGTCAGTGAGGAGGCACAGCGGGGAGACAAGGGTCGGGACCTGCTCCGCCGGGCGACGGGGAGGCCAAGCTTCGGTCCCGCCACCGATATTCCAGAATATCCCTCCGAAAACAAGGGGGGCGCCGAAAAGTTTATCTAGGACCCCAGGTTCCAGCCGCCAGCCCGCGGGCCATCGGAGCCGAGCTCACGCGAGCTCGTGACCCCAGTGGGTCCGAGGGGCGGGACCCGGGGCGGTCGGGGTCCCCGGCTTCGGCACCGCTCGCTCCCGCCCTGGCCGGGGACGCAGGGGCGACCGCCCCAGGGGCCGCTAGAGCCGCTCGGGAAGAGGACCGGGCGCTGGGCGCCGGCGGCCAGCGGCGCCGCGCAGGGGTCGGACTCACCGTGCGGAGCTCCTGGGTTCGGTCCTTCATGCTCCCGGGAGTGGCAGCAGCGCCGGCTGCAGCCCGGTGAGCCCCGCATGCGCGGCGGCCGCCCCGCGGCTGCGCAGCGCCAGCCCGGCCCCGCCCCGGCCCCC
>NW_011494912.1:4536894-4548740 GCF_000754665.1 Bison bison bison | reverse complement strand
GAAGGGTCACAGACCCCGGGACCTCGTTCCCTTGCGTTCCCAACGTCCGTTCGACCCCGCCCGGAGGTCCCATCCCAATCCTCCCTCGACTCAACCGCTCAGCATCCCTCCTTCTGGACATAGACAGTGTTTTTGGATCTTCACCTCCAGAGCTCCTCACATCTCTGCTAAAGGCCAGACACCACCTCCCTCCTTAATTTTATTGCCTTGGGGTCTGCAGCATCACCCCACTCCACAAACCTCCAGAGTTCCAGCCTTTGTGCCTCCCACCCCTTCGGCCTTCCCCCCAGTATCTCATCCAGACTCAGGCTCAGGAGGATTTCCTCTTTCCCCAGGATTTCTCGGTTCACAGTCTGATGCTGAGTGACCACCTCCTTTAGTTTCTACTCTCAGCAAGATTGCAGGAACCCCTCCATTTGGGGGGAAGGAGATCTAGGTTATTGCCTCATCTCGTTCTCCTTCCCCTGTATTCCCAACCCTGCATCCCAGCCCCGAGCCTGAGAGCTTATTTCCTGTCTAGAAGCTGAGGGTAGCTAAGCAGGGGCCCAGCTCCACTGGACTAATGGGAAGATCTTCGCAGCGCTGGAGAGGGATGGTGGCTGGGGGTTAGTCAGTAGCAGATGCTCCTTTCCGGGTTCCTGCCAGCCTCTTGTTGAGCAACAGCCACTTGCACACCCCCAGCTGCCCCCTCCGTGCCCTGGCCCAGACGCTCTTGACCTGGAGCCAAGCATTCCCCCTTCCCCTCCCCGGGGGCTGCCAAAGGTGTTGCTCTGGAGTTGAGCCAGCCCCCTGCTGCACAGTGTGTCAGAGCCTGGCACTTCTCCCAGACTGTGGGCTCAGGTTAGCTGCCTGGCAGACGGGCTGGAGGCACTGTTCCAGCCATCCCTCCTTCCCTGGAAAGTCCGGCCCAAGGCTAGCTCACATGTAGCCTGGCCTGAGAGACAGCCACACCCCTTCCACTTGTCCAGACCTCAATCTTGAGTAACCCACACAGCAAGTGCTGGTGGTGCCCTGTTTGACAGATGCAAGACCGGGACTCATCTACTAGGGGGCTTGCCCAGGGTTCCAGGGGACAGGTGGCAGGGAGAGTGCTGATTCCTGGTCCAGAGTGCTTTCCTGTGTGCAGGGTGACTCAGTGGGGTGAGTCATGGGTGCAGCCCCGGAGCTCGTTGTCTGGCCCTGTGGGGGAGAGGACAGGAAGGGGAGACACAGCTCCTGCCCTCAGAGAGTCCTGGTACCATGTCAAGCATCCCTTATTGAGATGCATATTAAATGGTAGCGTGAAAAATTAATAAAGAATGAATGTGTGCCCTTCACCTTAAACTACCTTTCTGATACAGGTCTTACGCTCATTCATTCATTCATCGAACATTAGCTGGGAATGCATGTTCTGGGGCCACTGTTCTGCTCTTAAGGTGCTCCTGGGTTGTGGGAGGGACATGATTTCAGTGTGTAAGGGATTCAGGGTGGCTTCCCAGAGACAGTGATGTTCAAGCTGGATGTTGAAGGAGTGGTGTGCAGCAGGCAGTGCTGCAGGCTTTCTGGACAGAAGGAGCATGCCCAGACACTGGGGGTGGGAGTGTGGAGCAACCAGAGAACCTCAGGAACCTGCTGTGATGCTCAGGCACAGGAGTGGGGAGCAACCAGAGAACCTCAGGAACCTGCTGTGATGCTCAGGCACAGGGGTAAGCGTGGGTGGGAGATAACACCAGTGAGAGAGGCCTTGAATGTTAAACTTCATCATGCAGACAAGGTTGGAAGGCAATCAAAGGTCCAACTTTCACTCCCTTAATCAAAAAGTATTCATTGAGCATATACTGTGCTGTGCTAAGTTGCTTCAGTCGTGTCCAACTCTTTCCAACCCTATGGACTGAAGCCCGCTGGGCACCTCTGTCCGTGGGATTCTCCAGGCAAGAATACTGGAGTGGGTTGCCATGCCCTCCTCCAGGGGATCTTCTCTAGCCAAGGATCAAACCTGTGTCTTTTAACATCTCCTGCATTGACAGGTAGATTCTTTACCACTAGCGCCATCTGGGAAGCCCTGAGCGACTGACACTGTCACTGAGCATCTACTATGTACTGGTTATTCTAGATGTTGGACACGTGACAGACAAAAGTCCTTGTGCTCATGGGGTTCTGGAAGAGGAAAGAGATGATAAATAAACAACATATATAATGGTGATAATAAGTTATGGAGAAGATAAAGTAGGACAGAAGGGTTAGGGTGCTGGCTTTGAGGGAGGGAGCCACATCGATCTCTGGGGGAAGAGCATTCTGGCGAGGAAGCATCAGGTGCAATGGCCAGGAGCAGGGAGTATGCCTGGCATATGAGAGAGACAGTAAGGAGGTGAGGATGCCTGGAACGTGGTAGGTGAGGAAGAGCTCCAAGGAGGTGGTATCAGAGTAGATGGAGGGGCCTTGAAAGGGACTGTGTCCCTTGACTTTGCCTCTGAGAGGGATGGGAGCCCCCAGAGGGTTTTGAGCAGAGGACCTGATCCATCTTGGACTTCAGCAGGATCGCTCTGATTGCTGGGTGGAGAATGGATGGAAGAGGACATAGGAGGAAGCAGGGATGTATTTAGGAAGTGATTGCTATTGTGTGTGTGGCTGGGACAAAGGTGATGGCAGTGGTGGTGATAGAAGTGGTCACATCCTGGAAACATTTTAAAAAATTTATTTAGCTTTACTTATTGGCTGCATCTTGTGGCTTGTGGGACTTAAGATCCCTGACCAGGAATTGAAACCAGGCTATGGTAGTGAAAGGGTTGAGTCCTAACCACTGGACCTCCAGGGAATTCCCCTGGATACTTTTTTTTTTGCCTGCACCACGAAGCTTGTGGGATCTTAGTATTTATCCTGACTACAGCACTTATTGTACTGTTTGGATATAGTGTGTGTTAGGTGTCTGTCCCCTCGTTGGATGGGGACACCTAAAGGAAAGGAGGGGCTTCCCAGGGGGTGCTAGTGGTAAAGAACCTGCCTGCCAATGCAGGAGATATGAGACTCGGGTTTGATCCCTGGGTTGGAAAGATCCGCTGGAGGAGGGTATGGCAACCCACTCCAGGATTCTTGCCTGGAGAATCCCATGGACAGAGGAGCCTGGTCGGCTACAGTCCGTGGGGTCACAAAGAGTGGGACACGACTGTGCAATTCAGCAGCACAAGGGAAGGAACTGGGTCAGGCTCCTGTTGATTCCCCAGGAATGGCACAGAAAGTGTGTTTGCGGAGTAAGCGATAAACATTGGCACGTGTGGATGAACTGTGTTCCTGTAAAGGAGCAGGGACAGGTTGGGCATCTGGAAGCCCTCTAAGCCCAGGCACAGTTTGGGGTTTCCATTTTACAGGCTGGGAGGGAGCAGGTGGCGGTCCTTGCCCACCAGATGGCTGATATTGGCAACTGCTGCCACCTGCTGGGCAAAGCCGGTGTTGCCTCGGCCATGCCCTTGCCTTGGAGCACCTGTGTGCCCAGGTTGGGATGAAGACAATCATCACCTGTCCTCCAGACTGGTGGGAGAGACACCCTGACCATGACAAGACAATGATGGGGAAGTCTAGGGGCTGTTGGGGTCAGGAGGAGGAATGGAGGCAGTTTATATAGGATTTGGGAGCAGAACTGTCCTTGGGGCCAACTTGTGGGGGCTGCAGAGCAGGAAGAGGCAGCTGACCCAGGCTCCATGGCTGGGGGAAGTGTGTGTGTGTGTGTGTGTGTGTGTGTGTGGTCAATGTTCTCCATTGTGGCTTTTCTGCTGCTTTCTGGCAGGATTTCTCCTTCTTTCTCCTCTCCTGGGTAGTCTGGCCCCGGCCCATTGTTGTACAAAGTGCTGGCCATTGTGTAAGCCTCACCCTTACTGTGACCCTATCAGGGACGCCCTCCTTAGTTTCAATTCACAGACGAGACGACGAGGCTCAGAGAGGTAAACGCACAGCAGGCATTGAGGGTTAGGTGACATGGTTTCTAAGCCACCTAGCCCTTGCAACCCAAGCTGTTTTGACCACCAAGCCTGGCCCTGCCCAGCAGGCAGCTCTCCTTCTTCTTCCAAGCTCCAGACTCCCAGCCCACCGTCAACCTGTAACCATCTTCCAGTTCAGTCTTGAGGCTTGGGCTCAGCCATGCTGGGGGTGCAGTGGAGGAGGGAGACTCAGGGAGTAGGCAGCTGGGGAAGGAGTCTCACTGCTCAGCATGTGATACTGGAGGTAGGGTGGGTGATGGAATTGACAATATGCTTGAATACATTGCCCTCCTTTTCCCAACAAGATATTTTTAAAAAAGGAATTTGGCCCACTATTCTAATTAAAACATTTAGGGATGCAGATGAAACACGTAACTCCCTGGTTATGATATTTAGTGAAAACATTTCATATTTAAAATTATTTTTTTTCAAATTGTAAGATTTTAAAGCACATATTTTTAAGAATAACTTTATTTCAAAGGCAATTCTTTTCCATGCTCACGGTTTGTGAAAGTTGATTTAAACCCTTCACTTGCATTTGTGCTGCTCATTGGCATCTGCCATGAGCCATACCCAGCCCCTCGTTTGACTTCCCCCATACAGTTTTCTCGAATGTATCATCTTCACTTGTGTGTGGAAATACAGACCTTTTGAATTCATAAATGATGCTGTTGCTGGAAAAATTATTATTCCAAGTCATGAGAATGGCTATTTTTCATCTAAGTGATAGGTTAATATTTGCAGTTTCCCTAGGGCCCATGGACGGAGGAGCCTGGTGGGCTGCAGTCCATGGGGTCTCGAAGAGTTGGACACAACTGAGCGACTTCACTTTCACTTTTCACTTTCATGCATTGGAGAAGGAAATGGCAACCCACTCCAGTGTTCTTGCCTGGAGAATCCCAGGGACAGAGGAGCCTAGTGGGCTGCTGTCTATGGGGTCGCACTGAGTCGGACACGACTGAAGTGACTTAGCAGCAGCAGTAGGGTAGCACAGAATTACATAAACTAGCAGTCTCCTAGTCTTTTCTTATTCTCCTTCTCTTTCTTCACAGAACTTCTTACCATCTGGTGTACTTTTTTGTTTATCATCTGTCTCCCTTCACTAGAACGTGAGCTCGGGAGGCCAGGGAACTTTGTCTGTCTTCCTGCTTTCCATCACCGGGAAACAGCCTGAAGCAATAGTAGGTGCTCAGTAAATACCTGTGGAATGAATGAATATAAGGCTCTTAGAGGGCCTTCCCTGGTGGTCCAGTGGTTAGGTCTTGTCTTCCAGTGCAGTGGGCGTGGGTTTTATCCCTGGTTAGGGAACTAAGATCCCACATATAGTGAAGCACTACCTCCCCCACCGACCCCGGAAAAAAAATCTCTTAGAAATGTCTGATAGCCCAATGGCAGCCAGGGCCATGTATGCAGATAGGACTGGGGTGGGGTGAGAAGGCAGCTCTGCTGGGCCCAACCCCTTGAAAGGAGGGCATTTAAGTCAGGGGCAGCCTGTTGTCTCAGGGGATTACCTATATATAGGATTAGCTACATACATTGAACAAATTACAAGAATGTATTGAAGACAACTGGGGAAAAGGGAGTAAAAATCTGGAAAGGGGGAAAGCTATGATGAACCCAGTGCCACTGGACTGGAACGTAATGTCTGAATGACCACTATCTTTCAATACATGGAAGTTGTATTTGTTTGGGTTTTCGGAGAACCAAAACCAATATGATAAATATAGAGAAAGAAATTTTATTATGAGGAATTGACTCATGCCATTATGGAGGCTGAGAAGTCTCACAGTCTGCTGTCTGCAAGCTGGAGACTTGGAAAGCGGGGTGCTGGAGTTCCAGACTGAGAAAATAGGCCTGAGAAGGGGCAGTGCCCTGGTGGTGCAAGTACCAGCCCAAGGGCAGGAGAAGACCAAGATCTCAGCTCAACAGGCTGGAAGAGAGAATTTAGCCTTTCCTCTGGCTTTTTGTTCTATTCAGGCCCTCAATGGGTTGGATGATTCCTGTCCATCTTGGGGAGGGCCACCGTTTTATTCAGGCCACCAAGTCAAATGCTAATCTCTTCTGGAAACACCCTCACTGACACACCCGGAAGTAATGTTTAACCAGATAACTGGGCATCCAGTGACTCAGTCCTAAGTTGACACACAAAATTAACTCTCACACAGATGAAGGAACAGAGGTATAAATGTGCATGTTTATGTGTGTATGGAGAATGTGAGTCTACTGAGTGGGCCTGGCAGGAGACGTTACCTTAACTGCATTGAGCACAACTAACACCCACATCTTGGTTTCTAAATACTATTCACCACCAAAAAGAAATAGGTATTCTTGCCAAAATGGATAATTCTAGGGCTGGGGGCAGGGAAAAATAAGGTGAACCTGGAATATCTTCTTGAGCCAGAAAGAATGGAAGATTCCAAAGAAGGATGTGACACATTAAAATGAAGAGGTCAGTAAGGGGTACCCACTGACCAGTTCTGGACAATATGAGCATCAAAATAAATGATAAGAATGTGTTATAGCCTACTGAATATATTAGAATATCACAAGTCCACCTGACATAAGTAAAATGAATAAATGGGGTGAAGTAAAAGTTCTTCTTTATATTAATAATAGAAGGCCAACTAATAAATGCGGAAGAAATTATTAAACTGGAAAACTCCATTTGCAAGCCATTGTATTAATTCAGACAAGATACATCAATGGATGCTGAAACCTATGATCATAAAATACCTCATTTTCTCAATACTAATTATGATCAAATGATCAATATTAGCAGCACCACCAGTCATGGTTCCAAATGATACTGGATGTAAGAACACAGCATCGGGAATTCCCTGGTGGTCCAGTGGTTAGGACTTGGCACTTTGGCGCTTTCACTGCCATGGCTTGGGTTCAATCCCCGTTCAGGGAACTAAGATCCCACAGGCTCCGCGGTGCAGCAAAACAAAAAAACCCACAGCATCTTTTTTTTGTGATATTTCTGCCCAAAATGTGTAACAGTTGTTTAAATGTGCGGGAGGAACGAACAAACCCATATCAAAGAACAGGCCAGTCTACAAAATAACTTCCCTGTAATCTTCAAACACGCCAAGGTCAAAATTCAAAGAAAGGTTGCAAAGTTGTTCTAGATTGAGGGAGAGAGATGTGACAACTGGGAGCAATGTTTTACACTAGATTTTTTTTTTTTTTTTTTACCCTAAAAGGAATTTTTTTTGGGGGGGGACATTACAGTTTGAAATTGTTTCAAAGAAAAAAGTTAAAATAAACATCATGAATTTTAGCCTGGCATGAATGTTAGCCCTTCTGGCTGACTCCGGCTGGCCTTCAGGACTCATTTTCAGACAAGCTCCTGTGGAATCCCCATGACTGGATGTGAGGGCCCTCTGTGCTCCCCCTGTCCCTGGGCTCTCTAACACCCTTCTCTGATAATACCCAGAGTTCCGAGAGCAGGGGTCCTGTCTGGATCATGACAGAGTAGCCTCCTCCGGAAATACACTGAATGCAAACTTCCACAAAAGGGGTGTTTAGGGGTACAGCTCAGTTCTACCTCTTCACTGGGGTTCAGTCAAAGAAACTGGGATGTCTGGCTGTTGGAGGTGCACCTGGCTGAGTGGGACCCACGGACCATCAGGAGTCATGTCTACAGGGAGCTTCCTAGTGGGGATCTTGGAAGAAGGATATACTGTTTAGAGCAGGACCGAGGGTCTAATGTCCAAGGTGGACATGTGCTGCAGAGGTCTCTCAAAGGGGAAGCCCTTTTATATCTTTGATGTCACCTGGGCACTCAGCGGTTGCAGCTAGAAAGGTGTGGGATACTGAGATTCCCCATCCCCACCCACGCTCCAGGATCAGAATGTGGGGAGTATTCAGGGGATAATGAGCAATAATGTAGGAATACTGGAGGATATTTCTAGGGAGGATGGATGTTCAAGATGTTAGAATTTTTTTTTTTGCTATGCAACTTGTGGGATTTTAGTTCTCTGACAAGAGATTGAACCTAAGCCCCTGGCAGTGAGAGCATGGAGCCCTAACCACTAGACTGCCTGGGAATCCCCAAATGGGAACTGTTTTTGCTAAGATGTTAGGAGAAATTTGCCTAGTTAGACCTATTTCCCTTCTGGTTCTGGTTATATGGATGATGCCGTTCATTCAGGGTTCCAGGATGCCAGCTCTGCAGGATAGGGGGGTGGGGCACCAGTCTCAGCACTGGAGCCAGCTGGGCTCTGTCCCTCCTTTCTCATCTGGCTTCCCAGGTGGCTCAGTGGTGAAGAATCTGCCTGTCAATGAAGGAGCTGCAGGAGACGTGGGTTTGATCCCCGGATCAGGAAGATCCCCTGGAGGAGGAAATGGCAACCCACTCCATTATTCTTCCCTGGAGAATCCCATGGACAGAGGAGCCTGGGTGCTGCAGTCCACAGGGTCACAGAGTCTGACAGGACTTAAGTCACTGAGCACAGGCTCTCACGCTCCTTTCTCATTTCCTGATATGAGTGGAGCGCCCCCTTGAGGTGCAGGGCACGAATGACTGGGCAAGGAAGGGGCTGAGAAAACTGGGTCTGGCCAGAGGGTTCCAGGAGGGGAGACAAGGGCACGGCCAGCCGGCCGGGGGTGGGGCCTGACAGGGAGTGCCCGGACAGGAAGCAAGGGCAAAGGGCCATGTCCTCCGCCTGCCCCACCCCGCTGACAAGAGTCCCAGTCGCCAGGCCACCCTCTCAGTCTGGGGCCCTCGAGGGGTAAGTTGTCCTTCGGAAGCCACTTCGCCCCTTTTGTGGGGATCGGATAAGAATGCCTTTCCTCCCTGGGGGTCCAAACACCCAGCCCCTCTGCTCCCTGTTAGGTGGAAAGAGGGGGGCCACACCTACTATCCCCTCAGCAGGAAGCAGAGACTAGGGCACTGGCGGGCAGGTGCAAAGTGTCTCAGACCCTTCCCCTCCTGACATCGGCATCAGGATCAAGGTCAGGGCGGAAGGGCCACGTGGGGCACCTCATCCAGGCAAGACCCAGAAACCCCTGTTCCCTCCTCTGTCGCCCGACTGCAGAGCCAGGAATCCCAAGCAGCTGGAGCACTGGGGGACACCCAGACAGAGCCTTCGCTGGACCAGGTCCTCCGGGAGCGAGATGACGCTATCGCCAAGTGAGAGGCAGCTGCTTGCGGGGGTTGGGAGGGCGGTGGATGGCTCCCCATCGAGGCTCTGTCCTGCCAGGAGGGGAAGCGGGGAAGTCGGGCATTCCTGGGAGGAAAGCTGCATAGATACTTGTACGAATACTGTCCCAAGGCAGGGGGCTGTGGCCACACTGGTCCACCCCCAGGGCCCAGAATCATGTCTGCAGGGCCTGAGCCTCAGGCTGCTCTCTGCCCCCATCAGGAAGCGGGCCGTGGAGGCTGAGCTGGACACCTGCAGAGCCAAGCTGCGTGCTGTGGAGGCCCAACTGCTGGAAGTTCTGGAGGAGAAGCTGAGACTGAGGCAGGAGGTGGAGGCCTGGGAGGCAAGGTGGGTGTGCCGGCCGGGCCTGGGAGGCAGGGCCAGACAAGCACAGGCCTGGCCCCTGACCCTGCTCTCCTGGCCCCCAGGAGGACATGCAATGGCTGGTGAGGCAGCAGGTTGAGAGTCAGCTGCAGAGAGAGTCCCGGGGCGCTCCGGGAGCCCCCGCGGACCCTGGAACTGCCAGGACCCCCTGGATCCGATTCCCCCTGAGTCGGTGGGGACGCTGGCGGTGAGAAAGCTCAGCCCAAGACCTTGGGAGGAGTGTCTTTATTCATTAAAGTTTGAGGTCTGACCCCTTCTGAATCCTCATGCCCTTGGAGTGCCCACCTGAGTGCTTCTGTACAGAAACAAGGAGCAGGATACAGAGCCTTGACGCCTGGGGTTTCACGTCCCCTCTGGCCAGCAACCCTTAGGCCAGGAAGCTTTGGACTGCCGCCATGAAGTCCTGTGGGCGGTCGCTATGGACCAAGTGGCCAGCGTTCGGCACAGTCTGCATCTGGGCCCGAGGAAACAGCCGCCTAATCTCAGGGTAGTGGCTGGGACTGAACACCAGAGAGAAGGCAGCCGAGAAGGGATGACAGGAGGAAAGTGGAGAGAGAAGGAGGGACACAGAGGCCAAGCGGGGAAAGAGGGAGAACCACGTGAGTCTATGTGCCCAGTGGTGTTTCCGGTTTTCAGGCACCCCTTACCCACACCCCAGCCCTCCCCAAGGCAGGCTGAGGGGCTGGGTAAGTCGGGTATGCCCGTCCCTACCACCCAGCCTGGCTTACAGCAGGAATTGAGAGTTTCCACCCCGGAGGAAGAGGGTTGGCCCAGAGTAGGTTTCTTGTCGTGCGGGGAAGTCCAAGATCTTGTCCAAGTGCTGGGCCAAGGCGTCCAAGTTCAGCCTCCACACGAAGCGCCCGTCCACCTCCACCAGGTTGGTGAGCAGCAACTGCCGAATGCTCGCGCTCTGTGGGGGTCCCGCAGTTGCGGGGTGGGAGGTTCTGTGTGAGGCCTGGGGCTGCCACTCTTCCTCTGCCCACACCACGCAGGGGCTTGCGTGCATTACCTGGATAACAGAGCGGAGCCTTTCATCGGCCAGTTTTCGGGCGCCGGAAAGGGACGCCTCATTCGCCATGTCCACGGCCCTCATGGCTGCAATGTAGTTTGGAAAGTTCGAGCTGGATGTGGTCTCCACTTGGCTGATGTCCACGGCAATCAGGCGCTCCACCAGCTCTGGCTGCGGGAGAGAAGCAGACTGGGTACCTTAGGGCAGGTTCCTGGATCTGGAACTCGGCCATCCAAGGCTCGCTGGAGTTCCAGGCTGCCTGCTGAGCGCTCAGGGTCGACAACAGATAGGAGGAAGCCCTGGAGAGAGACGGCTCACCCTCTGAAGTGCCAGCAGCATGGCGGTCCTGCCTCCCATGCTGTGGCCAATGAGGACGCAGGGCACCAGGCCCAGGTGGGGTAGGAGGTCTTGCAGATCCTTGCTCATGGCCTCGTAGCTCATGTCTGGGCTGTGGGAGCTCTCACCATGGTTCCGAGCATCCACTGTCAGCACCTGGGGAAGCGGGAGGTGGGGAGCAGCGCTAGCATCCAGTCAGGGCAGAGCCAAAAGCCTGGCAGATCTGCAGGCTGAGGGAGGTGGAGAGCCCGGGGTGGGGGAGATCCAGAAGGGGGAAAGGGCCCGGATGGTGAGAAGACCCCCGTTCTCAGACCTTGGTGGCCCAGATGAAGAACCGGAGCCACTGTGCCAGAAGGCCCAAGGAGTGTGACCACATCTCCAGACATTTGGCCTAGCTGGCTGGCAGCTACAGAGAAAGCAGACAGCAAGAACTGGCAACAGCTGGAGCACAGCAGGGCGGGCAGCTGCAGGAGGTGGAAAGCCCGTCATCCCCTGGTGAACAAGCAGGGTCTGGCCCCCTTAGCGGGCAGGATGTTGGTGCCTAGGTATCTGAGAGCAGAGGCTAAGTCAGGGTGGATCACACAGACGGAGATCTATAATACGAATGAAGGACTGGGTGGGTGAAAGCACCAGGGAATGAATGGGGTTCGTCGTGGGCCTGGGTCTGCCCTGGGGCCTCCAACCTCAGAAGGTCAATCTCTTCTTTGATTTCTTATCAGAGAGACCCGCCGCTCCCAAGCGTTAGGGACAGAGAAGCTGGCCACACCTCGGCCTCCTCTAGGGCCCCGCCCACCCAGACCCCACCTCCCTCAGGGCCCCGCCGACTCCAGAAGCTCACCCTCCGGCCTGTCTGCTGAGCCAGGGCCTTGGCGACGAAGTTGAAGTTGGTTTTGCTGCCGAAGAGCCCATGCAGAAAGACAAGGGCGGGGCTAGCTGCCTCGCCGTCCAGAAGCTTGTAGGAAAGCCGCACCGGTCTGGCGGGAGGAACGAGGGTGGGAGAAGTGTCTGAGCCAGCAGGGG
>NW_011494912.1:4531381-4536794 GCF_000754665.1 Bison bison bison | reverse complement strand
GAGGGGAAGCGAGTGGCCTGGGAGAGGGAGGGCCCAAGCGGAGGAAGCGGAGCCAACTGGGACAAACTCGGGGGGCGGGGGGTCGCGGGGGGAGGAGCGAGGGACGGCCTCCCAGCGGACGCCCTTGACTGACCTCGGCTCGGTGCCGCCTTGACTGCTGCTGGGTGCGATAGGCAGTCTGGAGAAGCTCGAATTGGAGAGGCCGATCCCCCTATAGGGGGCCGTCCAAGCACGCGTCCAGCGGAGCATCTCCAGGATCTGCTACCCGGCGCGCACCTCGTGCTGTCCCCTTGGCTCCGCCTCGCTCAGGGCCTCGCCCAATTCCGGCCGGAGCTCCGGCTTCTCCCCGCCCCCTAGCGCAGAGCGCCCCGCCTTCGCTCACGTCTCCTTACGTAATCCCGGAAACAAGTCTCTCTTCTAGGCTCCGCCCCTTTCGCCCGTACGTAACCCTGCGGGTGCCACGCCCACAGGCGAGAGCCCCGCCCCTGGCCACGCTCCGGGCGGAGCCACCCAACACCCTGACCCCGCCACGCTGAGCTCCCTCTCGGCTCCTCCCAAGTGGAGAACCTATGCCGGGAATCAGAGCTTTCGTTTTGGAGTCTGGTCTCGGTCGCTCAGGATGTAGTCACGGGGTTTGGGCTTGAACTCTGGTCGCGGGGCAGATCCTTGGCAATCCGCTGAAGTCCGGCCTGGCCCTGCTGCGGCCTGCTCCTCTGCCCTCTAGCGCCGGCTTGGGTAGATGCGGTATTTTCTGTGCGGCGGGCGGCGGCCGGAGTGGCTCCCCTCGCCGAGACGCCAGCTTGGAGGCGCCGTGCTCCACTGCCGCGGGCCCAGGCAGGCCGGAAGGAGCAGAACAACTCTCACTAATCTTGAAGTCGACTCTAGAAGGAGCTCGGAGAGACTCTGGAGGTCGTCTCCAACCTTCCCGCCTCCCCGCCCTTTACAGATGGGGAAACCGAGGCAAATAACTTTTACAAGCAGTAGAACCGGAATCTCTGGTCTTCGAGTCAAGGTGGGAGGCCCGTTGTTTGTACTAGAGAGGGCATTTGCTTAGTGCACTGAGCTGTATTGGGTTCAGCTGTGCTCACCACGCCCCCCATTTATCAGCAGAGAAATAATAAATAATCCTCCCACCCGCTCAGCACATCGTGCAGGGATGTCACCCCCTTTTTGGAACCCTGACGGGCTGCCATGTTCTCTTCCTTGTCTGGGCTAATGTGGCAGTGGCGACGTCTCAGGTCTCAGCTGGCTTCCGCAGCAGTAGAGCCTTCAGCAGTTACAAGAGTAGCTGCTCTTTCTAAGGCATTCTTCTGCTCAGAAACCATCAGGGGAGGGACTTCCTTGGTGGGCCAGTGGCTAAGACTGTGCTCCCAATGCAGAGGCCTGGGTTTGACACCTGGTTAGGGCACATGCTGCAACAAAGATTCTGCATGGGCTTCCCTGGTGGCTCAGTGGTGGAGAATCTCTGCCTGCGATGCAATAGATGCCAGTCTTATCCCTGGTCTGGGAAGATCCCACATTTTACGGAGTAACTGGTCCCCTGCGCTGTAACTATTGAGCCTGTGTCCTAGAGCCCATGAGCCACAATAAGAAGCTACCACAAGGAGAAGTCTGTGTACCACAATTAGAGAGTAGCCCCCACTCGCCTCAACTAGAGAAAAGCCCGTGCAACAACGAAGACCCAGCACAGCCAAAAACAAGCAAATGAAATTATATATATATATATATGATCCTGCATGCTGAAACGAGGATTAAAGATCCTGCATGCTAAGACCAAAGACAGCCAAACAAATAAAATAGCTTATCTGTTTAAAAACAAACAAACATCAAGGGGAATTCCCTGGTGGTCCAGTGGTTAGGACTCTGCGTTCTCACTGGTGAGGGTCCTGAGTCAATTTCTGTTGGGGAACTAAGATCCTATAAGGCATGTGGTGCAGACCAACCAGGCACCCCTAAAGACTACACTACACACCTCCCTTCAGGTCCTTACCCTGAAGGAGGAAACAGACAGAACAGGCTCCATCTTGAAAGCAGGACTTCATCTTGGGCCGGGCTGTGGACTTTGAGCTCTACGCCCAGTATCTATGGAAATGACATACCAACTGGAAAACCAGGCACCCCGGATGGAAGAACCCCAGGGCTCATACCTAGACTCTCCATTGCCTAAAAGAATACCCTAATTATCTGTGTAACCAAATAGAATCATAAGTTCTATTATGCTTATTGGGGTATGACCACAGGCCTATTGATAATTGTCCACTGTTAACTACCCAGACTTAAGGCATATGAATCGTGGGTTAACTTTGTATCTTTCTCTTCCTTTGTTCAGACTAGTTTCAGGGAATTTGGGGACGTGGGTTTGGGCACGTACACTTAGGGTATATAAGGTTTTCACAAAAACTGGTTGGGGTCCTTGGCTAAGAGGAGACTCTGCCTTGGGCCCGCCGGTGTAATAAACTTCACTCCACTATCTGCATTGTCCTTCTGAGTGAGTTTGTTTCCTGGAACCCGTGGCTACAAAAACCCCTGCTACTTCCCACTGGGGAGCTGTGTTGTTCTTCAGTCACTCAGTCTTGTCTGACTCTGCGACCCTGTGGACTGCAGCACACCAGGCTTCTCTGTCCTTCACCATCTCCCGGAACTTGCTCAAACTCATGTCCATTGGGTTGGTGATGCCGTCCAACCATCTCGTCCTCTGTCATCCCCTTCTCCTGCTTTCAGTGCTGTACCACCATCCAAATAGCCAGTTGGCCATCCTCCACATCTTTTAAGGTCCAGGATAACTGCCACCTTTTTCTCAAACCTCTCCAGATTTACCCAGTTGAAACTAATCTCTTCCACCCCATGTTCTCAAAGCATTTGTCAAGAGTCCGACCTTCTATATGTCCACCATAGGCTGGATGTTCCTGGAAGCCCCTGGTCATGTTTTGTTCATCTGGTGCAAAGAGCAATAGTAATTTTACTTAATGATCATGGAGAGAGTCAGGCACCAGCTGAGGCTTAGGTGTCAGTTCAGCTGGTGGCTGGGTCACTCCTTCAAGGACATGGTACCTGGGCCAGCCAGGGTTACACTGGCTTCTCCCCTACCTCCTTAGGACAAGCCTGATGGAGTCAGTACAGTTACAAGCATCCTAATTACATGGCATCATCAATGCCTTGCCTAATAAAGTGGCCCCCATCTTGAGCCAGCTGGTGATAGGCCGGTGTTTTGTTCTAATCTGGGGAGGGCTCTGAGGTCATTGGGGACTCTAAACACACCAGGTGGTGTAATCATTTGTTGCCAGCATAGTCATTAGAGGAGTGAGGAAAACATCTGAGCACTGGAGAGGGGGTTGGCCTAAGGTCTGGGAGGGGTCCTTGGAGGAGAATGGGCAGGATGTTTTTCTAGAATTGGTGGGTAAATGGGAAGGGGGTTGACGTCATGTTAGTGATTCAGAAGCGTAACATTTCAAAGGTGGTTTCAAGTGAGTCCCCACCCCACCCCAGCCTGCTGTCTAACTGGGTAACCTGAACCTGGCCCTCAGCCCTTGACCATCTGCCTCCGGCTGGAGCCCTGGGTCTAGGGGCAGAAGCAGTCTTGAGATGTTTCTGAGTTCTGGGCCCCAGCTGTATCACGTGGCTGGTTAGGGCCTGGCTGGCTGGCAAGCAGAAAAACCAGTTGGCTTGAGGTTTTCACTTGAACACTCCAGAAAAAGCTGTGGGGCCAGGAGAGGGGTTTTTGCTACCTCGGAGGGACTCTGCTGATGGGGTGTTGGGGAGGGGTCCACCTGAGGGCTGCCCACCCCTCCCTTCCAGCATGTCAGGAATGGGCCAGTGGACTCGCTGGCGGTTGGTGAGGGTCTCCCTCTTGGGGAAAGTGGCAAGCCCCTGATATACTGAGGCTGATGAAAGGGAAGAAGCGGGGTACAGAACGAGGATGCTCTATGTCTGCGATGGCTTTCCACTTCCGCATCTCTGTTCCAGTGGTCCAACCTCCCTGGGAAGGGGGAGGGTGTTAGCACCCTCATTTTACTGCTGAGAGAACGGAGACGCGGGGGGTGAAGTGACCCAGCTGCAGTCACACAGTCCCCGCTTGGCCCAGCCCGAAGTCCTTCCCGGGTTGTGACTCCCAGTCAGTGCTCCGGGGATTTCGTCACCACCCATCTGGCTGGGGACGGAGAGCCAGGGGGGTGGGGCCTGCAGCGGCAGGGACACTGAGGTGTTGAATGGGTTAAGACAGGGAGGCGGCGGGTGTCCCTTAACCGCACCTGGCCCAGTATCGGTCACGTGGCCGGGGTTTCACCTGCCCCGCTGAGCAGGGACAATCAAGCTGCTTGTTTTGCGGTTGATCACCATGGTGACAGGAGTGTGCCTGGGGAGGTCACCAGGGCAAATTCCTGCCCCCCCCCACAACTGCCCCATAGGGTAGGGGTGTCAGTCAGTTAGGCTGGGGTCGCTGAGGCTCCTGAGAGACCCCTTACGGTTTCCCCTGGGTCTGCCCCAGTGGGTGGCCCCGCTCACCCTGTGACACCCGTCTGGCCTCTTCCCACAACACTCCCCATCCTCAACCCAGCTTCTCTCTTCCTAGATTTTGAGCCCGGGGGTATTAAATTGCCAAGACTTTGTCTTGTTTAATCCACACAGGAGCAGTAGTAATCCCCTGTGCCTCCGCCCCACCACACACACACTCAGGGAACACTTTGAGAACGTTTGCTCCTGCCTGCCTTCATTCAACAATCGACAGATATTCCTGGAGCCTCTCGCCTTTATAGACACAGGCACCGTTCTAGAGATGGGGCAGCGGGGTGGGGGCTCAGGGGCGGGGGGCGGGGTTTCCTCAGTGGCTCAGGCAGTCAAAAAACATCTGCCTGCAATGCAGGAGAACAGGGTTTGATCCCTGGGCTGGGAAGATCCCCTGGAGAAGGGCATGGCAACCCATTCCAGTATTCTGGCCTGGAGAATTCCACGGACAGAGGAGCCTGGCGGGTTACAGTCCGTGGGGTCACAAACAGCTGGACACGACTGAGCATCTAACACCTTTCTGAAGACAGCCAGTGAACTGAACAACAGACTAATGAGCCACACCACAGTGGATGTGTGTTAGTGAGAGCTTCCCTGGTGGCTCCGTGATAAAGAACTCACCTGCAATGCAGGAGACCCGGGTTCAATCCCAGGGTCGGGAAGATCCCCTGAAGAAGGAAATGGCAACCCACTCCAGCATTCCGGCCTGGGAAATCCTGTGGACAGAGGAGCCTGGCCGACTACAGTCCATGGGATCGCAGAGTTGGACAGGACTGAGCGACTGACACCCACCCCTGGTTTGTTATTTCTTTTCTTTGGAGCAGATGGCGAGGAGACTCCTGGGGACCTGTGCAGAGGAAAGAGACTGCACGTTATCATCCTCCAGTCCTGCTGTCCAGAACACCTCTGGGGA
>NW_011494912.1:4513328-4531109 GCF_000754665.1 Bison bison bison | reverse complement strand
TGCTCCAGAACCCCCGACAGGCCCTGCTAACTTTTGTCAACATTTTTCCTACCTCACGTGCACACTGTACTCCCAGTAACAGCCTCATCACACACACAGATTCTTAAAGTAGGTCGAGTGAGGACACCTCCTCTTTTGAGGGTGGAGGAGTCTGTGTTTTGAAATCAGCAGCCTACACTCCCCTACACTCCCCTTGAGAAACAACAGCCAGCATAACGCACATGAGCCTCCTCTGCCTGCATTTTGGAGCTTTCATTTCATTTTGGAGCCTTCTGTGCCAGGCACTGCAGATGCAGGGGAGAACTCCGATCCACTCACACACCTGACGGTGGGGAAGACATGAACGGATGTGTGATCACACGCCCAGTAAATATGCAAAGGAGAGGGAGCGCATCAAACCAAAGAATGTGACTGGCCCTGCAGAAGTAACGCTTGGATGGAGATAAGAAGGAGTGGGACTCAGTCAGGACTGCTCAAAGGACTCAGTAACTTCGGTGAGGAGGTTACAGTGGAGGAGGATGTTCCAGAAGTGGGGACTCCATGTGCAATGGCAAAGCCGTCCTGTTTCTCAAGATTGAATCAGGACTCATTCCTGATGCCTCCTTCCTTACCTCCCCCACCCCGAAGCAGTCCCTCACCTACTTCTGCTGATTTTTATCTCCCAGATATCTCTGAGATCCATTGGCTTCTGTCCATCTGCAGAGCCCCATCACTCCCCTCTATCACTGTCACCTTCTCACTGGACTTGTCCATTTCAGTCTCCATAGTCATTTCCCTACACAGTAGGAAGCTTGATCTCTCCAAACACATATTTCTGTGTTAATCCAGTTTTTTTCCCCCTATTTTTTTGTGCTCTGGGTTCTGTGTTCAATGCTCCTGGGGATACATATGGCAAATGTTCAGTTGCCCAGTGGTGTCTGACTCTTTGTGACCCCATGGACTACAGCACACCAGGCTTCTCTATCCTTCACCATCTCCTGGAATTTGCTCAAACTTATGTGCATTGAGTCAGTGATGCCATCCAACCATCTCATCCTCTGTTGCCCCCTTCTCCTGCTCCTTTCAATCTTTCCCAGCATCAGGGTCTCGGAATAATAGAAAAGCTGGTCTCTGTGTTTCAAAAGCTGAAGTCCAGAGGGAAAGAAGATGCCTCAGTAGTGTTAACTATCTTGGCCAAGAATGCCAAGGGGGGTCTGCCACTTACCTCTTAGCAGGGTCCCCAGAAAGAAGTGGCTCAGGGGTTTACTAGGCAGGCAAGACCATAGGCAGCTTGCAAAATCATTCTCAGCTCTGACCCCAAAGCAGACACAGTGCAAACCACAGGACCAAAAGGGTCAGGGGGACAAGATGGTGATGTTTTAGCAGGGATCACTGTTGCCTGAGGTCTGGATACTGTCCAGCCTGGCCGCCCTCCCAGCCTCCTCCCTCATCTACCCGCTTCTCCACATGTGTGTGCTTGCTAAGTAGCTTCAGTCATGGCCAACTGTTTGTGATCCCATGAACTATAGCCCACCAGGCTCCTCTATCCATGGGATTCTTCAGGCAAGAATACTGGAGTGGGTTGCCATGCCCTCCGCCAGGGGATCTTCCCAATGGAGGGATTGAAACGGCATCTCTTATGTCTGCTGCATTGGCAGGCAGGTTCTTTACCACTAGGGCCACCTGGGAAGCCCCCCGCCCCGCCGTCTGCCATACCCCCAGCAAATTTGATCCTGCTGAATATCCTGGAATTGTAGTCCAGCCTCAGAAAGATTGAAGTCCATCCTCTTTCTAACTGCCTCAGCAGAATGGAGCATCAAGGAAATAACATTATTGCACTGCTCAGTTTATGGACTGACTTTCATAATTGCCACAATGCCATATACACTGATTTCCTTTATGAATCAACAATCCAATAATTCATTCCACAAATATTTACCAAGCACCTGCAGTTACCAAATATGAATTTTAGAGCCAGGGATGTGGCAATTACGTGGCCCTCTTCCTCAAGGAACACAAAAAGGCAACCCCTGCTGCCAACCTATCTACTCTCAAGTGGCGAAGACAGGCCATCAACAAAGAAACAAGCAAATAAATTTGTAAGTACAAATTGTGTTAAGTTCAGTGGGCAGGGTGCTGTGTTCAGTAGTAACAGGGGTAGAGGATATTAAGTAGGGTGATAAGGAAAGTTCTCAGGTAAGATGAAGTTTGGAGGATAAGAAGGAGGCAGTCATACAAACATCAGGGAAAAGTGTTTTAGGCAGTGGGAATAGTATGTGCAAAGGCCCTGAGGTACATAAGACTGTATCTTGTTAGAAGAACAGAGAAGAAGGCAGAGGAAGCTCAGGCAGAGAAAACAAGAGGAGAAAGGCATATAGGAGGTAGGCTAGGGTGGGTCCATGTACGGGTCCATTATTAAAGAGAAATGAGAGCCAGTAAGGGTTTAAGTTTCAGAGAAGGCAATGGCACCCCACTCCAGTACTCTTGCCTGGAAAATCCCATGGACGGAGGAGCCTGGTGGGCTGCAGTCCATGGGGTCACTAAGAGTTGGACACAACTGAGCAACTTAACTTTCACTTTCCACTTTCATGCATTGGAGAAGGAAATGGCAACCCACTCCAGTGTTCTTGCCTGGAGAATCCCAGGGACGGGGGAGCCTGGTGGGCTGCCGACTATGGGGTCACACAGAGTCGGACACGACTGAAGTGATGTAGCAAGGGTTTAAGTAGGCATCCCTGGTGGCTCAGTAGTAGTACCATTCCAGTATTATTGCCATGGACAGAGAAGCCTGGCAGGCTACAATCCATGGGGGGCACAAAAGAGTTGGACACAACTCAGCCACTAAACAACAAGGGTTTAAGCAGGGAGAGACATATTTTCCATTTTCTTTTATTTTACTTGTTTTTTAAGACTGTGCCCTGCAGTATGCGGGATCTTAGTTCTCCAGCCAAGGATGGAACCTGTGCCCCCTGCGTTAGGAGCACAAAGTCTTAACTACTGGGCTGCCAGAGACTCCCCTGGATGAAGAATTAGATGGGGAAAAAAAAAAAAGAATTTAGATGGGTAGAGAGGAAGATGGTACAAAGGAAAAGGAAGAGATCAAGGACAACCCCGTTTCTGAGGGTAGTTGTGTCATTTATAGAGATGAGGAAGGCTGGAGAGGAATTTTTTTCATTTCTTCTCTCTGTTGCTGCTGCTAAGTCGCTTCAGTCGTGTCCGACTCTGTGCGACCCCACAGATGGCAGCCCACCAGGCTCCCCCGTCCCTGGGATTCTCCAGGCAAGAACACTGGAGTGGGTTGCCATTTCCTTTTTCCCTCTAAAGCGTACCAATAGTAAGGGAGAATCCAGAGTTCCACTTGAGGTATGTTAAGTTTTCGAAGCCTGTGAGATACCATGATAGTTAATATTTACTGAGTTTAACATGCCAAGCACTGTTCCCACTGCTACATATTCATTGACTCATTTACCCCTCATAATGACAGTGAGAGGGTATGTGTATTATTTAGCCCCTCCTTTAACAGCTGAGAGAACTGAGCCGCAGAGGGGTTAATTAATCACCCATGGTCACACAGCTTGGAAACTGCAGGGCCAGGATCCAAACCCAAATGGTTGGGCCCAAGGGCCACACTGTTAACCACTGCCCTCCACTGTCGTCGAGGCATTCGGGACACAGGCGATGCAGGCAGTGGGGGGCTTGGAGGAGAGGTGTCGGGGCTGGAGGATGTTAAAGGCGAGGGAATGGGAGAGACACTCAAAGGGGATGATGGTGCACTGGAGGAAGAGAAGAGGACTGAAGACAGAGGATCCTGGGAAGACGACAGGAAGGGATAAGGACGGGATGTGTAGAGGGAGGAGGAAGGTGAGGCTGGTGTCACAAAGGCCAAGACAGGGGAGAGTTCAGAAGGGGAGAGCGAGCAATCAGCCGTGTCAAAAGTTGCTGAGAGCATTTAGAGTACACTCTGGATAGAAAAGTTAAGTGACCGTTGGCCGTGGCAACCTGGAGGCCTCTGGGACCTTGCCAGGAGCAGCTTGGAGTGGAGAAAAAAAGGGTGGGGGCAGGAGCAGACAGGAGTGGCCGAGGGGCAAGTGGGCAGGAAGCAAAAGCAGGGGTGAGATACCGCTTGACATGAACAGAGAAATGGGCGGCATCTCTTTGGAGACGTGAAGGCAAGGAGACTTTTATTTTTTAAGATGGGAGATATTCAATCATGTTTATATGTTGATGTGAAGGATATAGTAGAGAGCGGGTGGAGTTTGACAATGCAAGAGAAAGAAGGTATTTCAGAGGGAGATTTTTTTTTTCTGTCTACCTTTTAAAATTTTTATTTTTAAAATTAAAAAAATTTTAATTTATTTTATTATTTATTTATTTAATTTACTTTGTAGGATCTAACTTTTAAAATTCTGGTAAATTTTATTTTGGCTGTGCTGCATGGCTTTCGAGATCTTAGTTCCCTGACCAGGGATCGAACCCAGGCCCATGGCAGTGAAAACCATTGGACCACCAGGGAATTCCCTGGCTCTACCTTTAAAAAAAAAAAACACCTTTTTATAATGGAAAATTTTAAAGCATACCTGAAGGGAGATAGGATCACCATCACCCAGTTTCAACAATTGTGATGAATTCAACAATTCAACAACTCAAAGCCAATCTTGTTTCATTTGTCCCCATGTATCTCCTGTCTCATCTCCACATTATTTTGAAGTAAATATCACACATTATACTATTTCATCTGTAAATAGTTCTAATGTTTCTCTAAAAGCTAAGGACTTTTCTGTTTTTTAAACATAAACCACTGTATCATTTACATCAGGGATCCCCAACTGCTAGGCCACGATGGACCAGTATCAGCCTGCGGCCTGTTAGCCACCTGGCCATACAGCAGGAGGTAAACGGCTGGCCAGAAAGCGAAGTTTCATCTGTATTTACAGCTGAGCTCTCCTTCCTTAATGCGCTTGAATCATCCTGAAACCATCCCCTCACCTGTCCATGGAAAAATTGTCTTCCACGAAACTGGCCCCTGGTGCCCAAAAGGTTGGGGATGACTGATTTACATGCTTTGTGTTAGTCCCTCAGTCATGTCCAACTCTTTGTGACCCCATGGACTATAGCCTGCCAGCCTGCCCTGTCCATGGAATTCTCCAGGCAAAAATACTGGAGTGGGTTGCCATTCCCTCTCCAGGAGATCTTCCAGGGATCGAACTCAGGTCTCCTGCATTGGAGGTAGATTCTTTACTGTCTGAGCCATCAGGAACAGTGACTTATATACTTTAAAGAGTAATAATTTCTTAATGTTATCAATTATCCATTCAATGTTCACTTTTCTAATTGTCTCACAAATGCCACACTTTATTTTAACAGGTTGAATCTGGAATCAGTTGAGACCCACATCCGTGGTTGGTTGATAAGTCTTTTGTTCTTTTTTGGTCTATTGGTCCCTACACCTCATTTTCTTTTTTTAAAGTTTTTTATTGATGAAGAATCCATTTGTCTGATAGAGTTCTCCGCATCTGAATTTTGCTGACTGTATTCTGTGTATGTATGTGTTCCTCTCTCTTTTGCATGTGCTGTAAATTTGTCTTCTGATCAAGAAATTGACAAGATTTAGAGTTCATTTAGGAGAAGGCAATGGCACCCCACTCCAGTACTCTTGCCTGGAAACTCCCATGGATGGAGGAGCCTGGTAGGCTGCAGTCCATGGAGTCGCTAAGAGTCAGACATGACTGAGCAACTTCACTTTCACTTTTCACTTTCATGCATTGGAGAAGGAAATGGCAATCCACTCCAGTGTTCTTGCCTGGAGAATCCCAGGGATGGGGGAGCCTGGTGGGCTGCCATCTATGGGGTCGCACAGAGTTGGACACGACTGAAGTGACTTAGCAGCAGCAGCAGCATAGTTCATTTATTTATGATTTTTATTTTTCTTCAAGACTATTTAACAAGAGATGTTGAACTTGATTCTTCTTTTATGGCAGCCAAGTCATACTAGTTAGGACACCTTTGGCTGGAAACCCCAGGTCAAACCAGCTTAACCAATGAGAAAACCCACATCTCCCACAACCAGAGATCTAGAGGAACTTGAGAGCCCCAAAGAGGAGGCAGTTACTGGATAGAAAATGTTTCCAGGGCTCCAAGTTCCTCCTCTCCAGATAGAGGTCCTCCTCATTGGTCTCAATCCTCAGGCTCATTCTCTTTGGGGTTCAAGTTGGTGATAGAATTTGATGTCACCACCTGCCTGAAGAACATCTGGGGAAGGAGGGGAGTGACTTCTTTCTTAGGCAAGTGGAGGCTGCCTGCTGCCTGGCAACAGACCTTCCCTTCTGTCTGATAGGCTGCAACTGTCACATGCCCACTCTGAGCCAATAACCATGGAAGGAAGAGACCAACAGCCACCGGCTTAGGCTAATCAGGAGTTATCATTGAAGCTGGAGGTGGGGGTGTATTCCAGTTATCTAAAAATGTATAAGATGAATATCCTATATCCTTGGATACTGAGTATTTCTGAACAATGTTACTTAGAAGTGGAATTGCTAGATCTCAGACTTTTTATATTTATAAGGTCTTTATTTTTTATAGAAGTGGTCAAATTGCCCTCCAAAAAATCAGTTATTGTATCAATATATATATACTGCACCAACTAGGGAAAAGGAAAACAAGAGTCAGAGGAGTGCAGTGGTTAATAACTTGGGTTCTAGCAAATCAGATACCTGTGTTCAAAGCCCAGCACCTCTGTGTGATATCTGTGTGAAGTCTGGACAACTAGTGTAACTTCTCTGTGCCTCAGTTTTCCTATCTGTAAAATGGGGATGGTGCTAATAATGCCACTATTCAGACACTTGCTCTTAGACATTGTTAGTTATTATTCTATCATATGGGATATCATCAAAGTGCAGGTTACTGTCCCCAAATCCATTTTCTACTCTTGTCTGTGTTTCTGGGAGGTTCACCTTTGCAGGATGTACTAGCCTTGCCTTCTGGCTTCTGAAGGTGAGAAGAGAGAGAGGTGCTGGCCTATTCTTTTCCCCTGCTGCTCCCTGGTTTGCTGTGGTTCCAGCAGAGGGTGTGCCCTCCTACAGCCGTGGCTACTGTCTGGTAACCCTATTTCCCACAGCTCCATGTTTCAACCTGGCTCCTGTAACTCAGCTTCCTCCCATTGCTTCTTTAGGCTTACGGGTGATAAAGGGTCCCCACTATTGTTAGTTTCTTGATACCTCAATATTCTTTACTAAATTCTTAGCTCTACCCATGCCTCTCTATACATAGTCCCTCCGTAAAGTCTCATTAAAACACAGCATGTGAGACTTTCCTGGTGGTCCAGTGGTTAAGAATCCACCTTGCAATGCAGAGGACTCGACTCCGATCCCTGGTCGAGGAACTAAGATTCCACATGCCACAGAGCAATGCAGCTGGCGCACGGCAACGACTGAGCCTTTGTGCTGCAACTATGAAGCCCACAGGCCTAGAGACCTTGCTCTGCAACGAGAAGCCACTGCAGTGAGAAGCTCACACACCACAACTGGAGAGTAGCCCTCCCTCGCTGCAGCCAGAGAAAGCCTGAGCGCAGCAAGGAAGACCCAGTGCAGCCAGAAATAAATGCAAAATAAACAAAAATTAAAAACAAAAACATAACAGGGAAAAATTGATTTCACTTAGAGAATTTAGAGAAATAACACTAAATAGGGAAGTTGTGCATCTTTTCATACCTTTATTAGGATAAATAGTTACTTTTATAGTTGCTTCTTTTCCTTTGCAGATTATTCTTTTGGATTGCTATACTTTCTCTTATTGTTTTGCAGGAACGCTTTTTTACTCTAATGAAAAGTTTTTAAAATTAGAGGATAATTTCTTTACAATATCGTGATGGTTTTTGCCATGTATCAACATGAATCGACGTTAGGGATACGTATGTCCCCTCCCTCTTGAACCCCCCCAACTCCCTCCCCATCCCACCCTTCTAGGCTGTCACAGAGCACTGACTTTGGGAGGAACTCTTCATATTAGATATTTTAAGCATTTTTTTCTGTTACATATGATGTAAACGTTTCTCCCTGTTTCTTGCTTATCATTGACATTTGTTGATTTTTCTCTGCTACATAATTTTTTATTGTGGGAAAAATACCACACAATGTAAAATATACCACCTTCAATTCAGTTCAGTTCAGTTGCTCGTCTTATCTGACTCTTTGCGACCACGTGGACTGCAGCATGCCAGGCTTCCCTTGTCCATCATCAACTCCCGGAGTTTGCTCAAACTCATGTCCATCGAGTCTGTGATGCCATCCAACCATCTCATCCACTATTGCCCCTTCTCCTTCTGCCCTCAAGCTTTCCCAGCATCAGGTCAGTTCTTTGCATCAGGTGGCCAAAGTATTGGAGTTTCAGCTTCAGCATCAGTCCTTCCAATAAACATTCAGGACTGACTTCCTTTAGGGTTAACTGGTTTGATCTCCTTGCAGTCCAAGGGACTCTCAGGGGTCTTCTCCAACACCACAGTTCAAAAGCATCAATATACCACCTTAATCATGGGGTATAGCTCAGTCATTTTAAATAAATCTATATTAGTGTGAAACATATATTCAGAACCTTTTCACCTGAAAATCTGAAACTATAATCATTAAAGGACAACACCCCTTTTCCTCCTCTTCCTGCCCTTGGGAGCTATCATTCTACTTTCAAATTTATCATTGAATTTGACTATTCTATGTATTTCATATAAGTGGAATCATACAGTATTTGTCTTTTCATGGCTGGATTATTTCAATGTAGCACATGTCCTCAAGGCTCATCCATGTGATAGCATGTGTCAAAATTTTCCTCTTTGTTAAGGCTGAATAATATTTCATTTTACGTTTATACCACATTTTGCTTGTCCATTCATTCATAGGTGGACAATTGCATTCCATCTCTTGACTATTGTGAATAGTACAGTGAACATAGGTGTGCAAATATCTGTTCAAAACCCTGCTTTCAACTCTTTGGGGTATATACCCAGAAGTGGCATTATTGGGTCTTATGGTAGCTCGATTTAAAATTTCTTACTCCCACACTGTTTTCCCCAGTAGCTGTGCCATTTTCCATTCCCACCAATAGGTCATAGAAGTTCCAGTTTCTCCATATGCTTGCCAACAGTTGTTATTTTGTTGGCTTTTTTTTTTTCTTCAAGTTTTAGGAATTCTCTATATAATCTGGATATTAATCATATATCAGATATATGATTTGCAAATATATTGCAAATCCATCCTGTGGATTGCTTTTTCATTCTGTCCACAGTGCGTTTTGATGCATGAAATTTAAATTTTCATCAAGTCAAATTTGACTATTCTTTTCTTTTGCTGCCTGTGCCTTTGATGTCACATTCAAGAAACTGTCACCAAATCCAATGATGCAAAGTTTTGCCCCACATTCCTCAAAAAGTTTTATTGTTTTACCTTTTGTGTTTACGTCTTTGATCTAGCGTGAGTTAGTTTTTGTATATGGCGTTAGGCAAGGGTCCAACTTCATTCTTTCGCTTGTGGTGATCCAGGTGAAAAAATTGTTCTTTCCTTGTTGAGTGTTCTTGGCATCCTTATTGAAACTCATTTGAGATTTTTGTGCGTATGTGAGAGAGTTTATTTCTGAGTTCTCTCTTCTATTTCATTTGTCTCTATGTCTGTCTTTATGCTGCTACCACACTGATCTGATTACTCTAACTTTGTAATATTTTCAAATCCAGAAGTGCAGACCCTTCAACTTTGTTCTTCTTTTTGGCTATTCAGTTCCCTTGAGAGTCCATATGAATTTCAGGATGAACTTTTCTATTTCTGTAAAAAAAAAAAATGGGATTTTTCATTGTATTGAAACTGTAGATCACTGGGTGACATGGATCTCTGAGCAATTATAAGTCTTTCAATGCATAAACATGGGATGTCTTTCCATCTATTTGTGCTTAATTTCTTTCAGTAGTTTTTTGTGTACAAGTCTTTCACCTCCTGGCTTAGGCTTTATTTCTAAGACTTTTATTCATTTTGATGCTATTGTAAGTGGCATTGTTTTCTTAACTTCCTTTTCGGTTTATTTATTTTATATTTTTTATGCACTCAAATCTTATCATCTTTTCTTTCACTTTTGGGGTTTGTGTCTTGCTTAGGGAGGCCTTCCTCAGTTTGATATTATAAGAACACTCTGCATTGCCTTCTAGTTCATTCCTAGTTTGTTTTGTTGTGTTAAACCCTTAATCCATCCAGATTTTCAGTGAATTGCCAACTCCCTGGTGATGATTAGAACGTGGACAGAAGGCAAGGTGGAAGGATAGGGACTGCAAAACGTGTTGGGACGTCCCTGGAGGTCCGGTGGTTAAGACCTCGCACTTCCGTTGCAAGGGGCATGGGCTCGATTCCTGCACACTGCACACTGCACACTGCACACTGAGACCCTGCACACTGCTGCACTGTGTTCGAGCCCTGCACCCCGCACAGCGAAAAGTTACTGTAGAGGCTGGAGGCGAGAGGGAGGGAGGAGGAGCAATAAAGGGGCAAAGGATTAAAAGGTACAAACTGCTAAGTGTGAAATAAGCTCCAAGGCTATGTCGTGCAACACGGGGAATATAGTCAATACTTCATAGTAATTACAAATGGAGTACAACCTTTAAAAATTGTGAATCACTATATTGTACACCTGTAACTTATGTAACATTACTGTGCATCAGCTGTACTTCAATAAAAGGAAAAAATGTGGGGGCTGGAACAACTCCAGGGGCTCCATTGTTGGGTCTGGGAAGGAGGCAGTGAAGGGCCTGGGATACAATACCAGCCAGAGAAATTTGGCTGGAATTGTCACTCCATGTCCCTATTCAATCTTTTCTCTTACTGACTTCCATACAAATTTTCAACTTCAGCCAGGTCGGCCTTTTGATCAACTCCTGACTTCTGGCCTGACTCTATGCCTTTGTCCAGTCTGTGATTCCTGCCTGGAAAACCTTTTCCTCTTAGCTCTGCCCATCTAAGGCAGATATGTTCAATTAAAGTGATAAAAGTATCTTTAACATGTAAAAGTGAAAGTTTTGCCGTTCCATATAAATATAATAAATATATCAAATGAAAAGCAGGCAAAGGCTATATCAAAGCAAGTCATAAAAAGAAATAGTCAGTCTATGTATCAGGCAGTCGATTCAGGTCTGCTTTGTAACCCAATTTGTATTTGTCAAGTTCCTACTTCATAAAGGAACTCTCCTTTATACTTTACGAAGAATGCAAGGATAAGCAAGACTATTTCCATGATCAATAAATTTTACAATCTAGAAAAGAGATAGGACAGTACACAGATTGACCATAATTGACAAGAGAGAAAAGAAGTCTTGAAAAAGGAGTCCAAGAAGAGAGAGATTACGCAGAGTTCAGTTAGAAAAATTAATAAAGGGACTTTCCTGGTGGTCCAGTGGTTAAGAATCTGCCTGCCAATGCAGGCGGACGTGGGTTTGATCCCTGGTATGAGAAGATCCTACCTGCTGCCAGGCAACTAAGCCCACACACCGCAACTGCTGGGCCTGTGTGCCCTGGAGCCCAGGCTCTGAAACAAGAGAAGCCACCTCAGTCAGAAGCCCGCATACCGCAACTGGAGAGAAACTCCTGCTCGCTGCAACTAGAGAAAGCCTGCACTCAGCAACTATGACCCAGTGCAGCCAAAAATGAATAAATAAAAATTTGAAAAAGAGGGGATATATATAAACATAGATCTGTTCACTTTGCTGTACAGCAGAAACCAACATAGCACCCAATAAGATGTCAATAAATACACTCCAATATGCATGAATAAAAATTAATAAGAAGTAATAAAAATTGATAATAATTAATAAAATTACTGGACTGTGTTAGTCACTTACTCAGTCATGTCCAACTCTTTGCAACCCCATGAACTGTAGCCCGCCAGGATCCTCTGCTCATGAAATTCTCCAGGCAAGAATACTGGAGTGGATTGCCATTCCCTTCTCCAGAAGAACTTCCCAACCCAGGGACTGAACCCTAGTCTCCTGCCTTGCAGGCAGATTCTTTACCATTAGAGCTACAGGGAAGTCTCCTCCATCAATGCAGGTAAGTAGTTTTGATTAGAACATTGTCTAGATCAAACAAAAACTCCATTAATGTTAAAAAAAAAAAATAACAGGGGAGGATTGAGAGTATCAAGAGGGATTCTAGAGATGGAAGATCCTCTTGAGACTGTTACAGAAAGATGGTGACAGCCTGGTTGGAGTCCCGGCAGTGCAACTAGGGAAGACGGAAGTAATAACAGACGTAATTGACAGGAGGCGGCAGGGCCTGCAGCCGAGCTCTGGGGGTCTCCTTGTGTAAGGCCTGCCTTGCAGAGTTCTTAAGGGGATCAAACAGAAGAGGGGCAACATCCGCCTCTTTTACAGAGGAGGGTGAGAGCTGGCCAGTGACTCGCCCAAGGTCCCTCAGCGGGCACCAGGGCCAATGCCCTCACTCTCTGTACCTGCTCTGCAGTGCATACTTGGCAAGGATGACCTTTCATGAAGCCCTGGCAGGGCAGGGAGAAGGAAGGTACTGTCTGTTCCTCCAGGCCTGCCACAGACCTTGAGGGAACCACAATAAATGCTGTGTTTGTTTGATAAAGCACTTGGCTTTTGGTCTCAGTAGGAGGAAGAGCTAGAACAGGTGTGGCGAGCCCAGGGCAGCCTGCAGCACAGGTGGAGGGTGGGGTGGGACAGAGCCCCAGGGCCTGGCAGGGGGCTCCAGGGGCCGTAGATTTTGAAGAAATCCAAGGACTTTCTCACGAACCAACCATCTCTCTCATGTTCCCAGACTCCTGCCTGGCAGAATACACCAAGATCTTTTTTTTTTTCCTCACCAAAATCATAAGGATACCGGCTCACACTAATTGAGGTCTTACTGCGTGCTTAGCTTTGTGGCAGGGGCTTTTCATGCACACAGACATGCCATCATTCCATAAATGGGTGCTGACTACACTGGGTGCTGCAGACAGAGGGAAATTTGGGACAGTGTCCCTGAGCTTGGGAGATGACCTTCTGTAGAGGACATTTCAGAAGAAACAGAACAACAATATAGTGTCGTATGTGCTGTGATGGGGTGAAACTAGACCGCATGGGAATCCAGAGGATGGCTGAGCTAATCCTCAACACAGCATACCCATTTTGCAGATGAGGAAGCTGAGGCTCAGAGAGTGAACTGCCCTACTTACCTGGTCAGTTTGGTTCTGACATTTTTTCTTCTTTAAAAAAAATTTTTTTAAATTTTATTATTGGAATATAATTGCTTTATAATGTAGTGTTAGTTTCTGCTGTATGACAAAGTGGATCAGCTATATGTATACATATATCCCCTCCCTCTCAAGCCTCCCTCCCACTCCTCCCATCCCACCCTTCTATGTCTTGACTAATTTTCTGCTTCAGGAGATGATACGGATAAAAATGGGGATGGAAAAGACAAGTTAGAGGCGGGCCTCAACCCCTATGTTGAAACGATGGGGAAACTGAGACCCAGGAGGGAAGGGAGTTGCGCAGAAAAGGAGTGGATCCCAGGAAAAGGAGTGGATCCCACCTGACTCCCAGTCCAGTCACGCCAGATGGCTTTCTCTTCTCTAGTGGTCTCAAGATTTCCTGGGACCTCCTCACGTGGGACCCTTCCCAACTTGTGGTTTGCATGCTGCACACTCTAACCTGTTTAGACTGGAAATTCCAGAAAGAATAAGAAGAGGTTGAGTTAGGACAGATCCAGAAGTCAGGCAAGGACGTGTGTGCGTGTTGGGGTGGGAAAGGTACCTCACTCCCCACCAGGGGAGCCCAGCCTTGGGGAGAGACTAGGGAGCCAGGGGAAGATCTGATGGGGTCCGTCTGCCTTCTCTGCCCAGCTCAGGGGTGCTGGGACGGACCATGGGGGGCTGGTTCGGCAGCTGGGAGCCCTTGGGTCCAGGCTTCCCTCTTGAAGCCAGTGGTAAGTGAATAACCTCACTCCTGCCTGCGGGGCCCTCTGGGATGGAGAGCCATCCGGTGCCCTTCAGTTCTGGCTCGGGGCAACCTGACTCCCTGGTGCCCCTGGCCAGAGACCGTGAGGGTTCAGATGTAAATCCCTTGGCTCCTTCTGCCTACACCCCCAAATCCCGTCCAGAGAGGCCCAGAGAGCATGTCTGCTCAGTTCCTCCTGCCCCTCTACTACTAAGCCTCCTTCCTGTCTGACCCTTTCCCCCACAAAGCCCCCTCCCCTTCACTGACCCTCTTCTCTGGGTCCCTTCCCTCTCATTGAGCTCCCTTCCCTCCCTTCCCCCCCCAACCTAACCCCCTTCCCCAGAGGCCTCCCCATGAGCCCCTCCCCTCTTGCTAAGTCTATCCCTCTCTGAGCCCAGCTCCACTTCCTCCAGCTCTTCCTGGGATCCGTCTCCATCACCCGCTCCCCACCTTCATATTCACAGCCTTCTCCCTCTTTCCTTTCCCCAGGCCAGAGGAATGGTTCCCAAAGAGGCCTGGGTTGGAGAGAGAGTAATGCCAACCCCAAGCCTTTTCCAGGAATCTCCTAAGAATGAACACTCTAAAGCCAGGGTGCTCTTACTGTTTACAGTAACCTATTTCCTCTTCTTCTGGTAATAAAGCACAGTGACTTGTCAGTTGTTGCTTAATGAGAGGAGAATATTTTGGACCAATGTAAAGCATTCCGGGAGTTGGTGATGGACAGGGAGGCCTGGAGTGCTGTGGTTCATGGGGTCGCAAAGAGTTGGACAGGACTGAGCGACTGAACTGAACTGAACTGAAAGCCTTCTACTGAAAAATCTGCCTGCTCCTGGGGCCTTTTGCTTTCTGCTTTGCTGCAGGTCAAGAAGTTCAAGATACAATAACTTTGAAATAATTGCGAGCCTCCACAATCCCAAATACCTGTCCTGGGATAAATAACTGTCCTTGCTCTTTTGCAAGTTGCTCTCCTGGCCTGGAAGCCACAAACCTCTAGGACGCATGGCCTACATGGTCTGTTTCTGCTTCTCATCTCCCACCCATCTGTCTGTTCACTGTGTCCGCTGTCAGGCCTCTTGCCAAGGCCACCAGTGACCAGCTCGGTGCTCTGAATTCTCAGGCTTCTTGCCTGACGACTTCCGCAGCCTCCGACACCATTGCCAATGCCCGCCTTCTTGAAACTCTTTTTTTTTCCTCTTTGGTTTCTAGACTGACCTCATCTACTTCCCTGGTTTCGGTTGCCATATGTATTCTAACAACAGCAGGTTTACCACTCCTGAGTTCCAGATCTCTATATATGCCCTGTCTCTTCCTGGACGTCTGTGCCTGGAGGTCCCACAGGCTGGCCAAACTCTGTTCACTCACAGCTAAGCCCATCAACTGCCCCCAGCAACCTGGTCCTATTTTGGTAAATGGTACCACCATTCAATCACTGACCTAAGGCAAAAAATTTGGGTTAACCCAGCTATTTCCGCTGTCTCTCCCCACATACCCAAATGGTTCTCCAGCCTGGCTCTGGCTCATCCTGCCTCTTTCACAGCACTCCCTGCCACCCTCCCCATCAGGCCTGGTCCCCCATCCCCCCATCCCTACTTTATTTCTGGGCTGCATCATCTCCTGTGATGACAGCTGCACAGCCTCTAAGATGGTCTCCTGCCTTCATCCCTCTACCTGAGTGCCAGTTCCGCAGGCCAGCTGGAGAGGTTATTCTAGAGCATAAATCTGATCAGGTACCTCCCTTCCATGATTCCGGTAACAATCCAGTACAATCCAGGGTCTGTAATTCTGCACACAAGACTCCCCGTGACTTGGCCTCTCCAGGGCCCAGGGCCCCATCGCCACTTCCTCCCTCACCTTGCTATCTACCCAGCCAGGTGAAATCCCACTTTCCTGGCTCTGGACACTGGGCCCCTTTCCCACTGCCTGAACCTCCTACACCTTCTCTGAGACACAAGTGCTTCCAGCCTTGTTTACCTTAAGCATTAGAGTGTCACCAGAGAGTTCTGAGTATCCCTTCCCCCCACCTACCCTTTCCTTCCCTCAAGAGTTTCAGGGAAAAAAATGAGGCCCCTCTCTCTTCTCTCCTCCTGGGGACACAATTCTACCCAGTTTCCTTTGGCGGTGTGTTTTACCAGAACAATAGATCTTTTTGTTCTCCTTTCCCAAATATGAAATCATAGCATTGAATGTGCTCTTTAACACGCCGCAGGGCGATTCAGGCATTGGGGAGCGCTTTGGAGGGCCGGTGTCTCAGGCGTAAGCCTGGAGAAGGGGGTCCCTGACATCTCCCCACCTCCTCCATGCCCGGAAGGGCACCTGCCCGCCCCTCCGGAGTGGGCCTTCCTTGTCTGAATCCCCAGTGAATAGGCCAAAGGACCAGCTAGCTAGTGAGTACCCAGCTCAGTTTACAACTTATTGAAACTCTCTAAGCTTCATCCCGCAGCCGGAGCGCAGAATTCAGCCAGGGCAAATCCTTGGGGGTCGCACGCGGGGCGGGGGGTTGGGATGGGGAAGTTTTGGAAGTAGGTGGAGGCCTGTCCGCGCTCAGGGCAAGGAGGCGCCAGCAACTGCAAAACGAAAGATTTTTATTGAAAAATATCGTGGCCCCTTTTCAAAGCTGCGGGTCCCTGCGCAAAGAGAACTTTGTGGCCACAGTCCGACCGGGCGGGCAAGTAGAGGTGGTAACCCCAGTTCCGCGCACCAGAGGGGCAAGGTTTCAAAGGTTCGTGCCGGCAGGCCCCTGGGCTCCACAATCCCGCTCCCCGGGCCGAGGAGGGCTAGCAGCTGGGGAAGGGGGCGCCGGGCGGGCCCCTCCCAGTCCAGTGAGGGAGCAAACTGGCATCTGGGGGGCGGGGGCTGGACTCCGATGCAAGGCTGCACGCAGGACTGGTGGGCGCGCCAGCTTGTGGGAGTGGTCGGGGCTTCCCGCGGTCGCCCCATCAGACGTAGTCCTTGCGGTCGTAGGCCGTGCCGGTGCTAGTGACGGGCCCGGTGGAGCGCGGCGCCGAGTAGACGATCTTGGTCCGCGCGTAGTTGTCGCGCGGCGGGCAGGAGCAGCAGAGCAGCGCGCCCCCCAGCAGCTGCAGCGCGGACGCCGCCCAGCCCACGTACAGGGCGGCGCCCATCTCGCGCTTCTGAGCCTCGGGCACCAAGGGGTTGTAAAAGTCCCGGATGATGGTGTTGGCCGACCAGGACACCGGCACGAGGGTCAGCAGGGCGGCCAGCAGGAAGAGCACGCCCGCCACGATGGTGATCTTGGCCTTGGCCGTGTCGTCCTGCACGCAGTTGGTGCACTGGGCGCCCACGAGCGCCACGAGGAGCCCGAAGACGGCCAGTAGGATGGCGATGACGATGAGGGCGCGGGCCGCCTGCAGGTCCTGCGGCAGCGCCAGCAGCGAGTCGTACACCTTGCACTGCATCTGGCCGGTGCTCTGCACCACGCAGTTCATCCATAGGCCCTCCCAGATGGTCTGCGACGTGACGATGTTGCTGCCGATGAAGGCCGTCACGCGCCACATGGGCAGCGCGCAGCACACGATGGTGCACAGCCAGCCCAGCACGGCCAGCGAGGTGCCCGCGATCTCCAGGCCCATGGACATGGCTGCCGCGCCAAAGCCGGCTCTGCCGGGCGGCTCCACGTGCGGGACGACGAGGGTCCGGGGCCGCTGGGGCCTGGGCAGGAGCCGCGGTGCAGCCGATGGACTGACGCCCCGCTTGACGGACGGACGGACGGACGGACACAAGGGCGGCGCGCGCTAACGGCTCCGCTCTCCCGGCTGGCGCAGCGGCTGCGCCTGCACCTGCCCGTGGTTTTGTAGGCGGGCGGCTGCGACTGGGCTGGCCCCTAG
>NW_011494912.1:4497195-4512895 GCF_000754665.1 Bison bison bison | reverse complement strand
CCGCAGGGACGGGGCGGGCAGTGTGGGCGTGGCCAGCCCGCTGTGGGCGTGGCCCAGCTGTCCCCGGAGCTGCTCACCTGCTCCTGGTCCCCCTGGCCTCTGGGCAGCGCTCCTCCCTGCGCGCGCTCTCGGCCTGATCCAGGCCCCTGGGACTGCCAGTCCTGGTCGTCTGGACTCAGAAGCGGGGGACAGCCCTCGAAGGCGCCCTGAAGACACCCCTGAGCCAGTGCTGAACTCAGATTCTCTAGCCCCTCCTCAGTTCCCAGGTCTTCACCCTCACGGTGTCCCTGGATCTCTTTCGCTGAGCTGGCCTCGCCTCCTAGAAACACCGCACCCGCACCCTCCTCCCACAGAGCCCGGGTCCTAACCCCGGGGGAGTCAGTACCCACGTTATTGAAACGATGGTGAAAGACCTTTGATCCCGGCAAAGGTGGGAAGTCAGAGACATTATCTCTAAGGGCCTTGCTCCCACACCTGAGCTATCCCTCACCTTGCTCTCTGCCCTACAGAGGTGACCTGGGAGATTCTGTCCCTCACTTCCCCTCTCCTCAGGGCCCCCACCCTTGCCGTGTCCACTACAGGGATCATGTAGAGACCACATGGCCCATTCTTTCCACCTTTCAGCTTTTTGCTCCCAGCCAGGCCTTCCCCTGACCACACTATTTAAAATCACAGCCGGGAATTCCCTGGCTGTCCAGTGGTTAGGGCTCCATGCTTTCACGGCCATGGCCAGGGTTCAACCCCTGGTTAGCACAAGGTAAGGATCCCCCAAGCTAGGATCCCACAAGATTCCCCGAGGGCCATGTGGCCAAAAAAGAAATAGATAAAAATTTAAAATCACAGCTATTCACCCCACAATGTCCTGTCCCCATTTTTATACTTTACATTCCTTTTAGCATTTCACACTGCCTGTTATTTGCTTTCTGCTCTGGTATGTCAGCTCCATTGGGACATGCAGAATGCCCCCAACCAGGCAAGGGTTTCTGCTGGTTTTATTCACTGCCAATGTCTCCAGTGTCTGAAACCATGTTAGGTCCTGAAGACAAAGTTGATGTAGTGACTTTTAAAAAAAATTTTTACTTATTTGGCTGCGTGCACAGAATCTTCTTTTCAGCAGGGTAACTCTTAGCTGGGGCATGAGGACTCTAGTTCCACAACCAGGGATTGAACCCTGGGCCTCCTGCACTGGGAGTACAGAGTCTTAGTCACTGAACCACCAGGAAAGTCCCTGATCTAGTGACTTGAATGGAGGATAAGCATCACTTTCTTGCCTTCCTGCAACCTTGTCTGCCCCGGGGGTGCCCCCTCCTCCTGGCATGAATGCCTGGTAATGGGATATTACCCTGTTACCTGCCTTTGGAATCTAGTCGGAAACTTGGGCACTTTGAGGTGAGAGGAGGGACCTCATGGAATCGGCCCTAGGGGTTTTCCTGCTTTGTCGCATCTCTCAAATTATAGGCTTGCATCCTGTGTCCTCTCTGTGAATGTCCTAGCCCTGGGGTGAGGTAAACAGGGTCAAGGCCCCTGGAAACCAGGGTCCTACTTCTTGCAGGAGCAAAGGTCTTGGGCTGGGCCAGCTGGGGCTGGGCTGGGCAGGGCTGGGAGTGCCTGGCCAGAGGGCCCAGCTGGTGCTGGGTGTGGGTTGCCCTGGAGGAAGTTCTTGAAGTCCAGTGAAGTGCTGGTTATTGGGCTGACTTTGAGGCAGAGGAGTGGCCATGGGGGCCTGAGACCAGATGCTTTTGTCTCGAGAGTGGGCTTCCTACTCTTTGTGCTGTGAGCTCTATCTCTTGCTACCTGCGAGGCCAAGGAAAGTCACAACCCCGCTCCTCACCTCGATTTCTTCTTCTGCAAAATGAGGAAACTGATGTCTACATGATCTACCTCATAGCGCTGTGATGAGTACAGAGGCAACGTGAGCATATTGCAAATTAAAAAACAACAAGGGCCGGACAAGCCAGTGTGCAGAGAAACTGTGTGAAGGTGTGGGGTTTAGATGGATGGACCTGAACTGGAGTCCGCCTCCACTCTCACCAGTCCTGTGACCTTGAGCAAGTCCTCTCCCACCTGGAGCCTCAGTTTCTTCATCTGTGAAGAGGGGTTTATTCTGAGTTGCTTGGGTTTGGGGTACAGGCAGGAAGAGGTGCCTTGTTCCTGAGTGAGGTGGACCTACTAGGTTGGGCTGGGAAGAGATGAGGCCAGAAGGACAGAAAGTTTCATGCCCAGGGGCCAAACTTCAGGAACTCTGCAAGTAAGACTTTGGCTCTGGGCAAATAGCTTCAATCAGCTTTTTGCTTAATATCGTCCATGGTCCTTACAACTCAGTAATAAAAAACAAATAGCCCAATTAAAAAAAAAATACAGTCAAAGGATCTGCATAGACATTCAGAATAGACAAGGAAGATATCCAAATAGCCAAGGTGCACGTGAAAAGTTGTCGGACACCAGTAGTCATCAGGGAAACACAAATCAAAACCACGAAGAGATACCACTTCACACCTACAAGGATGGCTAGAATCAAAAACACGATAACAAGTGTCACAGAGACTGTAGAGAAACTACAACTCTCCGACAAAGCTGATGGCATTGTTCAATGCTACAGCTGCTTTTGAGAACAGTCTGGCAATTCCTCAAAAGGCAGAGTCACCACTTGTTGTTTAGTCGCTAAGTCGTGTCCAACTTCTTTGCGACCCCATGGACCGTAATCCGCTAGGCTCCTCTGTCCATGGGATTTCCAGGCAAGAATACTGGACTGGGTTGCCATTTCCTTCTCCAGGGGATCTTCCCAACCAGGGATCGAACCTGCATCTCTTGCATTGGCAGGCAGATTCTTTACCACTGAGCCATCAGGGAAGCCCCCTGGCAGAGTTATACTGTATGACCCGGCAATTCCATGATTAGATATTTACCCTAATAGTGAGAAATGGAAGATACAAAGAGAAATAAAGAACATATCAAGAAGAAATAAAGAGAAATGGAAACATGTGTTTACCAAAGAATTCACACACGGGATTCCCTGGTGGTCCAGTGGTTAAGAATCCGCCTGCCAGTGCAGGGGACATGGGTTTGATCCCTGGTCCAAGAAGATCCCACAGGGTGCAGGACAGCTAAGCCTGGGTGCACCACGCTACTGAAACCTGGGTGACTAGAGCTTTGCAACAAGAGAAGCACCTGCAATGGGAGGCCTGTGCACCCCAACAAAGAGTAAGCCCACACCGCTCACCACAACTAGAGAAAGCCCACACACAGCAACGAAGACCCTGTGTAGCCAAAAATAAAATAAATAAATTATAAAAAGCAAAACCAAAAGGACTTGTGCACTAATGTTCAGAACAACATTCCTAACAGCCTCAAAGCAGAAACGTCCTAAATGTCGGTTGGTGAATGAATAAACAAAAAGGAGTATGTCTATACAATGGGATATGATTCAGAAATTCTGTTCTGTGGCACAATGTGGATGAACCTTCAAGACATTATGGTAAGTGTGTTGCAAGGAATGGTGTGTATTATGTGAGTTCATTCATAAAAATGATCCAGAGTAGGAAAATCTATTTGAGATAGAAAGTAGATCCAATGGTGCTGGGGTGGGGCATTGGAGGAAATGGAGATTGATTGCTAATGGGTACAGTGAGAATATCCACTCCAGTATTCTTTTTAGGGTGATGAAAATGTTCTACAATTGATTATGCTGATGGTTGCATAGCTCTGGGAAGATACTAAAAAACCATTAAATAAATTGTGAAATGGTCTATAAATCATATCAATAAAGCTATTAAAATAAAAACCACTATGGTGCTTGGGCTCCAAAATTACTGCAGATGGTGACTGCAGCCATGAAATTAAAAGACACTTGCTCCTTGGAAGAAAAACTATGACCAACCTAGACAGCATATTAAAAAGCAGAGACATTATTTTGCCAACAAAGGTCTGTTTAGTCAAAGCTATAGTTTATTTAAATAGTCATGTATGGATGTGAAAGTTGGACTATAAAGAAAGCTGAGCGCCGAAAAATTGATGGTTTTGAACTGTGGTGTTGGAGAAGACTCTTGAGTTCCTTGGACTGCAAGGAGATCAAACCAGTCAGTCCTAAAGGAAATCAGTCCTGAAACTCCATTGGAAGCTGAAACTCCAATACTTAGGCCACTTTTGGTGAAGAACTGACTCATAGGAAAAGACCCTGATGCTGGGAAAGGTTGAAAGCAGGAGGAGAAGGGGATGACAGAGGACGAGATGGTTGGATGGCATCACCAACTCAATGGACATGAGTTTGAGCAAGCTCCGGGGGTTGGTGATGGACATGGAAGCCTGGCATGCTGCAGTCCATGGGGTTGCAAAGAGTCGGACACAACTGAACAACTGACCTGAACTGAACTGATGGTGCTTGGGGCCCACAATATTTGTTGGTGTGGTGTGTATGACCCCAGAAGGTGGGAATGAGGATGGGATGAAGCTGTCTTTGTATGGAGAGCTATGACTATGGGTAGTGCGGGAGTGCTGTTGAGAGGAGGGTAAGGCTTGGGGGCTCCAACGCAGTGCTTGTCTCTCCCTTCTGTTCCTGAGCCTCTTGTCCAGAAACAGCACCTTGACCCAAGATGACACTGATGCTCCAAAATCCCTCCAGTTAGTGCCCAGTGACCATTGGAAGGAGAGCACTGAGGCTGTCTTGATCTAGGAGAAATTCTTGTAGGAGGAGGTTGGGCAGGAGTTGGTGGAGAAGACTTTGCTTGGTGAAGGTGACCAGGTGTGCTGGAGTGAAGTGTGTGTGTGTGTGTGTGTGACTCCAAGAAGCAAATGCTAGAAAAAGAGGAACTGAAAGAAGAGTTTCCACAGCTAGGAGATTAACCTGTTCCCCCACCCAGTGTCCACCCCCCAGAAGTAGCCATCAGGGCCCCAGGGCCTGCTGCTCCCATACTGTGGCCGTGGCACCCTCCCCATCCCCCACCCCCCCAGCGCACTCAGTCTGGGCTCCTCCTCTGCCCAGTGGGCACTCTGTACTGAATTATACCATTGGCTTTCTTGGTTCTCCAGCTTGCAGATGGCAGACTGTGGGACTTCTTGGCTCTTATAGCTGCCCAAGCCAATTCCTCTAATAAATCCTCTTTTACATATTGTGGCTCAGATGGTAAAGAATATGCCTGCAATGCAGGATACACGGGTTCAATCCTTGTGTCGGGAAGATCCCCTGGAGAAGGAAATAGCCACCCACTCCAGTATTCTTGCCTGGGAAATCCCATGGACAGAGGAGACTGGTGGGCTACAGTCCATGGAGTCCCAAAAGAGTCGGACGTGACTTAGCAACTAAACAACAATAACAAGTATATTCTATTAGTGAAACTCTACTATTGTGGTAGAATTCTTTAACTGACACAGAGGCACACCTTCTTTTATTGCACTTCACACTACAGTGTGCCTTCTTAAGTTGAAGGTTTGTGGCAACCTGGACTGAACAAGGCTATTGGTGCTGTTTTTCCAACAGTATTTGCTCACTTGGTGTTTCTGTGTCATATTTTGGTGAAATATTTCAAACCTTTTCATTATTATTATGTTATGATGATCTGTAATCAGTGATCTTTGAAGTTACTATTGCAAAAAGATTATGACTTGTGAGGCTCATGAAGGTTAGCCTTTTTAAGCAATGAAGTATTTTTATTTTAAAAAACTTTTTGCCGCACCTCAAGACATGTGGGATCTTAGTTCCCCAACCAGGGATTAAACCTATGCCCCCCGCAGTTGAAGCAGAGTCTTAAGCACTGGGCTGCCAGGGAATTTCCAGCAATGAGGTGTTTTAATTTTTTTAATTTATTTTTTAAATTAAGGTATATACACTGTTTCTTGGGCTTCCCAGGTGGCACTAATGGTAAAGAACTTGGCTGCCAATGCAGGAGACGTAAGAGATGTGGGTTTGATCCCGGGGTCAGGAAGATGCCCTGGAGGAGGGTATGGCAACCCACTCTAGTATTCTTACCTGCAGATCCCATGGACAGAGGAGCTTGGTTACAGTCCATGGAGTCCCAAAGAGTTGGACACGACTGAAGCAACTTAGCAAGCACACACGTTGTTTTTTTAGACATAATGCTATTACACAATTAACGAATACAGTGTAGTGTAAGCATAGGGGCTTCCCAGGAGGCGCCAGTAAAGAATCCATGTGACAGTGCAAGAGATGTAAGAGACTCAGTTTCGAGCCCTGGGTGCGGAAGATCCCCTGGAGGAGGAAATGGCACACCACTCCAGTACTCTTGCCGGGAAAATCTCATGGACAGAGGTCCATGGGGTCGGAAAAAGTCAGACCTGATTGATCATCTGAGCACTATATAGTATAAACGTAACTTTTATAGGTGCCAGGAAACTGAAAAATGTGAGTGACTCACTTTATTGCTGTATTCGCTTTATTGGGGAGTCTGGAACCAAAACTGCAATTTCTCTGAAGGATGCCTATATTTAGACTCTTTACATTTAAGGTAAATATTGCCATGTTAAAGCTTGGTCTAATATGTTCACTGCAGCTTTATTTACATTAGCCAAGATACAGAAACAACCTATGGTGTATATATACAATGGAATGTTAGCCATTAAAAAGAACAAAATCTTGCCATTTGAGACAAGATGGTTAGATCTAGAGGGTATTATGCTAAGTTAAATAAGTCAGAGAAAGACAAATACTGTATGATTTCATGTATGTGTGGAATCTAAAAAATGAAACAAGTGAACTCACATAACAGAACAGAAACAGTTATAAATACTGAGAACAAACAGGTGGTGGCAGCCGGGAGGAGGTTGGGGGAAGGAAAGAAATAGGTGAGGAAGATTATGAGGTACAAACTTTCGATTGCAAAAGGGATGAGTCATGCGTGTGAAATGTACAGTGTGAGGAACAGCAGTCAATAACTTTGTAATATCTTTATATGGTGATATATCCTAACTAGACTTATTATAGTAGTCATTTCGCAATGTATCGAACCAGGGTATTGTGTAACAGAAACTAATACAGTATTATAGGTCAATTATATTTAAAAAACAAACTCATAGAAAAGGAGATCAGATTTGTGGTTATCAGGGCAGGAGCCGGCAGGGGGAATTGAAGGAAAGCAGTCGTAGCTCAGCTGGTAAAGAATCTGGCTGCAATGCAAGAGACATGGGTTCGATTCCTGTGTTGGGAAGATCCCTTGGAGAAGGAAAGGGCAGCCCACTCCAGTATCCTTGCCTGGAGAATCCCATGGACAGAGGAGCCTGGCGGGCCCCATCCATGGGGTCACAAGAGTCGGACACGACTAGGCGACTAAACCACCAAACCACCACAGTCAAAAGCACAAATTTCCAGCTTTAAGATAAATTAACACTAGGGATGTAAATTACATAATAAATATAATGAATATTGCTATGTGTTATATATGAAAGTTGTTAAGAGAGTAAATCCTAGGAGTTCTCAACACAAGGAAAAAAATTATTCTCTATGTCTTTAATTTTGTGTCTGTATGAGATGATGGACATTCACTAAACTTACTGTGATAATCATTTCACAATGTATATAAGTCAAGGTTTTCCTGGTGGCTCAGATGGTAAAGAATTTGCCTGCAATGTGGGAGACCAGGGTTCGATCCCTGGGCAAGGAAGATCCCTTGGAGAAGAAAAGGACAACCCACTCCTTTGGACAGAGGAGCCTGGCGGACTACAATCCATGGGGTCACAAAGAGTCAGACTAGACTGTGTGACTGAGCACACATATATACATATAAGTCAGACCATTATGCTGTACACCTTAAACTTACACAGTGCCAACATCAACCATATCTCAATAAAACTGGGAGAAAAAAACTGAAAAAAAAAAAAAAAGCTGCGGCCCTCGCCATGCACCACTAGGAGTTTTAGGGCGGCCAGCTGGATGGTGACCACGACGAGGGCACCAGGTGCCCTTGGGTCCAGAGGTCCCGAGCTGCTCTACCTTCCCTCCACCTTTCAATCTTCTTATGCCTGCTTTATCTATAAAGTCCAGGGGCTTTGGCTGTACTTGGCAGAAGGAATAGGGTCACATATGTCTATTTCATCTTCTCAAGAGTGAAAGTTCCTGGGACTTCCCTGGTGGTCTAGTGGTTAGGAATCTGCTTTGCAATACAGAGGACATGAGTTCAACCCCTGGTCAGGGGACTAAGATCCCACATGCCTTGGAGCAACTAAACCCATATGCTGCAACTCCTAAGTGTCACAACTAGAGAGTCCGTGAGCCACAACTAAAGATTCTGTGTGATGCAATGAAGACCTGATGCAGCCAAATAAATAAATAAATATTTTTAAAAAGGAGTGTAAGTTCCCCAACTGTTGTCTTTTTTTTTTTTTGCCTCACCATACAGGATCTTAGTTCCCCCACCAAGGATCGAACCCATGCCCCCTGCAATGGAAGCGCAGAGTCCTAGTCACTGGACTGCCAAGGAACTTCCCCCCCAACCGATTTTCTTTCACTTGGTTCTCTGTACACTTATTCATTACCTGCTCGGCTCCTGTAACCACTTGAGTTTAAGACCCCTAAGTTGGCCTTTGTAGTTCAGTGTTTTGGCCTTGGGTCTCCTACTGGCGACCAGAATGAGAAAAAGGAAAAGAAAAAGAAACCGCAGGGAAGCTCAGTTGGGATAGGCTGGGGCTGGGGGCACTGCAGGAGAGAGGGCTGGGAGACCCCGGCCCCCCAGCCCCTGCATGGTGCTCGTCCTCCCCCTCACTAAGCCTCCCTTCCGGGAACGGAGGGTAAAGGGCTCCGTTGACTTTTAAGTTTATTTAAGCCTTGGGGATCTTATCATATCTGGATCCTAACAGCACAAAGTTAAACAAAGCAGCTTCTGAGGCCCAAGGAAAGAGTGGTTGATTTAAGATAGGGCTCTATCAGAGGTTATTCAACCCTTAGTGCCTCCCGCCTTATCGCTGACAGGGGCCATGATCCCCAGCCAGGGCAGTCCCCTGGCATTCTGTGCTCCGGCTAAGCTCCAGCCCCAAGGGGAGTCTTCTGGGGAAGGAGCTCAAATAACTTTGTCAGTTGATGAGCAGCCCTGTAGGGGCCAGGCAGCCTCTTTATCCGCCAGCCTGCTCAATGCTCTTATAATGACAGCAGCCACTGTGGTAGAGAGGTAGGGGGTGGGAGGACATGCAGGGTTTTCTCTCACCAAGGCTGATCCCAGTGCCCATCGGCTGCAAAGCAACACCGATCCTGAATCCAATATGGTGCCATCCTTCTTTAGGGGCCAGCCAACCCAATGTGACCCCCGTCACTCCAGACCCCTTCTGTGGTGAGGACGTTGGCCATTTGTCCATACACTCATTGATGCTTTCTTGGGATCTGGATTTGTTTTACTTGAGCATCATGCTTCTGCCAGTACCACCATTCTTGAACTTATTCACGCCTCATATGCTGTTCTTGTGAATCTTGCAATATTGCTTCTGACCTAGAAGCTGCCATACAGCAAAAGAAGTACAGGGAGATATCCCTGCTTTCATCATGATCCCCACCATCTAGAAGCATCTGGCTTTGCAGGATGCAGGGATGAAATGACCCTTTGAAGACAGCTGCGGTCCACCTGGGAAACAAAAGCGTGGGAGGTTGGACTGCCATCTCAAAAATGCCCTTATACGGTGCCTTTTCTCCTGTAGACAGAACATATGTGCATTCGGACTTCCTCCTCTCCTGGTCTGCTAAAGAGGATTCAGTAATTGCACCAAGCTTCCCCTCACCCCTCCCATCTTACTGATTGTAAGGAGAAAGGGTTGCTTGCTGGGAGAAAGGCATTGTAGATACATATAATAAAGGGTTGAGATGGACAGAGGAAGAACAGAACTTTTTAGACTAGGAATGAAAGAAAGGTTTGGGAGGGCAACTTCCGGAAGATCTGCTGAGGACCAACAGAGGGGTGTGGGGTGTGAGAGGAAAGGAAGGTATTTTTCACCTGTATTGTGGTCGACCACATATTTCAATACCTTTGATATCTTTCAAAAGGCAAGGGTGGGGAAGGGAATAGGGAGTGAAAGTGTTAATCACTCAGTCGTGTCCAACTCTTTGAGACCCTGTGGACTGTAGCCCTCCAGGCTCCTCTGTCCATGGGATTCTCCCGGCAAGAATACTGGAGTGGGTAGCCACTCCTTTCTCCAGAGGATCTTCCGGACCCAGGGATAGAACCTGGGTCTCCTGCATTACAGGAGGATTCTTTACTGTCTGAACCACCAGGGAAGCCCCAGGGGGGAGTGAGTAGGGGGTTCCTATGTACTTCTAGTTCAGGCTGTATAAATGTGACACTGAGCCTAGACTGCTTTAGGATCTAGGATCTCAGTGCTATTTGAGGATCTTGGAACTGAGGGGCAAAAATGGGGGAGGCATCACCCTGAGGTACAACAATGACCACTGTCAAGAGTTTTGTTTCCTGAACTCTGCTGAAGGGAGGATGCTCTCCTGGGGGGTTGCATGATAACAGGCCCACTACAGTGAAAGGGAGGGGGTCTCCTGACCATTTGGGGTTCCTTGGGCCCCTACAAGAACAGGCAAAGGAGGATTGCTGCAATGGCTGAGACAATCGACTCTGACCACAGAGGGTAAGTGAAATCGCAGTTAAGAGATGGGAGCATGGGCAATTGTGTAGAGCTCAGGGACCCTCCTGGGTGTCTGCGTGTTGCCATCACCAGCGGTAAGTTGTTCAAAGAAGACCACTGCCACCCCAGGCAGGACCACCAAGTACAGGTCATCTCTGTGGGAGAAGAACGCTGGCCCAGCTGAGGAGCTGCCAAAGTTGAACTGTGGAGTGAAGGAGGGAAGGTACAGCCTGGGATCGGCTACAGAAACCAAGATGGCATCCCACCGTCTTGCAGCTAGCCTGCAAAATTGCCCTCCTCCCTTGGAATATATTTTTTAAAATTATAAGGGGAGTTTCTTGGTGGTCTCGTGAGGACTTGGTACTTTCACTGCCATGGCTCAGGTTCAGTCCCTGGTTGGGGAACTGAGATCCCGCAAGCTGCAAAGCACAGCCAAAAAAAAAGAAGACACACCACCAAACACACTGGTAAGTACAAAGAAGAACATAAGAGATACCCACGGGGCCCCACCACTCAGATTTAGCAAGTCGTTACATTCTTATTTGGAGAAGGAAATGGCAACCCACTCTAGTACTCTTGCCTGGAGAATCCCATGGAGGGAGGAGCCTGGTAGGCTACAGTCCATGGGGTCGCAAAGAGTCGGACACGACTGAGCGACTTCACTTTCACTTTTCACTTTACATTCTTATTCTTATTTATTTATTTATTTTTCCCCCCACCACATGGCATGTGGGATCTTCATTCCCTGACCAGGAATCAAACCTGTGTCCCTAGCATTGGAAGCACGGAGTCTTAACCACTGGCCCACCTAGGAATTCCCACAAGTCATTACGTTCTGCCAGAAACCCTTTGCACCTCTTCCTATGCCACTCACTTCTCTCCTTCTGGGTAATAATATCCTGAAGTTGACATGGCATCTTCCTGTTCAGTTTTACGTAGTTTTCTACTTGGGTATATATTCATTCACAATATATAGAACTACCTGTGTATTAAACATTCTTACATGGGCAATCTTACATTGTACACCTCTATCCAAGGAATTCTCCAGGCAAGAATACTGGAGTGGGCAACTGTTCCCTTCTCCAGGGGATCTTCCCTAACTAGGGATCGAACCTGGGTCTTCCACATTGCAGGCAGATTCTTTACCATCTGAGCCATCAGGGAAGCCCTATATTGTACACAGAATTTGACAATTTGCTTTATTCAATGGTGTTATGGCTTTGAAATGTACACAAGAAGCTCCAGTTCATTCAATGTAACTGCTGTGTGGTATTTCATGTCTGTGAGAATGTCACGGTTTCCATTCATTCTCCTCTTGGTGAGCACTTGGATTATTTCTGTTTTGCTATTTCAAACATGTGACATACATCCTTGTAAATGCCTCCAGGTGCCTATGTATGAGTTTCTCTAGAAGTGGAATTGCTGGATTGTAGGGTTTAGGCACCTTCCACCTCACCAGGTGTTGCGAAATGATTCTAGAGAATATTGCCTGTTAGTCTTAGACACTCCCTTCAGCACAGAGTTTCTATTGCTACACATCTCTGCTAAAACTTGGTAGCATTCAGATTTTTGTTTTCTCTCATTCTGTGGGTGTCAAGTGGCATCTCCTTATTGTTTTAATTTGCATTTCTTTTTATTTAATTTGCATTTCTTTTTTTTTTTAATTTGCATTTCTTTATTCATGACACTGAGCCTCTTTAATTTGTTCATTGTTTATCTCAGCATTGTCATCTATGAGCTACTCACTGATGGAATTTGCCTAGTTTTCTGTTGGAATGTTTTCCCCTTTTCTTATTGATGTGTTGAATCTGTTTATATGCTCTCAGCATCAGTTGATTGTTGCCTGTGTGTGTTAGTCGCTCAGTCGTGTCTTACTCTGCTACCCCATGGACTGTAGCCTGCCAGGCTTCTCTGTCCATGGGATTCTCCAAGCAAGAATACTGGAGTGGGTTGCCATTTCCTCTTCCAGGGCATCTTCCTGATCCAGGGATCGAACCCAGGTCTCCTGCATTGCAGACAGATTCTTTACCATCTGAGCCACTGGGGAAGCCCTGATTGTTGGCTATATGGCAGTAAATATCTTCTCCTGGACTACAGCTTATCTCTTACCATGTTTAGGTTATCTATTATTTCTTTTTTGAGGCATAAAATACATTTAGCGAGGTCCTTAAAATGCACAAATCTTAAAAGTACAACTTGAAATTTTTACACTTGCACATATTATGTGCCCACCACCCAAATCAAGATATAGAACATTTCCATAACCCCAGAGGGTTTCCTTAAGTCCCATCCCCCTTCTCCCCAGAGGTGGCCATTTTCCTTTTCCCTTTAAATTTTTTAAAAAAGACATTTATTATTATTTTTAAATTAAATTAGTTTATTTATCTGGCTGTGCCCCGTGGCATGTGGGATCTTAGTTCCGCCACCAGGGATCAACTCTGCACTTCCTGCAGTAGAAGCACAGAGTCTTAACCACTGGACCACCAGGGAAGTCCTGTGACCAGAGGTAGCCACTTCCAAACTCCTGTCACCATGGATTACTTCTGCTTCTTTTTGACCTTTGTAGAAGTGGAATCACAGTGCGTACACTTCTGTATCTGGTTTCACTCAGTATAATGTGTGTGAGGTCCACTCATGTTGTGTGTGTGTATTCTTTTTCATTGTTGTATACCATTCCGTTGTGTGACTCTGTCACAGTTCCTATCCATTCTTGTGAGCATTTGGATGGTTTCTAATGGTTTTTCTGTTACATACAAGATGTGCCACACGCCCTTGTCCTCCAGATACACATACCTGAGAGTTTCTCTAGAAGTAAAAATGTTGGGTCATAAGGTGTATGCATCAACCACGCTACCAGATATTGTGAAATGATTCTCTAAAATTGTCCCAGCCAACTCTTTCTTAAGCATGTTGGAAAGTTTCTGATGTACACATCTCTACCCACACTGGGTAGTACTTTCGTTCTTCTGTGGATGAGAAATGTAATTGTAATTTGCCTTTAGAAGTAAACTAAACATCTACATGAGAAGAAAACTGTAAAACTTTCAGAAGAACATAGAGACTATCTCTATTTCTTGGGGCTGGAAAGCATTTCTAAATATGATACAAAAGTATATTAAATAATTGATAAGTTCGAGTACATTTTAAAAACTGGTGTGATAAAGGACAATAAAAATTAAAAAAAATAAGCTAGGTAATTTGCCATTGTAATTTGCCTTTCTCTGATTGTTAGTGAAGTTGAACACTTTTATGTAGTCATTGGTCATTCTGGTTTCTTCTGTATATTGCCAATTCATAGCCTTGGTCTATCTTTCTAATAGGTTGTCTTTTCTTTATAGATTAATAGAAATTTCTTACATATTCTGATTACTAACCATTTGTTGGCTATACAGATTTGATATGACTTATTTTTTAAAATAGATATTTATTTCATATTAATTTTTGCATGCAAAGTCTTTTTTGTGGCATGTGGGGCTCTTGAGCTATGGCATGGGGGATCTAATTCCTGACCAGTTGTCAAATCCAGGCATTGGGAGTATGAATCTTAGCCACTGGTCCACCAGGGAAGTGGTGCCTAGCTTATTTGTAAAAAAAAAAAAAAAAAATTATTGTCTTTTATCATGCCAATTTTTTTCTTTTTTACATACTTTTGTATCTTGTTTAGAAACACTTTCCAGCCCCAAGAAATAGAGATAGCTCCTGTTTTCATCTAAAATTTTTATAGTTTTCTTCTCATGTAGATGTTTAGTTTATTTCTAATATCTACATTGTTGTTATTGTTGAGTCCCTAAGTCACATCTGGTTCTTTTGCAACCCCATGGACTGTAGCCTGCAAGGCTCCTCTGTCCATGAGATTTTCCAGGCAAGAATACTGGAGTGGGTTGCTATTTCCAACTCTGAGGGATCTTCCTGACCCAGGGAGAGAACCCGCATCTCCTGCATTGGTAGGTGGATTCTTTACCACTGAGCCACGAGGGAAGCCCATATATCTACAAGGAAACCTTTTTGAGAAGAGACAGGCCCTGCCGTAGGATGTCTCAGTCTGAGGCAGATAATCACACATACTGGGAGCAGATGTCACACCAAGGAACAAATATGGCCCCTGTACTCAGGTGCTGGGGATTCCGGGGGTGATTGGAGAGGTAATTTTGCAGCTGGCTCTTTTACATGGACACCTGTGCTGAGATACCACAATTACGTGTGTTGTCTGAGATGGAGCCTAAGGCCAGGAAAACGATTAGGTGCAGGAGGCACCTGAGGAGGCAGTGAGGACAGGGGTGGTGGCATCTTAGAATCTTGTGATACTTGGCCCTGGGCCAGTTAAAACCCGCTCTGTCCTTTCTCTTCTCAGCAGCAAGGTTGGGGTCCCCCCGCTACCCTCGTTCGGCATCCCCTCCACCTCAGCCTCCCTCATGAGCCTCTTAAACTGGCCAGCTGGAAAACCAAATTGGTTCAGGGCCAGCGGGTCAGACTCACCCACCCCGGGGCCGGCTGCGCCTGTGAGCTGGTCCTCAGGCGCTGGGGGCTGTTTGGTGTGAGTGGTGGAGGTGGGCTGGGCCCTGGCGGCTCTGGGGGTTGCCGCCGGTGGGGTGGGGGGTGTGTTTATCTCTGGGTGGGGAGGTTTGGGTTTGGGTTTAGCCCGCGGGTGTGTGTCTGGGTGGGTTTGTTTGTGTTTGTGTTTGTGTGTTTCTCTCCCAGGGTGTCCACAGTTCCGGGCAGGGTCTGTCCCTCCCTGTGAGTGATGGCGACGGCAGGAGACCTGAGGTAAGAGTGGCCGGGGTGGGGTGGAGCCGTGTCCTCGAGGCCTGGCCTGGTTGGCTGCTTTGGGGGTAATTCCCAGGCTCTGGGGTGTCATGAGCCTGGGAGGGAGGCATGAGTCACTCCTCCCCTCCCACTGCCCTAGAGAAACTTCTTCCCTGTCCCCGGGGCCAGGTTTCGCCAGAAGCCATAAAGAGGCCCTGCGTAAGCCTCTTCCGTTTTCAGGTAGGTGGCTGAAACCCAGCCCGGGAGCTGCCTCGGAGCTGAAACGAGGGCGCCGCCCAGATGGGATCCAGCAGCCTGGACCCACCCTTCAGGCCCTCCCGGGTCTTTTCTGTGTCCTGAAAGTTCTGTCCGATTCCGGTAGGCCCGCCGCTCACTG
>NW_011494912.1:4471817-4496864 GCF_000754665.1 Bison bison bison | reverse complement strand
AGTGTTCCCGCCATCTTCCCAGGCCCAGGGCCTGGATGGGGAGGAGGGCAGACCAGGGGGCTGTGGCTGCCATCACCCCGGGGGGCTCCTGGACAGCCCCTGCCTCCCCTCCCCTTCTTTCTCTCTCCTCGCACAGGCACACGTTCACCTGCCTACCCGTCCTCCCCACACATACCACCCTCCTCCGTGGAGGGCTCGGGAGGAGCCCCCCTCCTCACTCCTGGGCCCCTGGTTCTCGGGTAGGTCGGAGCCCTTAGTCTAGGCACCCCTGCCCCTTCGGACCCGACAGACCCCCGCGGGGTACCTGGGCTTTCCCCGGGGACTTAGAGGCGGGCTGCAGTAACGCCCGACTCCACTGGGGGGCCCTCCTCTGCTGCTGGGGCCACAGCCGTCCATCAGGTATGGACGGTTGGACCTCACAGTCCTGCCCTGGATGGCCGCCTCCCCGGCCTCTGCCTCAGGGCCTCGGCCACACTGGCTGTGCCCTCTGCAGACACCCAAGGGCGTCCACCTCAGGCCTGTCCAGCTGGGCCCTCCCTGGGAAAGATGGGCCTCTGCCATGCATATAGCACTGATCAGCTTTTATCATCAGAGTGAAAAAAATCTGTAAACCCTAATGGCTCACCATTGAGCCCTTTCCCTTCTCTGAACCCCAACTTAGGGGTACCTTGCGCAGCCCCATCAGTTTTCTAATGGCCACAGCTCTTCATTCCTTCACCTTCTTTTCTGTGCATGTAGATTCAGGCGTGTCTGACTCATTGGGATCATATGGACAGTAGCCTGCCAGGCTCCTCTGTCCATGGGATTCTCCAGGCCAGAATACTGGAGTGGGTTGCCATACCCTCCTCCAGGAGATCTTCCTGACCCAGGGATCAAACCTGGGTCTTTCACATCTCCTGCATTGGCAGGTGGCTTCTTTACCACTAGTGCCACCTGGGAAGCTTACTTTGGCAGCGGGGATTTTTGAAATTCCCATCCACAGGTGGAGTATGCCTCAGAGGCTGCAGTGGCCACAAGCAAAGACATGGGGGTGACACCTGAGAGGGCCACACGTGGCGACGGACACACAGCCATTGTGTCCCCCTCCACCTCACTACCCTCTTCTGGCATGCGGCACCATGACCAGGGCCTCTGTCTCCTGGCTGGGCATCCCAGCTCATTCTGGACAGGGAGTCGGGGGAGGGGATGTTGCCTAGGACAGGCAACCTGAATTTCCACTATCCTGCTAGGTCCCCCCACTCTTTACCCCAGCCCTGCACCATCTGACCACTCCTGCGTGTCCACAGCAGGACTGGCAACCCTTGAAGACAGGGCCTGACAGTTTCTGAGTTTCTCTCCAGCTCCAGCAAGCTGGAGTTCAGTCACATCTCGAAAACAAACAAATTTGAGCGTCTTAATGCTTTTTGCAGTGGTTACACACACTGCTGGGTTCAAATCCTGCCTCCACGAGCTGTGTGACCTGGTGGAAGTCACTTTAAATGCTCTAAGCTTTGGTTTCTACATTAGTAGACTGGGACGGTATCCCCCTCCCTCCCCTTTTTCAATGTTTATTTTTCAAAGAAAAACAGCAGCAGCCAATTGGAAACCTGTGTATTCTTCAATTCCAGTTTTGTTTAATTTAGAAATGACTTACTGATCCACTGTTTTAAACGCTCCTCTTTCCTCTTTAAATATTTATCTTTTACTTGTGTTGAATTCTTCAAAGGAGATTGTTTCAGTATATATCTCCAGGTCCTTGCTTTGCTACTTTAACCAAATACATAAAGAAAAATAAAAATGCAAAACGCAATTCCATCATGCACTTGTGCACGTTAAGGGCTCCAATCATCAAAAATAGAAAAGAGGGGACTTCTCTGGTGGTTCAGAGGCTAAGACTCTGCACTCCCAATGCAGGGGGACCTGGGTTCCATATCTAATCAGGGAACTAGATCCTACGTGCTGTAACTAAGAGCTCACATGCTGCAACTAAAGATCCCACGTGCTGCAACTAAGACACAGAATAACCAAATAAATAAAAGCAAAATATTTTTAAAAAATAGACAAAGGAAAACTTTTTGGAACAGCCAGTTAAGTGAATTAAAAAAAAGACTCACATGAATTTGGCTTCGTTGGGGCAGAAATCCATTCCTATTATCCATCTCATCACAGGGTTGTGCAGGGTAACAGAGGTTTTGTGGGGCCTTCCTGGCACCTGATAGACATTTGACAAGTGATCATTATTATTTTGGGAGAAGCTCTACTGATAAATTGGGTTGGCCAAAAAGTTCAATTTGGTTTTAAGTAAAAATAAAAGACATATTTTGGGGGACTTCCCTGGTGGTGTGGTGGCTAAGACTCTGAGCTCCCAGTGCAGGGGGCCTGGATTCAATCCCTGGTCGAGGAACTATATCCCACGTGCCTCAACTGAGACTTGGTGCAGCCAAATAAATAAACAATACATATTAAAAAAAAAGACATAATTTTCATTTTTACCAAGAGCTTTACTGAGCAATATAAAACTGTGGTGCTAGAGAAGACTCTTGAGAGTCCCTTGGACAGCAAGGAGATCAGACCAGTCAGTTCTAAAGGAAATCTACCTTGAATATTCATTGGAAAGACTGATGCTGAGGTTGAAGCTCCAATACTTTGGCCACCTGATGGGAAGAGCCAACTCACTGGAAAAGACCCTGATGTTGGGAAAGATTGAAGGCAAGAGGAGAAGGAGGTGACAGACAATGAGATGGCTGGATGGCATCACTGACTCGATGGACATGAGTTTGAGCAAACTCCGGGAGATACTGAAGGACAGGAAAACTTGACGGAAAAGAGTCAGACACAACTTAGCAAGTGAGCGACAACAGTTCACTAACTGAACGAACATTTTGGCCAACCCAATAAGTCACATACTCTACAATCCAATCATTTCAAGTGTGTAACAAAATGGTTTTTAGTCTATTCAGAGTTAGGCAACCATAACCACAGTCAGTTTTAGAACATTTTCATCATACCTAAGAGCAGCCCCGTACCCTCTATGACCCTACCCCACGTCCTCTCCAGCCCTAAGTCACTCATCTATTTGCTGTCTCTGTAGATTTGCCTGTTCTAGATGTTTCATGGAAACAGAATCATGCACTACGTGACCTTTCTCGCTGACACTTGCATTTAGCGTGTTTTCAAGGTTCATTCATGTTGTAGCATATATCAGTACTTCATTCCTTTTTATGGCTGAAAAATAATTTCAATGAATGAATATTGCCCACTTGGTTGATCAGTTCATCCTCTGATGGCCACTTGGGCTGTTTCCTCTTTGGCTATTGGAATCGTGCTGCTGTGAACATTCAGGTAGCTATTATTATTAATAATATAGATACTAGTATATAATACATTATCAACATATTGTATTATTATTAATATATTGTGTTATTATTAATAATATATTAATTAATAAGATAATGAGGCCTGAGCTCTCCAGACTGTCCAGAGCACATAGAAAGAGCCGGGGGGGTGTCATTTTGTACCAGATTTATCCCAGAGGGAGGTCCCGGGCCACAGAGTTACATGGGATGGGGGGGTCACCTCCCCATCAGCAGGGAAGCCTGGTGTGTACAGATATGATTCAGGATATGACTGCGGAGTAGGCTGGGCCAGACTTTAGTACAGGGGAAGGATTGTTGGTGCCTGGGTTAGACTTCTGTGGGTGAGTTGGGGTTGGGAGCAAGTGGGTATGGAGGGTAAAGCCTGTAGGAGGCCAGCGAGGGGGATGAGGAAACAATGGCTGGTGTGAGTGTGTGTGAGTGATTATTGCCACATCAGTTTGCCTTTGCTCTCTCCCCTTCCCCATTCCCAGCAGCAATAGGTCAGGCTTGGGACTGGGGTGGGGTGGAAAAAGAGTCAAGGTCCCCCTGAGCTTGACCTTGAGGGAAAGGCCAAGGTGAAGAAGAGCTGGGAGTTGGTGTTCTGGACTGGGGACAGGAGGAATGGATGTGGGAGAGACTCCTCCATTGGGACGCAATGACTATGGGGTGTGGGTGACTTGAGAGTGTGCCCTGTCAGGTGTCAGAGGAAGTTCCTACTGTGTGCTCCTACTGTGCATCCGCCACTGTTCACAGGATTCACCTTTTAGTTGACAACTGTAGGGTTCCTGGCCAGTGATTTCTGATGCCTGGGTGTGGCCGGGAGGTTACCGAGCCCCAGGCCCTGAAGGGGCCACCCACACTGGAGCTTGGAGGTTTCCAGGGCAATCAGGGCTTGGCCTTGACTTATGATTCAAGAAAGTATTTCTCTCAGTGTCCTGGGATGTTGAGTTTCCCTGATCAGAGATGGAGCTGCAGGAAGATCTGAGGTTGAGGACATTTGCTTCATATTGAAGAAATGTTAGCCAGCCTGGCAAAGAGCTGGAATGAGGTCGGTTAAAAGAAAATAAACACACGGGACCCTTGGTGTACACCCGAGTGTGGTGGGGCAGCTTCAGGCCGATGTGTGTGGTCTGAGTGGGCCCTGGGGGTGGACGGCTGTGGGGAGATGCTGAGGGGCGGTGACATGAAGCCAGTGGCAGCTGGCCAGGTCCCCAGGCACCTGCAGTCCCTCAGCATCATCGGAGGGAGGCAGGGAGTGGACGGGCAGAGAAGGAAGGGTAGGACCAAGGGCCTTGCGTGAGCTCTCAGGCCCATGACAGAAGCTCAAACCATGCAGCTTAAGCCCTGCTATAAAGCACCTTGAAAAGGAAAAAAAGTTCAAACTAACCACAAGCGTGGCTGCTCCCAGCTGATGGGGCAGGTCGGGGCCGGCTGCACCCTTCCCCAGGGCTAGACTGATCCAGAACTGGGAGCCAGCAGAGAATGAGGGCTGGGCCAGAGGGTATACCTGGCAGTGGCACAAAGATCTGCCTGATGAACTAGGCCCCAAGCGGGCCAGGGGTCAGGACCTGTGGGTGGTGTCTCCCCCATCCATGCCTGGAGGCACTCGGACAGGAGGAAGTCTGGAGGGGCCCGAAGGCCAGGCCTGGGAGCCTTCTCGCCAGGAGGAGAGTGCAATTAATATGATCTCTGAGTCACCTGGGGCTGGGGTGCCCCTCGTGATCCTTAGACTTCTGGTTTGGTCCCTGGCTTGTCACCACTGACTCACTGGCTACCTACCTGGGAGTAGTACCCTGGCTGGCCTACTGGTTTCTCTCTTCCTCTCAGTGTGTCATGGAAGCAGAGATAGCTTTTCTGTAAGGCGGAGTCATCAGGTGTAAGCTGCCCAGGCTGCTGGGAGGGAAAACGTGCTAGGTTCCTGGGTCCTCTGGGTTCTCCATGGAGTTCTCATTTCATGTTCCAGAGGTCTCCACTGGAGGGATGAGGAGGAGGTGAGTCAAGGTGAACCCAGCCCCTGGCTCTGTCCACTGGAGAGCTCAGTCTGTCTTGACCTGGGGCCAGCAGGGCTGCTGTGGGGTCAAGATGTCCCATAATGTCCTAAGGCTCCATCCATGTGTCTTCTCATCCAGTTAAGAAGTCACAGCTAGCTGGGCCTGCCCTTGACTGCCCATGACTCCCCTGGGCCTCCAAGCTTTGAGCTGGGTACTAGTGGTTTTTCCTGATGTGCCCAACGTGCCTTCCAGACTCCACAAGCCCCCCAAAAGGCCCCCCAGTCTCCCTGACCCTCTTTTTAGAGAACTCTCTCCTTTCCATACACTTCCATGCTTTTACTCGCCTTTCACAGCTCTCCTCTCCCCTCTCCCTCCTCCAGGAAGTCTGCCTTAGGCCTCAAGATGCTGCTGCCTGTGGCTCCTCCAGAGACCATAGAGTGGCTTCTCTGGGCTAGGGAATTGTCTGTGTAGATCAGGGGGGTCTCAAGGTCAGCTGTCATTCATTTGCTCAGTTGTGTCCAATTCTGTGAGCCCATGGACTGCAGCACACCAGGCTTCCCTGTCCTTCACCATCTCCCAGAGTTTGCTCAAATTCATATCCATTGACCTCAGGGTCAGGCACCAGCTCAGTTCCCCACTGTTCTCAATATTTTTGTGCCCCTGGAATGTCACCTGAGTTCTCCAAGCCTTAGTTTTCTCATCTCTGAAATGCCCTGCATGGTTTTGTAGTGAGATACGATAACTTGCGGAGAAGGCAATGGCACCCCACTCCAGTACTCTTGCCTAGAAAATCCCATGGACGGAGGAACCTGGTGGGCTGCAGTCCATGCGGTCCTAAGAGTCGGACACGACTGAGCAACTTCACTTTCACTTTTCACTTTCATGCATTGGAGGAAATGGCAACCCACTCCAGTGTTCTTGCCTGGAGAATTCCAGGGACCGGGGAGCCTGGTGGGCTGCTGTCTATGGGGTCGCACAGAGTCGGACACGACTGAAGCGACTTAGCAGCAGCAGCAGCAGCAGCAGCACAATAACTTGTCATAATACTAAGGCACGTAGCCCACTCCCTGGCCCAACTCTTGCTGACCAGTGGGAAGAGAGACCTGGTTGGAAGGAGGATTCTCTGGCTGGGGGGTCGAGGCGGGGAAGGTATGGACTGGGCAGGACTGATCCCTCCAAAGGGTTATTGGGTCCTCAGGGATCCCCTGGCCTTTAGGTCCTCTTCTTCCTCTGCCTATGGAAAACAGAAATCTTACAACCAGGAGACAGGGGTTGCTCTGAAGTGAGGTAGGGGGAGCAGGAGGGAGGGATGGGTTGGGGTAGGGGGGAAGGAGTTTTCCTGTCCCTGCGATGGACCCCTCTGAGAAGTAGGGGACAGCTTGTGAAGAGCAGACAGCAGGGTGGGATGGTGGGGATGGCTGCAGTCTTGCATAAATACAGGCTCTTTAAAACTGCCAGGCAGAAGCTCGACTCAGGAGGACTAATTTAATGGAAAGTAATTAAAAACCGCTGGCTCAGTGGTAAAGAATCCACCTGCCAGGGCAGGAGATGCAGGAGGGGCAGGTTACATCCCTGGGTGGGGAAGATTCCCTGGAGGAGGAAATGGCAACCTATTGCAGTATTCTTGCCTGGGGAATCCCATGGACAGAGGAGCCTGGCGGGCGACAGTCCATGGCGTCGAAAAACAATTAAAAACTCATTTTCACCCATCTTTCAGTCTCCTCCCCTTCACAGAACCCTTCCCCCGCATCTGAGCCCCTCTCTCTCACCAAGCCCATTCAGAGCATCTGCAACCCCTACTCAGCCCCGCCTGGCCTGCGTGCGCTCTCTCTTTCTCTCTGAACCCATCTCCACCCCAACCCCATCCCTCATCCTTCCATCCTGTCACGGGAAGTGCTGGCCTTGCCTGGACTATGGGACTGTAACCAGCAGCAAGGTCTTGCTCCTCCTCCTTGGAGATGCCACCCCACCCCCCGCCTTCTCCCTCCATACACGTGGGGCCCAGCCTGGGGGCAGCACTGGCTCAGCCAGTCCAGCCAGGCTGGGCAGCTGGGCCTCTTGTGCAACCAGGCCTGTCATTACCCTTTCCTGGGCCAACTGGGGAGGAGGGCCACCAGTGTGGGCTGTCAGGCCGCAGGCGGAAGGGCTACCCGCTCAACCGAGGGCCTGGCCTCCACTTCTAAGCCCAGAGCCCGTGGCTTTCTAGGGCCTGGGCTGGACCCTCCAGACCCTTGTCAGGGCAGCCAGAAGAATCTCAGTGGACTAAGTGGGCCTTGATTCCCTGTTTTCACGGAGCCTCCCAGTCTCAGAGGGAGATGCTGTCGTCCTCCTTGCCTGGATGAGAAAATTGGCTGAGCGAGTTTGAATCTATTGCCCAGTATCACAGAATCGGTAGTGACAGAGCTGGGACTCAACTGAAGGATGGTTGGGGTCGTCTTAGATGAGAGCCATGAAGACACCACATTCTGCTCCAGATTTCGGAAGTACCAGCTGGGGACCCAGCCCTCCCAGCCAGCGCTGGGTCTTGCCTGCTGAAATCTCCATCGTTGCTAGAGCCATCAAGAGGTGGCCAGCGCACATCGGCCCGGGTTTGGATGTGAACACCCGTTTGCTGAAAGCATCTAGGAGATCCTGCTTCCGGGACAATCCAGGGAGATGGCTCACAAGTGACTCAGTGACACAATCTTTACACTCGCAGGGAATTAGGACGCCCCTTTGCAGATTATTTACTGAAACTTAAACAAATTTTTAACTTAATGACATTGTCTGTGGTTAAAAAACAACAGGATCTTAACTTGTGTCCGTGGGCAGAGAAGTTAATGAACTCCTGCAAAAACAAGTCATTTAGAAACAACTTTCGGCTAGACTAATTTTTCAGCTGAGAGTGAAACTGCTTCTTTTTTTCTTCAAAAAAGCCATTTGGTTTTATACTGATCAAAACGTTATGTCTGGGGAAGAATAAACTTTTTTTTTTTTCTTGGCTGCACTGCACAGCATGTGGGATCTTAGTTCCCTCACCAGGGATGGAAACTGCACCCCTTGCATTTGAAGCGTGCAATCTTTAACCACTGGATCACTAGGGAAGTCACAAGAAGAATGAATTTAACCTGACACTGACTTACTGGCTTTGGAGTTCCAGGTCCCATAAGATGAGTGAAGGGGCCGAGACCTGGGTCTGCTCAACCCTCAGAGGTTCTTCTGGGTGCCTGGCAGGGGTCTGGTGGACCCGCACAGACCAGGGAGGGACAAAGAAAGTTCAGAAGGTAGCAGAGCACCTCAGGGTTGGATGAGACACTTTATCTGTCCCTTTCCCAGGGACACTCAGGGAGCTGGGCACGAGCACTGTGCGTGTGTGTGTGTGTGTGTGTGTGTGCTGTGATCAAAGACTTGGCTGAGCCCCTGGGGCCCTGGGGACCCTGGTCTGAGAAGTCCTAGTGGAACCAGAGCTGAGGGGCTGTTGGTTTGGGACATAAACTTGGCTCTTTCCTCTTCAAGCTTTTCAGCTCACAAAGGATTTTCATATCCTCATCTTATTTCACATCTGGGAGAGGTGCTAACGCCTTCAGTTTTCAAAGAGAGGTGATGCTCAGATGTGGAGCTGGCTTCCCCCGAGGTCACAGGGCTGGTGAGAGGTTATGGGCAGGGATGGGTGAGATGATCTGGTTGGGAAAGAGGGTTATCATAGATTTAAAAAACCAGCATGTGGTGGCTCAGTGGTAAAGAACCCGTCTGCCAAGGCAGGAGACGTGGGTTTGATCCCTGGGTTAGGAAGATCCCCTTGAGAAAGAAATGGCCACCCACTCCAGTATTCTTGCCTGGAAAATCCCATGGACAGAGGAGCCTGGTGGGCTACAGTGCATGGGGTCACAAAAGAGTTGGACACAACTTAGCACTTAGAAAAGTGTAAGACACAATTCTATTGGCATAAAATTAGTGTCTGTTGGGAGAAAGAAAAAGATGTAAGTGCTAACTCTGCCCTCCCAGCCTCAAAAGCAAAAGTGATGAATGGCAGACACATTATTAAAGTGTCACAGTGAAAGGCTGTCTAAGCTGTTGGGAGGACCAGGCTTGGGGAGCCGGAGTGGGTGTAGCAGAAGTGTTCTGGCTTTACTGGTGTTTTTCCTTTTCCTGGGAGGGGCCCAGCCAGTGTCTCCTGGCATAAATGAAGCATCAACAAATAGCTCTCCAGCTCCACTCATGTGCAGAGGGTTCATGGCTCCCCCAGGACCGGCTCCTAATTCTCTTTCATACCTGGGCACCTCCAGCTCTGCCTGAGCTCCCCCACAGAGCCCCCCTACCCACCCCCACACCTCCCCCCTTAGCTTGTCCTCTGGGGCTCTCCTGCAGCTGTCCACCCCTCTAGCTCTCAGCCCCTCCCCCATCTCTGATGTGCTTGGCTGAGCTGGGAAGGACAGCTTCTTAGTCATTTCTGTTGGGCCACACGTAGAAGGTTCTAGGGCCTGAGTGCTTCCCCACCCCTACTCCTGCTTCTCCAAGTGCCAGCTGACGGTGTCCCAGAACGAGAGCCGGAAGTTGGCAGAGGCTGTCGTGGGGTGAATGAAGGCCTGGCCATCTGGCCAATTCACTCCTGTAGGCAGAAACCTTACAGAAGGGCTGGGATGACCGGCCCGCCCCATGTTGGGCAAGCTCTCCCCCTCCCCAGCCCTCTCTAGGCCTCAGTTTACCCGTCTGTGCAGAGGCAGTAAGAGTCTTTGCCCGGCTCACTGATGGGCAGGCTGTGATGAGGTCATCCCAGAGAAGCACTTATCCTGCATCTCAAAGGGTAGTTATCTCTGTTGCTCAGTCCACAGCCTGTGTGCGTGCCGTTCCTCAAAGCCTTGTAAGGAAAACGCCAGGAAGGCGTGGTCCTGGCAGAAACCATCCCTATTTGTGTTGCTGTGTGTGCTTGGGAGTGAGGCCGGGGGAGGGGAACCGGAATAATGCCTCCTGCCTTACTGAGCACCCAGTATGTGTCAAACTGGGCACTGAGCTCTGAGGTTGAATATCCTCAGGAGCCCCCAGCATCGTCCAGCCCCAGGCTTGACGCCCTGGGGCGGAGGCTTTGTGTCTAATCTGACCCAGACACAGTTCTTTGAGCTTCCTGAAAGAGAGCTTGAGTGACTTGGGTGGAAGCCTTCTGTGAGCTATCTGAAGCGTGCTGATGGCCGGTGGAGCCCCCAGCCTTGTAGGGGAGACCGAAGTGTTTACAGTCAACCACAGTACAGGACTTCAGCTTCTCCATCAAGCTAGGTGATGCCCGCCAGCCCTGTGGTTCCACGGGCCATCAGCACACTTCAGATAGCTCACAGAAGGCTTCCACCCAAATCACGCAAGCTGTCTTTCAGGAAGCTCAAGGAACACTGTCTGGGTTGGATTATACACCCAGCTGCCCCAGGGCGTCAGGCATGGGGCTGGATGATGCTGGGGGCTCGGGGACTAATGGGAGCCCTGGCCCCTGGGATGAGCTCCCCAGAATGTGGAGCTCTGCAGCACGTGGATCACGTAGGGTGCCCTTGATCCAGTCAGGATGAGCCCGGCCACTCTCTCTCACCTCCATAATGGCTGCTTCTTTAGGTTCCTAAAGTCCTCGGCCCTGAATCAGGCCCTTCCTGGTCCTCTGCCTGCTTTCATCTTCATTCTGTCTCCAGAGACTCCCCCTTCTTTTTTTTTTTTTATTTATTTTTGTATGTGGACCATTTAAAAAGTCTTTGTTGAATTCATTACAATACTGCTTCTGTTTTATGTTTTGGTTTTTTGGCCCAGGAGGCATGTAGGGTCTTAGCTCCCTGACCAGGGATCGAACCAGCATCCCCTGCGTTGGGAAGGGAAGTCTTACCCACCGGACCACCGGAGAAGTCCCCCAGAAAGCCGCTCAGCCTGCATCCCCTGCCTCAGTTCACAGCCCAGGGCTCCGCGGTGCCCGAGGCAGACATTCCTGGCTCTTTCGCTCTGGCCCCTCCCCCACTCCCCCTGTCTCTGGTCAGACTGGATTCCTCTGAATCTGTCTGGCTCCCAGAACTGGCTGCATTTCCCCACCTTGGGCACCTTTGTCCTCGCTGTTCCCTCTCTCTGTTCTCCTTCCCCTAGTCTGGCTGCCTTGCCCAACTCCAGGGGGACCCCTCCATGGAGATTTCTGTCCTCAGAGTCCTCTGCTGCACAACCCAAGAATTCAGTGCCGCCTGGAGTTGAGCCAGGCAGCTCCTCCTCCCAATCAGGCCCCCTCCCTGGCAACCCCATCTCCAACTCCATCTGATTTAACCCTCCCCTTCGAAGTCTCGTGGGACTTTGCTCCCGCTCTGGCTTTATCGGAGGACCGCTCTGTGTATCTTCACTAAGTAAACACCTGTTTGTTGGGCTGAAGTCCCCACAGTCTGACCCATGGCTTTCTCTTGCTGACTTCCCCCACCACCTAGTTCTGGCCAAGCCAACTTAGCTCCAGCAGCAACTGGCTGAAACTTCTCAGCTTGGGGGTCCGGGAGTGGGGTGGAGCAGGCTTCCTTCTCTCTTTGGCCAAAAAGGTGTCTCCTCCAACACCCATCCTCCGCAGGGCTGGGAAGCCAGGTGAAGGTGGGGAGAGAGGAGGAGGGCAGGTGAGGGACCCAGGAGTCCCGGCGCCCCCCAGCCCCTTGCTCCTTAAAACTGGACCTCACCAGGCCAATGTCCAGACCTCAGGTGAGGATGGTGGCTGGTGAGACTCTTAGCTATTAGTAATTATCAGGCCAGTGATGAAGCTGATACAGACTCTGCCAACAGTAATCAAGGTGGGGCTGCTCTTTGGCATTTCCAGGACTCTATCCTCAGACCCTCTCCCTGAAGGTGGTCACACAATCCCCCACTCCCACCCCGTCCATCCATCGAAGCCTGGAATGAGGGAGCTCTGGGACGTGGGGATCCTTCTCTTCAGGTCCCCAACCCAGCTGGGCCTGACTCCTCCTCTGGCCCCTCAGGGATGTCCAGGTGCTTGGAGGCTGTGACTCAGTGTCTGTCTCCTGGGTGACCTCAACAGGGGCCTGGGGGCAGGGGGAAAGGGCAGTTTCCTCTGAGACTGGATCGTGACTCAGGGGCCCAGGGCTGGGACCTGAAAGTCCCTTTGTTGGCAGGCTCAGGAATCTAGAGGAACTGGTCAGGGGGCGGCTCCAGGGACTGAAAGCCCTCCCTCGGCCTCCGCCCCTCCCGCGGAGCACCATATAACCGCTCCAGTTTTGAGCCCGCGAGCTTGTGGCAGCTGTTGGCAGGAAGGGAACTGATCGGGTCACATTCGCTGGGTTTGTGCCTCTCTCGGGAAAGACGCCTGAAGCGGCTCCAACTGGCTTTGCCCCCGGACTCCCTCCCGGTGTAAGGCCTTGCTGCGAAGTAGCCGTCCGCGGCTCTTGGACTCCTACAGCCTCCAGAGCCGGATCCTCAGCGCCTTTTCAGGTCCTAGACGCGCTTCGCCTCTTCGCCGACGCTGAGCCATGGCTTCCATGGGGCTGCAGGTGATGGGCATCGCGCTGGCCGTGCTGGGCTGGCTGGGTGCCATCCTGAGCTGCGCGCTGCCCATGTGGCGCGTGACGGCCTTCATCGGCAGCAACATCGTCACGTCGCAGACCATCTGGGAGGGCCTATGGATGAACTGCGTGGTGCAGAGCACCGGCCAGATGCAGTGCAAGGTGTACGACTCGCTGCTGGCGCTGCCGCAGGACCTGCAGGCGGCCCGTGCCCTCATCGTCATCTGTATCATCCTGGCCGTGTTTGGCGTGCTGTTGTCGGTGGTGGGCGGCAAGTGCACCAACTGCGTGGATGATGAGAGCTCCAAGGCCAAGATCATGATCGTGGCCGGCGTGGTGTTCCTGCTGGCCGGCCTGCTGGTGATGGTGCCCGTGTCCTGGACGGCTAACAACGTCATCCGCGACTTCTACAACCCCCTGGTGGCCTCGGGCCAGAAGCGGGAGATGGGGGCCTCGCTCTACGTGGGCTGGGCCGCCGCTGGCTTGCTGATCCTTGGGGGGGCCCTGCTCTGCTTCAACTGCCCGCCCCGCAACGACAAGCCCTACTCGGCTAAGTACTCCGCCGCCCGCTCCGCCCCAGCCAGCAACTACGTCTAAGGCACTACTGTTGACTCTTTTTAATTTTTTTTCCTTTCATCTTTGTTTCTCCCTGGACTGAGCTCACTGCAATCTGTGACCCTAGGCGGATGGCCCGGCCATGGGCAGCAGGGGACCGGGTTAGCAGCCCCCAGAGCCTCCTAGCTCTCTCGGACACTTTCTCAATGCCACCTCCAACACCAGCAAGGAGGAATGGAAAGAGACTCCTGGGCCACCCTCCTCTGAATGGCTGTGGACACAGGGGGCTGGCTCCTGCTGGCCAGGACAGTTCAGCCTTGACTTTGCTTGGGCTCTGCCTCTGAGTGGGTGCTCAGTGGACCATGGGGCCCACGTTGACCACCGTCCCCCTTCTTCCATCCTTCCTGCTCCACTCTGCCAGCATTGTCTGGCTGGGCCAGTGAGCACTCAGGCTGGGTCTTGCCCACGGAAACCTGGGGTCATGAGAATGGCCGCCTTGCTCACCTACCTGCCCTTGGAGCTTAGTTGCACAGAGTGGACGGACAGGTTTAGAGGGGAGGGGTGGAGGTGCTACAAACTGGTTTGGGTAGTGGTGGGGGAGGAGGCCACAGAGGTGGCCCAAGCTGCCTGCACCCCTCCAGCCCCCGACCGTGGCCCCCAGCCCCTTGATCCTGGCCACCTCTGGATCCTCCGCCCCTGCCAAGGTCATTGGCAGCCTGGAGAGGGCAGAAGGAATACTCTTTCTCTGGCCCTCATCCCAGGAAGTCCTGGGGCTTTCCCCTGCCTCCTACGTGGTTTCTGTTTTGTAATTTAAGCTATTTGTCACGGTAATTGCTATTATTTTCTACAATAAATGGGACCTGTGCACAGGAATTCTCTGTACTGATCTGATTTCAGTTGTGGACATGGGGCGGAGGGGCGGGGTTGGAGGCCTGGGCAGGGGGTTGGTAAGGGGCAGGACCCCCGTGGAGTGGCTGGGATGGGAAGACTTAACAAAACTGATATTGGGGAACTGTGAGGCATGGAAACTGGCCCTGACCTTTGTAGCCACCTTGCTCAAGCCCTCTGTTTGTCAGTGTAAAGCCCAGGATCCTCGTGAAGTGCTGGGGACCCTAGAAGGGAAGACACAGGAGAACAGCCAGCCCTGGGGGATGGGCCACCTGCCCTTTCCCACTTTTGTTCCAGGTTTGTCTGGGCTGCCAGGCTGGTCAGCTCACCCTCCAGATCCTTTCTCCCAGCCTGTGCTCAGGCTGTCCCTGCCCTCAGCCTGGAATGTCTTTTTTCCCTCCTCCACCCTCTGAACCCTGTTAGTCCTGAAGGCCCGGCTCCCCGCCTCCTCCTCCATGAAGCCTTCCTGTGGCTCCTGTATGGAGGAGTTATTATCGGCCCTGGGCACATCCCCACCAGTGCTGGTGCTGACTAGTCACCCAGGCCCTTTCACCTGCCCGGCTCTGGGGCAGCCTCCAAGCTACGCCCTGAGATCCTCCACTCTGCATTCCAATCCCTTTAGAGATGAGGAAACTGAACCCAGGACACGTGAAAGTATTTGGCCAGATGTGTGAGCATGGGTTCCTGGTCTGCGGGTTAGAGGGAGGGGGCCCTCCACGCTGGGAGGAGTCACGGAGTCGCATCTGTGGCCCTGCATGCCAAGGCCCAGGGACAGCCAGGGGTGGGGGCCCTCTTTGTCCTGTTTCTTCCCTCTGTCTCCCACTGAGACAGACGTCACTCTGGCGGGGGGTGAGAAAAACCACAGCGCCAGAATTCTGATGCCCACTTTGGGTCTCATTTAATAGGCACAGCTCTCCTGGGGGCAGAGGTGACTCACTGGCTTCATTTTACAGGCAAAGCAGAGGGTGAGGCCACAGGAGGGTTAGAGGCCAGCTGGGGGCTAGGCACCGGGCCTCCCTCCCTCAGCCTGGGCTGCCGCCTGCTTCCGGTACAGGTAGATGATACCGGAGATGAAGCCGTCACTGTCGGAAGTGCCAGGCCTCACCTCGAGCTCGGACGTGGCCAGTTCCCACTGGTCTACAGGCCGGGCCACCAGGTGTTCCCATGCCCCGGCCTGCTCCAGCCTGTCCAGGGTAGCCTCCAGGGCCTCTTTGTATCGCAGGTTAGATGGGTTGGTCCTGGTGGTCAGACACACCAGCCCACCTGGGGAGGAGTGGGAGAGGAGCAGGTGAGTGGGGGGAGGGCGGGAGCCAGGGACAAGGAAGTTTGTCCCCTTCCCACTCGCATCCTCACAGGCAGAAGTCCTCCCAGCTTTGAACCCAGGCCGGCTGTTTTCCATCTCCAAGCCTCTGGGGCCCACTGCCCCCTCCCCCAGGCATACCTTCTGCTCCCCCAGCTTGATGGCCTCCTATGTACCTTTCAAGGCTCAAGGATCCTTTCCGCTGGGAATTCTTGGCTGAATCCCCTTGACAGAGGGGGCTACCTTCTCACTGCTCACCCAGTCTGTCTGCTGGAGGGTATGGTTGTGTCTGAACACTCATGGGCTTTGGACCTAGAGCAAGTCCCTTCACCTCTTGGCGCCTCAGTTTCCCAGCTTACAAAGCGAGGAAGGTTACCCTGTCTCACAGGAAGGCCAGCACATTCAATAAGCACTGGCTGAATGAATGAGTGACCTCGTCCCTCCAGGTCTTCTCTAGGCACCTACTGTATGCCCAGCACGGGCTCAGATATACTCAGGAGAGACAGGGGTCTGGAAGGCTTCCTGGAGGAGGAGGTAAGGAGAAGCAGGGTGCTACTGGTGGAGAGGGGGCTTTGTAGAGGAAAGGCTCAGAAGCAGAAGAGCCTGTGACCTGTGGGCAGGCAGATTGGCCAGCTAAGGGGTCTGGCAAGCCCAGGCTGGGCAAGGTGGCCTGGTCTCCTTACTGATACAGGTGATGGAAGTTTCCTGTCCCCCTGAGCCTGATCACTACCTCTCTCTCTGACCCCAACACGATGTCCTTGCATCTGTCAGCCTCTGTGGTTCCCTGAGGGTGAAGCCTGCCCGGACCTGCCCTGATTTAACCACAGCCCCTGCTGGGCCCTGCGGGCAGGAGTAGATGAGGTTTTGCTGGGATAGGGCACCTTCGGGCTTCCAGATCCTGTGCTTCAGCCGGGTCTTAACCACAGAATCCTCATACTTCATCACTCTCCTTTCTGCCTGGGACTTTGCTTAGACTGTGCGCCTGCGTGTCACCCCCCGCCCCCCCACCGCCCATGCCAGAAGTGGGAGATGCCTCTCTTCCCTGAATTCTCGGAGGACTGAACACCCACATTCCTGGGGCCCACCTCCAGCCTGGTGTTTTTCCCCTGGCCCCTTCCCAGGGTGTGTGGGGTGCGTGTGTACCTTCTCTCCAGTCCAGAGGCTCCCATGGGGTAAGGCACACAGTAGGAACACAGTAACCACAATCCCTAGCTGCACACCAGCCCCGTGTGTGGAGTTTATAGAAAAGTGCTTATATCTGTCGCTCCATTTCACAGATAAGAAAACTGAGGCCTCCAAAGTGAAAGAGACTCTTCTAATGGCTGGCTCTGAGTTAGTGGGGAAGCTGGAAGATGAGGGAACTGAACTGAGCCCCTACTATGTGCCAGGATTGAAATACAGGCCTTATAGACACTGAGTGAGCAAGTGAAAATCATTCAGTTGTGTCCAACTTGTTGCAATTCCACGGACTATAGCCTGCCAGGCTCCTCTGTCTGTGGAATTCTCCAGGCAAGAATACTGGAGTAGGTAGTTAGTTATTCCCTTCTCCAGGGGATCTTCCTGATCCAGGGATCGAACCCAGGTCTCCCACATTGCAGGCAGATTCTTTACTGTCTGAGCCACCAGGGAAGCCCTGATAGACACTACTTCACCCAATTCTCACTGCAACGCTTGTGGGGAAGGGACTGTGGCATTCTGCTTATTGGTGAAGATGCAGAGGCCAAAAAGGAGTGGAGCTGTTTCTGGTTTCCCAAAGGCTGAGAGGCAAGATGACCACCTGGGTCTGTTGATGGTGGCAGCTGAGGCCGAGGCTGGGCTGGAAGCTGGTGGCTGAGATGCTAGGCTGTGTGACCCCAGGCACAACGCCACCACACACCTCGCTTGGCCTGAGGGGTTCTGAGGCTTGTGTCTGTGCGTGTGGAGAAGGGAAGGTGTGCGTGGGTGTGGTTGGATGGGCTGCTTCTCACCTGGCTTGGTAACTCGCAGGAGCTCAGGTATCGCACTGCAGGGCACCTGGCCATCACTGAGGGCACCCACCATCAGCACCGCGTCAAAGGTCCCTGTGTGGGCGTGCGGACATGATGTGGTGGTTTGGCTTCAGTGTGGCCTCAGACCACCCTGGAGGATGGTGTTCATGGTGGGCACTGGGGAGGGACAAGGCCTGCTGCTAGGGTCTGCAGGACCATGATCCCTTGGGCCATATGGCAGCTGTGGCTCAGTCCTGGACTGAGATAAGGTCATGGGATGGAGGTTTCAGAGGAAGCATCTCAATGCGAAATTGTCCCTCAATGAGAGATTGAGGGGCTCGGTGTGGGAGGGGACTTGGGGAGGGCTAGGCAAGGGGGATGGCGTCTTGGCAAAAGGAAGGGGCTCTGTCAGCTGTCAGGTGGGCTAGGTCAGAGGGTGGGCCTTGGGCTGTCAAGGGGGGAGGGGTAGTACCTTCAGCGCTGGGTAGTGGCTCCTGGCCCAGGATGCAGAGGTTGAGGCACTGGTAGAGGCCGCGGGCCCGGGCCTGATCCAACATCCCTGGGCTTCCATCCACCCCATGCAGCTGGTGGAAGCCCCGAGCCTGCAGCTGGGGTGGGGGAACCCACTCACAGTTCATACCTGCCACCTCCCAGGTGGGTCCCGACACCTTGAGGAGGACAGTGGGCCCCACGGTGGATGTGGCCCCAGTGTCTGGAAACAGTGAGTCTGAGCAGGCAAGTGGGGATCTGGGGCTGGGGTAGTAGGAATTGTCAGCAAGTAGGGGCTGATGGGAGGGAAGGGGGTCTGGGGTGGCCTCACCTCTGCAGCCACAAGGCCAGTACCACAGGCCGCGTCCAGGATCAGGGCAGCGTGGTGTGGACCCGGAAGGGCTTGCATGAGGCAGTCAACTGCGAGATGGGGAGCACGGTACTGCAGGGCAGCCACATCCTGGGGACAGAATGCTGAGCCAACCACCACCCCATGCTCCAGCATTTAGGGGCCCTTCTTGTGGGGTAGAGTCAACCAAGCCAAGCTGTATGTGTGTGCTGGGGGCCCAGGATCTGGTGGAACTACAGTGAGGGGAGACGCAGGTGTGAGGTGCTTTTCTCTCCCAGTGGGCCCTTTCTGTGGGCCTTGGCATCGCTGTCTGCTTAATTCATTGTGATCGCTCACAGCACCTCGTCCAGGTAGCTCCTCTGCCTGGACTCCTGTACCTGGGTGAGGAGGTCTTGGCTCCTGGTCTCTAGGGGCTGCCAATCTGGAAGAGGATCAGAGGGCAGGGCCACCGTGGTTGGGCTGAAGAGGAGTTGGATGGAGAGCAGACAGGGCTGGAGGTTGCACCCAGATCTTACTTCACTCTCACATTCATCTCCCTGGGATGATTCTAGGCTTACTATACCGGCTTTACAGACAGGAAAACTGAGGCCAGGTGAGCGGAGGAGAGCAGAGGTGAGGACATGGCCGATTTACCTGGTCATAGTTCGGAGCCCATTGGTCATAGAAGTGAAGCTTGTGGGCCAGGTCAGTGATGCCATGCGAAGCCCCAACCAGCGCACGCACCTCGGGCAGGCTCCTGCCCTCCGCCATCCTGCTGTGGGGACATGGCCCACCTAAAGCTCTAACCCCCTCCCACTCTCGTGCGGAGCAGAGGAGGCTGTCAGGACGCCTCTGCCCGGGGAACAATGCAATCCCATTTCACAGGAAGGAACACTAAGCACAGAGAGGGCGAGGCTGGACACCTGGGGGCTCAGGGCTGCGGAAGGGGTGTTTCCCGCGGTGGGGGCAGGGGGAGGACCTGCCCTCGTCTCCCAATCGGCCTTGGTGAGAGGGATTCCAGGGTAGAAGGGCCCTTAAGACGTAGGTGGTCAGAACTCACCGCCAATCTGACCCGCCAGGGAGGTGGGTGGGCTCCGGAACGCTGGAGCCTGTACTGCGAGCCTGGCCCCGCCCCCATCACCCTCAATGATTGGTTTTCCGCTGAGAGAAAATGCCCAATCAGAGCAAAGCGCTGGCAACCCGTCCCTCCACCACCAGCCAATGAGTTCAAAGTTCTTGGGAACGCCTTCAGCCTGGAAAGATTCCAGAATCTTCAGAGACGCTTTGAAAGGTATCCTGGTGGAGGTATATTTCTTTTTCCTCCCGGCTCCTGACGTCCTTTATGCTTCCCCAAAGCCTCAGCTTTTAGGCAGTAGGAGCCTTAGAATTCCGGCGGGACAAAGAGGGACGTAGGATCAGCCTTCAGTTTTAGAATAGTCACCAAGATCCATGCGAGGCTGTCCAGTAGAACGGATGATGGCTTTGTTTTATAATACACGCTGTTCAAATGGCTGTTGAGCACTTGAAGTGCGTCTAGTGCTGCTGAAACCAAACAACTCAGATTGGGACTCGAACCCAGTTGTGCTTCAGATGGGACATGAACCCACAATCTCTGGCTATGGAGCAGGCTCCAAGCACCAGAGAAGAGTGGGTCTGTAGATGGAGGAATCTGGGCCCTAGATTGTGTGGGGCAGTGTCCTCTCTACCAACCTGCATTGCATTGTAACATGAACAACAACAAAAAAAACTTTCATATTGTTAAGCCACTGAGATTTTAGAATTTGTCTACTACAGTAACTATTGTGTATGTGTTATATATGAAAGAAATGGCAACCCACTCCAGTATTCTTGCCTGGGAAATCCTATGGACAGAGAAGCCTGGCAAGCTACAGTCCAAGGGGTCACAGGAGTTGGACACGGCGTAGTGACTAAACAACAACAGTAATATCACATGCTCTTTTTCGTATTCTTTTTCATGATAGTTCACCAAAGGATATTGAAAATAGTTCCCTGTGCTATACAGTAAGACCTTGTTGTTTATCCATTCTATAGATAATAGATTGTAGCTGCAAATCCCAACCTCTCCCTTGGCAACCACCGGTCGGTTCTGTATGTCTGTTTCTGTTTTGTAGATAAGTTCATCGATGTCATATTTTAGATTCCACATACAAGTGATATCCTATGGTATTTGCCTTTCCCTGATGAAACGGGGGAAAGGGCCAGGGCGCAACTTTTAAAAGGATGACATAGCCGTCGAGGGTGACAAACTGGTTAGAACCCACTAGGTCCAAGATGGCAGAAGATTCAACTTCCAGCAGACCCTGAGCCTCGTTACAAGCTCATTGTAATTCACTGTTGTTGTTCAGTCGTGTCTGACTCTTTGTGACCCCATGGACTGCAGCACATCAGGCTTTCCTATCCTTTACCATCTCCCGGAGTTTGCTCAAACTCATGTCCATTGAGTCGGTGATGCCATGCAACCATCTCATTCTCAAACCCAGTCGTGCCTCACAGGGACATGAACCCACAATGAACTGTGTAATTCATTATGTATGTGTGAAGTAGCTCAGTCGTGTCTGACTCTTTGTGACCCTGTGGATTGTAGCCTACCAGGCTCCTCCCTCCATGGGATTCTCCAGGCAAGAATACTGGAGTGGGTTGCCATTTCCTTCTCCAGGGGATCTTCCCAACCCAGGAATGGAACCTGGGTCTCCCGAATTGTAGGCAGATGCTTTAACCTCTGAGCGACTATCATAGACTATATGACACACCCATCGGTGAGATGACAGGTCTGACTGAGGCTGACCATAAAAGGCCAAAAATGGACAGTGGCCCAATTCCTGGAAATCTCCTCCCCTTATCCAAAATAGTTGGAATAATCTTCCCACTCATTAGCCTATGAAGTTACCTAGCCCATAAAAACTAATCACCCCATGTATCAGGGCCTCTTGCCTTCTGAAATGGCCAACACTCTCTGGAGTGTGTTTCTGTCTAAATTTGTTAATTTTTTTCGGGAATAGTGCTTAGTTGTCTTTAACTTGATTGGAAACAGTTCTGTTAGACTGTGACAGCTGCTGTATCTGTGCATTAAAAAAACATCAAAGCTGGTGAATTTTTGTGTAGCCATTTTAATATTGAAGATGGAAGAAAAAAGCCATGTTTTCTTCATAAAATGCTATATTATTTCAAGAAAGGTAAAAATACAATTGAAATGCAAAAAAAAAAAAAAAAAAGATTTATGCAGTGTATGGAGAAGATGTGACCGATCAAACGTGTCAAAAGTGATTGTGAAGTTTCATGTTAGAGACTTTTTTGTTGGGTGGTGCTCCACAGTCAGGTAGACGGGTTTAAGTTAATAGCAATCAATTGAGACCTTGAGAACAATCAACATTATACCATGCGGGAGATAGCCAACATACTCAAAATATCCAAATTAAGCTTTGAAAATCATTTGTACCAGCTTGGTTATGTTAATCACTTTGATGTTTGGGTTTCACATAACTTACTTGAAAAATATTTTCTTGACCATATTTCCACATGTGATTCTCTACTGAAATGTAATGAAAACCTTCTGTTTTTAAAGCAAATTATGATGGGCAATGAAAAGTGAATACTGTATAATAATGTGGATGGAAGAGATTGTGGGGCAAGTGAAATGAATCACCACCAACCATACCAAAGCCAGGTCTTCATTCAAAGAAGGGGATGTTGTATATATGTTGGGATAGGAAGGGAGTTCCTTCTGGAAAAATCAAGTGATTACTTTCAACAAGTACTGCTCTCAGACCAATTGAAAGCAGTGAAAAACATCCAGAATTAGTCAATAGAAGACACATAATGTTCCAATAGGATAAGGCAAGACCACATGTTTCTTTGATGATCAGGCAAAGACTGTTACATTTTGGCTAGTAAGTTCTGATTCATCTGCTGTATTTGCCAAACATTGCACCTTTGGATGTCCATTTATTTTAGTCTTTACAAATTATCTGAAAAAATTTTTTAAGTCTTTATTGAATTTTTTACAATATTGTTTCTGTTTTATATTGTTTTGTTTTTTTTTTTTTTGGTCATGAGACATGTAGGATCTTGGCTCCTCAGCTAGGGATCGAACCCGAAGCCCCTACACTGGAAGGCAAAGTCTTAACCACTGGACCACCAGGGAAGTCCCTACAAAATTCTGTTAATGGAGAAATTTTCAATTCCCTGGAAAACTGTAAGAGGCACCTGGAACAGTTTTTTTTTTTTTTTTGCTCAAAAAGATAAAAAAATTTTGGGAAGATGAAATGATGAAGTTGCCTGAAAAATGGCAGAAGGTAGTGGAACAAAATGGTGACTATATTGTTCAATAAAGCTCTTAGTGAAAACAAAAAATATGTCATTTATTTTTATTTAAAAAATAGAAGGTACTTTTTGGTCAGCTCAATAAATTCACTTCTTACCTATCACTTTGTTTCTCCCTGAATTCTTTCTGCAATTTGACATAAAGAACCTGAGCTTTATTAGGTCCTGAGACCAGGAGCGTGAACTCAACTAAGAGACAATGGTTTCTGGCTGAGTTTGAGTCCTGGGATGTGGGTTTAAACCCGAATCTGAGGTGCATGGTTTTATTAAGACTCAGAAAGAAGCTTTGGGACTGCGCTGGTGGTGCAGTGGTTAAGACATCATGCTTCCACAGCAGGAACACAGATTTGATCTCTGGTTGGGAAACTAAGATCTCACATGCCTCTTGGTGTGGCAAAAAAAGAAACTTTGACCTTCCCCCTAACTGCCTAAAATATTTAGATAGAGCTATGGCCATAGATATCTGCAAAGAATGTGAGCTAGGTGTGGTGGGGGGAAATTCCAGGAAGTGCCTGGAGATCAGAGTCCTCTCTCTGCCCCATTATCTCTGCTTGGCCCAGCAAAGCATTTGTTTACCAAACACGTACGTTTCTGTCGATACCAATGGCCTTCTTCCTTTTTTCTTAACATGTTTGTTTATTTGGCTGTGTTGGGTCTTTGCAGCACTTGGGATCTTTACGTAGCACACTCTTTTTGTAGATCTTTCTGTCGTGGTACACAGGCTGCCCAGCTGTCGCTCATAGGCTTAATTGCCCCTCAGCATGGGGGATCTTCGTTTCCCAACCAGGGATGGAACCCGAGTCCTCCGCATTGGGAAGCAGATTCTTAATCACTGGACCACTTAATCACTGGGCCAAGAAAGTCCTGCATTCTTCCTTTTTGACGTTCCAGACCCCTACCCCAACATCCTCCTTTATCTTTAGCTGACGAGAGTATTTAAAGTGAGTGTTTCAGCCATTTTGTTGAGTTACTCAGTTTTCCCGGGGTCTCTTCCATGTATGTAGTTGTTAGTCCCTCAGTTGTGTCTGACTCTTTGTGACCCCATGGACTGTAGCCCACAAGCCTCTGTCCATGGGATTCCCCAGGCAAGAAAACTGGAGTGGGTTGCCATTTCCTTCTCTAGGGGATCCTCCCCACCCAGGAATCGAACTCACGTCTCCTGCACTGGGAGGCAGATTCTTTACCACTGGAGCCACCAATATATGTTATTAAACTTCTGTTTGATTTTCTCTTGTTAATCTCATGTCAATTTAAATCTTAGGTCAGCCAGGAGAACCTGGAAGGGTAGAGGAAAATTTCTTCCTCCCTTGAAAGAGTTCCCCTGCTGAGTTTATGATTAACCTCTATCCAAAACGTTGTTCTCTTTCTTGTCTCATACCCGCTCCCCTCAGGATTGAGGAGTACCAAAGAAAAGGGGGGGAATGAAACCCTCCTGAGTGCAAAAGCCTCTCTGTGTTGCCAGGTTCCTGTTTACAGAAAATGGCTTTAGTCTCATAGGGCTGCCCTGAGTTCCAAAGAGCAGGCACAAGCATTACTAACTAGGGAAGTGAGGGAACGTGAAACAAAGGAAAAGCAGTTAAGCGAGAAAATAATGACAATAATTCAGCTATAAAACAGAGTCCTAGTTCCTCTTTAAGGAACATACGTAACCATCTGACACATATCTTGGAGCTGTTCTGCAGGAACTAAGGCCCCCACCCAGGTGGAGGATGGTGACTCCATGCTGAGACCAAAAGGAAGATCGCAGATTCGTCAGTTGGAAACGGGGAGGTTGAGGATGGAGCTTGATGACATTCCTGGAACACCACCTCACCAACCAATCAGAAGAAAGTCATGCACTCTGCAGCCCTCTCCCCAAGTGTTGCCTTTAAGGACCCTTCCCTGAAAGCTATAAGGGAGTCTGGGTCTTTTGAGCACAAGCTGCCCATTCTTGGTGGGCTCTACAATAAACGCTATACTTTCCTTCCCCACGACCCTGTGTCAGTACCTTGACTTTGCTTCATGTGGGCCAGCAAACCCAAGTTTGGTTTGGTAACACCCTGACACCAGTCTCCCCTGGGGGCTCAGTCGGTAAAGAGGCTGCCCCCAATGTGGAAGACCCGGGTCCAACCCCTGAGTCAGAAAGATCCCCTGGAGAAGGAGATGGCAACCCACTTCAATATTCTTGCCTGGAGAATTCCATGGACAAAGGAGCCTGGTGGGCTGCAGTCCATGGGGTCACAAAGAGTCGGACATGACTGAATGACTAACGCTTTCACTGACATTAGCCAAGATCCCAACCCGACCTATCTTAGCCTAGACCTGTATCAAGAACATGTGAACCCGCTGCAAATAATAGACCCCTGAGTGGCTCCGCTGGGAAAAAA
>NW_011494912.1:4468048-4471717 GCF_000754665.1 Bison bison bison | reverse complement strand
AGTGGCTCGGCTGGTAAAGAATCTGCCTGCAATGCAGGAGACCTGGGTTCAATCCCTGGGTTGGGAAGATCCCCCTGGAGAAGGGTACGGCTCTAGTATTCTGGCCTGGTGAATCCCACGGACTACATACAGTCCATGGGGTTGCAAAGAGTCGGACACGACTGAGTGAGTTTCACTTCCCTTCACTTCACTTGTGTACGTGTGGCTTCAACAGAGAGGGATTTACAGGTCTCAGACAGGAAGCATGGTCTGGGGCTCAGTCACATCATCAGGGACCCTGGCTTTTGTCCCCTTCTCTCTCCGCTTCCTTTTGTATGGAGGCCTTTGTCCTCATGTCTGTGGCAGTGACTATACCTCCCAATAGGACAAAGGGGAAAGGGCACAGAGCCAGGCCAGCTGAGTTTATTCTGTCACCAAAGCTTTATTAGAAGCCCCACCCCATGACTTCTGCATCCTCCTATTGGCCAGAATGGGTCACATGACCACCCCTGAATCATCACTGAGTCGGGGGGAGGTGGGGCGGAGATGGCGGCTAGCTCAACCAGATGACACCCAGGCCCCATCTCTGCAGCCTCATGTGCCATTTCAGCCCATAAATATTTATTGTTTACCTTCTGTTTGCCAGGTCCTGGGCAGGACACTGGAGGCAGTCACAGAGATGAGTCAGATGTAGCCCCCACTCCACCCTGTTCTGGTGGTGGTGGTGAGGGTGGGGTGTCTTCTGTCCCAGCCTCTGGTCACCCACCCCCTGCATGTCCAGGACCACTGCTTTGACTGGGAGTGGATGGGCGCTCTGATGAATGTCACTGTGGGGAGTGACCCTCACGTAAGGTGGCTGGCTCCGATAAAGGCAGCTCAGTTAGACCAGCAGAGGGTGGCCTTGGGTTGTTCTAGGAGAAGCCTTGGTTGGAGGGGAGGGTCCCTGGTGGGGCTGTTTGTCCCATCTGCCTGTGTAGCCCCTCAGTGGTGTCCTGCTCACCGGCCTGCACAAGTTGTGGGTACCTATATCTAAGACTCCTGCTGAAACAAGAGACTTGCCATATAAGATGTTGTGTGTGGGGGTGCTGGTGGTCTCTGGACACCACTGTGCTCCCCCCACCCAGGCATGGCCCCAGGCCTCATGGACTTCTCCCCCGTAACCCACTCTATTCTTTCCCCTGTTCTAGCCTAGGGTGGGGAGACCTTTTCTCTGACAACACATTTTTATCTCCTTTGATCGTTCCATCTCAAGTTTCTAGAACCTTTGCCCAAAATGATCTTTCCCGGGGCCATGGACACCACTGGAGGAAAGGGTCACATAACAGAAAAACAGTCTGGGGGTGAGGAGGGGGTGGTAATGATCTCTGGTGGCCTGGGCCCGCAGTGGCTGGAAGCAGGGTTTCTGGTTCCTGGCCAGAGACTGAAATCCCGCTTCGGCAGTGAGACTGCGGAATCCTGGCCACCAGGGCCCGGTGGTCATGACAAGGCCCGTCAGCTGTGCAGAAATGAATTTCCACAAGAAATGGAAAGCAGTGAAACAACTGAAGTGTTTATTAGGAGGAGAAAGGGTACGTGTGGATAGACACACGGGTGTTTATCAGAGAGTTGTGCCCTCATGGTAGTTTGACTCACTTTTTTTTTTTTTTAAGTTTCAGACTATCTATTAATCAGTACACCAGCATGCTTTCATGCATTTAGACGGGAAATATTTCCTGGTTAAGTGGAAAATTGTGCAGATGTCTTCTGGAAGACCTTCATTCTAGTAGCTTTATAGTGAAACGTTTCATATAGGAGTCTGGACCTTCTTTCTTCAGTTTGCTATAATCTACATTCACAGAGGAGAACTTGTACTGACCATTAGGACCCAGTTTGTTCCAGCTGTCATTGTTGTTCAGTAGCTCAGTCACGTCCGATTCTTTGTGACCCCATGGACTGCAGCAAGCCAGGCTTCCCTGTCCTTCACCAACTCCTGGAGTTTGCACAAACTCATGTCCACTGAGTCCGAGATGCCATCCAACCATCTCATCCTCTATTTTCCCCTTGTCCTCCTGCTCTCAATCTTTCCCAGCATTAGAGTCTTTTCCATTGAGTCAGTTCTTCACATCAGGTGGCCAAAGTATTGGAGCTTCAGCTTCAGCATTGGTCCTTCCAATGAATATTCAGGTTGCTTTCATTTAGGATGAACTGATTTGATCTCCTTGCTGTCCGAGGGACTCTCGAGAGTCTTCTCCAGCACCACAGTTTGCAAGCATTAATTCTTCAGTGCTCAGCCTTCTTTGGGCTTCCCTAAGAGCACTTTCATGCATTGGAGAAGGAAATGGCAACCCACTCCAGTGTTCTTGCCTGGAGAATCCCAAGAACGGGGGAGCCTGGTGGGCTGCTGTCTATGGGGTCACACAGAGTCAAACACGACTGAAGTGACTTAGCAGCAGCAGCAGCAAGAGCTCAGTTGGTAAAGAATCCACCTGAAATGCAGGTTCAATTCCTGGGTCGGGAAGATCCACTGGAGAAGGGATAGGCTATCCACTCCAGTATTCTTGGGCTTCCCTTGTGGCTCAGCTGGTAAAGAATCCGCCTGCAGTGTGGGAAACCTGGGTTCCATCCCTGGGTTGGGAAGATCCCCTGGAGAAGAGAACGGATACCCACTCCAGTATTCTGGCCTGGAGAATTCCATGGACTGTATAATTCATGGGGTCGCAAAGAGTCGCACATGACTGAGCAACTTTCACTTCAGCCTTCTTTATGGTCCAACTCTCACACTCGTACACGACTACTGGAAAAACCATAACTTTGACTAGGTGTACCAGGGTTCCAGTTTGTTCTAGGGTTCTGGATTATTCTTCCTGATGTCACAGGATTGAACAAGGCCACGTGCAAGACATACAGTGCTGCTCCAGTACCTCCTGCTCCAATAAATAGGAAGAAGGGGATCAAGCTAGGATGCTTCTTGGCCTGACTGACGGTCCGGCAGATCATGGTTGCAAAAGAGGCCTCGGGTCCAAACAGAGAAAAAAATCTAACCCACAAGGCCAGGGATTAAAGTTTCTACCTGAATCATTTTTTTAAAAAAATTATTTTTAATTGAAAGATAATTGCTTTACAGTTTTGTGTTGGTTTCAACATCAACATGAATCAACCATAGGTTTACCCATATCCCCTCCCACTTGAACCTCCCTCCCATCTCCCTCTCCATCTCACCAGTCTAGGCTGGGACTGAGCCCCTGTTTGTTCCCTGAGTCATACAACAAATTCTCATTGGCTGTCTATTTCACATATGGTAATACGTGAACCGTGAACTGCCTGATGTTCAAGCTGGTTTTAGAAAAGGCAGAGGAACCAGAGATCAAATTGCCAACATCCGCTGGATCATGGAAAAACAAGAGAGTTCCAGAAAAACATCTATTTCTGCTTTATTGACTATGCCAAAGCCTTTGACTGAGTGGATCACAATAAACCATGGAAAATTCTGAAAGAGATGGGAATACCAGACCACCTGACCTGCCTCTTGAGAAACCTATATGCAGGTCAGGAAGCAACAGTTAGAACTGGACATGGAACAACAGACTGGTTCCAAATAGGAAAAGGAGTACGTCAAGGCTGTATTTTGTCACCCTGCTTATTTAACTTATATGCAGAGTACATCATGAGAAACGCTGGGCTGGAAGAAACACAAGCTGGAATCAAGATTGC
>NW_011494912.1:4451452-4467948 GCF_000754665.1 Bison bison bison | reverse complement strand
TGAGAAACGCTGGGCTGGAAGAAACACAAGCTGGAATCAAGATTGCCTGGAGAAATATCAATAACCTCAGATATGCAGATGACACCACCCTTATGGCAGAAAGTGAAGGGGAACTAAAAAGCCTCTTGATGAAAGTGAAAGAGGAGAGTGAAAAAGTTGGCTTAAAGCTCAACATTCAGAAAACGAAGATCATGGCATCCGGTCCCATCACTTCATGGGAAATAGAGGGGGAAACAGTGGAAACAGTGTCAGACTTTGTTTTTTGGGGCTCCAAAATCACTGCAGATGGTGACTGCAGCCATGAAATTAAAAGATGCTTACTCCTTGGAAGGAAACTTATGACCAACCTAGATAGCATATTCAAAAGCAGAGACATTACTTTGCCAACAAAGGTCCGTCTAGTCAAGGCTATGGTTTTTCCTGTGGTCAAGGATGGATGTGAGAGTTGGACTGTGAAGAAGGCTGAGCACCAAAGAATTGATGCTTTTGAACTGTGGTGTTGGGGAAGACTCTTGAGAGTCCCTTGGACTGTAAGGAGGTCCAACCAGTCCATTCTGAAGGAGATCAGCCCTGGGATTTCTTTGGAAGGAATGACGCTAAAGCTGAAACTCCAGTACTTTGGCCACCTCATGTGAAGAGTTGACTCATTGGAAAAGACTCTGATGCTGGGAGGGATTGGGGGCAGGAGGAGAAGGGGACGACAGAGGATGAGATGGCTGGATGGCGTCACTGACTCGATGGACACGAGTCTCAGTGAACTCCAGGAGTTGGTGATGGACAGGGAGGCCTGGCGTGCTGCGATTCATGGGGTCACAGAGAGTCGGACATGACTGAGCGACTGAACTGAACTGAACTGAATGTGTGTTGCCATGTTACTCTCTCCATACATCCCACCCTCTCCTTCCTGCCCCTCAGCCGTGTCCATAAGTCTGTTCTTTATGTCTGTGTGTCCATTACTGCTCTTCCAACAGGTTCCTCAGCACCATCTTTCTAGATTCCATATATATGCGCTAGTATACAATATTTGTCTTTCTCTTTCTGACTTACTTCACTCTGTATAGTAGGCTCTAGGTTCATCCACCTCATTAGGACTGGCTCAAATTCCGCCCGAATTACTTTCGGGGGCGTTTCTTCTGGGTTTCCCTCGGCCAGTCATTTTGCTTTGCCAGGTTGGAGTTGGTGATGGACAGGGAGGCCTGGCGTGCTGCAATTCACGGGGTTGCAAAGAGTTGGACACAACTGAGCGACTGAACTGAAGGCTGTATTTGGTGTATATCTCAGGGTCCTTCTACGTGTGCATGCACATCTCTTAGTCAAGATGGATTCTAGCAAAGAGCCTCACGGGTAGGTTGACATCACTTACTATGGGGTGGTGCCCCCTCCCTTTTTGACCTTCAAGGAGCCTTTCTGCGCATGTGTAGTTAGGAAGGTCTCCTTGACCTCGAGAATGAGAAATATGTGGTCTCTGTGTCTTATCTGGGCAAGGCTCAGCTCTTCTCTGGCTCCTGCTATCTCGGATCATCTGTCCACAGGGCACAGCTGACCAGCCTGGGGTCCACGTAGCTCCTGCCTCAGTAACAGCAACTGCTCATCTTTCAAAGCTATCGTCAGATCTCAGATGTACAAGCCACAGGTCAGGGGTTGCTGGTGGTGGAGGAGAGAGGCCAGAGTCATCTGTAGCCAGAGGGAGTGGGCCAGGGTGAGGGTGCGATGAAGCAAGACCTGGAGATGAGCTCTAGGGGAAAAGCCACTACTTTTCGGGGGTCAGGCATGTGAGGCCGGGTATGCACATGCGTGAACATATGGAGGTCAGTTGGGATGGTGCTTTTTTTTTTTTTTTACTTTCTCATCAATTTCATTGGTAAAATTCACACACTGCCAGTTGGATGCTTTCTAGTCTATTCCAATCTACATAAGCATCAGCACAGTTAATTTAAGACCGTGCTCATCATCCAAACGGAAGCCCCAACCCCGCGAGCAGTCAGTCCCCAACTCCAGCTGGGATGTTTCTGAATGCAACTATCAGAACCACAAACCTGCCCGGGGTGGCGTAAGCAGTGGGTTGCCGTTTCCTCTGACAGGAAGTCCAGTGGTTAGCAAAACCAAAGCACAGCTGATTTCTCCCAGGATTCAAAGTCCATTCTCTGGTTTGCTGGTTCGTCCTGTGCCTTTGCTCTGGGAGCCCCTTCTGGTCCCGAGACAGTGACAGCAGCTCAGGCAGTCGTGTGTCCTCACAGACAAAACCCCAAGGTGGGTGGGCTACAGATGGCCTTGTCTCCTGGTCTCTCTCTTGTCCTTTGGGGGAGATGTTTCCCAGAAACCCCAGAGACCGGGAAAGCAAAGTCTGGTACTTCCAGGCTGGGTTGTGGGAGGCAAGCAGGGTCTCCAGGGAGGAGGGAGGGGGAATGGCTGTTGGTCCAAGCTGCAGGGCCTGCTTCTTGATGTGGGAGCATTGGCGGGTGGAGCAGCTGCTGCGTGCAGAACCCAGGCCAAGGTGAGCAAGGTTACCAGGCTGAAGACTTGGTTTCTAACCTTGAATGAGTTGCAGGGAGTTACAGTGTCAGATCTGCATTTGACAAAGATGGTGAGAGTGGGGACTTCCCTGGTGGTCCAGTGGCGAAGACTCTGTGCTCCCAAGACAGGGGTCCCCGGGTTCCATCCCTGGTCAGGGAACTAGATCCTACATGCCCAAGCTGAAACTAAGAGTTCCCGTGCTGCAAGTAAAGATCTTGCATACCTCAACTAAGACCTGTTTCAGTCTAAAATAAAGATAGTGAGAGTGGACATGGTGACTGCGAGGTCCGAGGCTGTTGCTACTATTTACGCGAGAGCTGGAATCTGAGCAGCGTCAGGGACTGCTGTGGCGATTATAGATTGTGGAGTTCGGAGAATGAGGGGAGAGGAACATTCCTTCTCTGGTGCGTTCTCCTTCCTGAGAAGCTGCTTCTTCCGGTCTCCTTTCCTGCTGCCGCCTCCTCTCCTCTCGTCCACCTGTAACAGGAGGGCTGCCCCGGGCTTGTCCTGGGCCCTCTTTCTCCTCTATCAACACCCACATCGTAGGTGGTCTCTGTCATCCAGTCTCGTAGGTATAAATGCTATTTATACACCATATCAAATTGCCAGCATCTGCTGGATCATCGAAAAAGCAAGAGAGTTCCAGAAAAATATCTAATTCTGCTTTATTGACTATGCCAAAGGCTTTGACTGCGTGGATCACAATAAACTGTGGAAAATTCTGAAAGAGATGGGAATACCAGACCACCTGATCTGCCTCTTGAGAAACCTATATGCAGGTCAGGAAGCAACAGTTAGAACTGGACATGGAACAACAGACTGGTTCCAAATAGGAAAAGGAGTACGTCAAGGCTGTATATTGTCACCCTGCTTATTTAACTTATATGCAGAGTACATCATGAGAAACGCTGGGCTGGAAGAAACACAAGCTGGAATCAAGATTGCCTGGAGAAATATCAATAACCTCAGATATGCAGATGACACCACCCTTATGGCCGAAAGTGAAGAGGAACTAAAAAGCTCTTGATGAAAGTGAAAGAGGAGAGTGAAAAAGTTGGCTTAAAGCTCAACATTCAGAAAACGAAGATCATGGCATCCGGTCCCATCACTTCATAGGAAATACATGGGGAAACAGTGGACACAGTGTCAGACTTTATTCATTTGGGCTCCAAAATCACTGCAGATGGTGACTGCAGCCATGAAATTAAAAGATGCTTACTCCTTGGAAGGAAAGTTATGACCAACCTAGCTAGCATATTCAAAAGCAGAGACATTACTTTGCCGACAAAGGTCCGTCTAGTCAAGGCTATGGTTTTTCCAGTGGTCATGTATGGATGTGAGAGTTGGACTGTGAAGAAGGCTGAGCGCCGAAGAATTGATGCTTTTGAACTGTGGTGTTGGAGGAGTCTTGAGAGTCCCTTGGACTGCAGGGAGATCCAACCAGTCCACTCTGAAGGAGATCAGCTCTGGGATTTCTTTGGAAGGAATGATGCTAAAGCTGAAACTCCAGTACTTTGGCCACCTCATGCGAAGAGTTGACTCATTGGAAAAGACTCTGATGCTGGGAGGGATTGGGGGCAGGAGGAGAAGGGGACGACAGAGGATGAGATGGCTGGATGGCATCACGGACTCGATGGACGTGAGTCTGGGTGAACTCCAGGAGTTGGTGATGGACAGGGATGGCCTGGCCTGTTGCAATTCACGGGGTCGCAGAGAGTCGGACACGACTGAGCGACTGAACTGAACTGACCTGAATACGCCATATGTGCGTGCTAAGTTTCCTCAGTCGTTTTCCAACTATTTACGACCTCATGGACTGTAGTCTGCCACGTGCCTCTGTCCATAGAGTTCTCCAAGCAGGAATATCGGAGTGGGTTGTCATGCCCTCCTCCAGGGGATCTTCCCGACCCCGGGATCGAACCCGCAGCTCTGTGTCTCCTGCACTGGAGGGCGGGTTCTTTACCACTAGAACCACCTGGGAAGCCCCCGTGACTCCCAAATGGGTGACTGGCTCTGACTCTTGCCTGAACTCTGGACTTGTGTGCCTGACCTCTCCCTTCGGAGGCCACAGGCCTCTCCTGGGCCTCCTCCTCCCAAACCCCTCCCATCTTCACTGACGCCGGAACCACTAGGCATGCAAAGACTCAGCCCAAATTTTCTCTCATCCCACATTCCGTCTGTGGGCAAAGCCTGTGTCTGTTCTACTCCTCCCTGGCCCCTCCCACCTTCCCCAGACCCCTTTGGCGACCTCTAAACTGGCCTCCCTGCCTCCCCATTGTCCCCATACCCAGTCCTTTTCCCTCACAGCCAGAGGTCATAATTATTTTTAACTTCTTACGGGAAATTTCAAACACACACAAAAGAAGAGATTAAGACAATAACCTTATGTGTTTACCACTCAGTTTCGATCGTCAATAAAATATGCCCAACCAGAACGATGTCTTTATAGTATAAGTTTGGTGAATTTCCCCTTCTGCTTAACCTCAACTCAGATTCCTTACCAACCTCATCCTTAACCTTTTTCTTCCTCACTCCGGCATCCTGGCCTCTGCTGATCCTGAAACATGGTATGGTGACCTCAGGGCCTTTGCACTGCTGGGTTTTCCTTTTTTTTTTTTTGGCCTGATTGCTCTTCTTTCAGATCTTTGCTCGCCTGGCTTGTTCTCAACCTCAAGGTATCCACCATTTGGAGTGAATAAATGTTAGTGTTTTGTCAATATGGCTTCTGAATATTTGAAAATAGAAAAAGAAGAATGCATTGCAGGTGAAGCAGAAGTTCCCTCTGAGTCTCACCCTCCTCCATCTGCTGCTCTAGGGAACCAGCTGCCATCACAAGTGGGCAGGGATCTTCTAGGTCTTTCTTTGGCCAGAACATGCAGCATGTGGGATCCTAGTTCCTCAACCAGGGAATGAACCTGGGCTCTGTGCTTCCAAGGCCTTGGAAGCACAGAGCGTAACCCCTGGACCACCAGGGAAGTCCCTAGGTCTTGTTTCTTTAAAAAATATTTTCACTCTACTTGTGTCCAGAACAGCATATAATACTGCTTAATGGGTTTGAAAAAATTATACACATGCTATCATTTCACAGCTATCACTCTGTAACTTTCCCCTCTCACGTGACACTGTGTTTTCCAGACCTGTCCATGCTGACGCATATAGATCACATTCATTTTAACCACTGCTTAGTCATCCCTGAGCCCGATATATCCAGTATATTTATTCATTTTCCTAGTTATGGAAAAAATGCTGCCACACGCAGTCTCACACGTGCTTTTTCATTCACAGATGCATGCTTCTGGAAGGAGTGCCTGTCAGGCTGGGGTGTGCAACCCTTGAGGGGGTGGTAAAAACAATCCAGCCGGTTGTGAAACAGGATGGAGAGAAAACAAAGGCGTGGTGAGGGTAATTGCTGTTTTGGAAACTTGCATTTCAGTTTCCCGTGTCTGAGTAGTGGGCGGTTTTGTACAGGACCCTTCTCGCCACTCTCAGAGTCTGAAAAACCAACAGAGAGCTGTGGGCTCAGAGATGGGCAGAGGCCAATGCTCTGGTCGCCCCGTGAACTCATCCAAGCCCCGTGTAGCGTCAGACTTTCTTGGTTTTTCCAAATGAGATAGTATCTCATTGTGGTTTTAATTTTGCATCTCCCTTGCTTACTAGCAAAGTCGAACATCTGTTCCTACATTCTTGGCTCTTTGGTTTTTTTTTCCTCCTGTGACTTGCCTTTGCCTAGGTGTTCTACCGAGTCACTTGATTTTATCTTACTGATGGGTAGGCGTTCCTTAGATATTCTGTGAATTCTGGCTACTTGTCCTTGGACTGTTTCACGGGTTGCACACATTTCTTCCAGGCTGTCACTACCTTTTGCTTTGCTCCAGCTCTCTCTACACCAGACCCAGCAACAAGACGTTTATCAGTGACTTGGGCCAGGCCATGGGGAGGCGTGGGAAAAAGCCATACGGCCAGTGGCTGGTGGCTGCCCACCTTCTTTCAACAATATGGCTTAAATGATCAAGTGAAGGGGCAGTGAGGAACATTTTTCTTTCTTTTAATAAAAATTGTATACTTGTTTTTCTTTTTGCTGAGTCGCACGGCTTGCAGGATCTCAGTTCACCAGGAACTGAACCCCAGGCCAGGGCAGTGAAAGCACCCAGTCCTAACCACTAGCCCGCCAGGGAGCGCCCCACATTGTACACACTTAATGTTTGCAGGTCGGTGTTTTCGTCCTACATACACATTGTGAAACAATCGCCGCAGTCCGGCTAAACAACGTTTCTGTCACCTCTACAGCCAGCGTGTGTTGAGAAGATGTAATTAAACCTAGCCCCTTAGCAAGTTTCAAGCACACAGGGCAGCATTGTCAGCTGTCATCGCTGTGCTGCAGGTTAGATCTTTAAACCTTACTCATCTTGTATAACTGAGACTTTGTACCCTTTGATACTGGAGTGGGTTGTCACTTCCTCCAACCCCAGCCTCTGGCCACCATCTTTACCCTTTCTAAGAGTTCAGCTTTGTTAGATTCTACATGGAACTGAGGTCACGTGGTCTTTCTCTTTCTGTGTCTTGCTTATTTCTCTTAGAGTAGTGTCCTCCAGCTCCATCCACGTGGTCACATCTCACACGTGGGAATGTAAATTGGTGCAGCCATTCCGGAACACAGAATGGAGGTTCCTCAGAAAATTAAACTTAGAACTAACTTAGGATCCAGAAATCCCACTCTGGGTACGGCTGCAAAGGAATCAGAATCAGGATTGTGAAGAGACCCATCTATACCCCCAAGTTCACTGCAGTGTTATTCACAGTAGAAATGGAAACACACTAAATGTCCTTTGATGAGTGTGTGTTTAGTCGCTTCAGTGGTGTCTGACTCTTTGCCACCCTATGGACTGTAGCCCACCAGGCTCTTCTGTCCATGGGATTTTCCCAGCAAGAATACTGGAGTGGGTTGTCACACCTTCCTCCAGGGACTCTTCCTGACCCAGGAAACGAACCTACGTCTCCTCTGTCCCCTGCATTGGCAGGTGGCTCTTTACCACTGAGTCACCCGGGGAAGCCCCCTTTTGATGGACAGAAGGAGCAAGTAGGGAGAGGAGTTGCTGAGGAAGTGGGTGTGGGAAGATCCCAGAGAGAAGTCCAGGAGAGCCGGCAGAAAACAAGACTGTGAAACACATTGGTTCTGCATAAATTAATAAGTGAGTGAGTGAAAATTATATTTTCCATTGTTGTTTTTGTACCATGCAGTGTGACTTTACAATCTGTTGTAGGCATTGATGTGCTTTTTTTCCCCATTTATCCAAACTTTTTTTGGGTGGTGGTGCTGAATGTTTTTCAACAATGGGATGGTTTCACAACTTCATATCCTTTTAAAGAACTCTTTCTAAAGCATTTTCATTCGTGTTTGTGTGCAGTAAAGTTTTTGCATTATTTTTAAAGTAGCAATGACCCTTTTCAATATGGTCGTTTTCTTTTTTTTAAATTTTACAATCTAGTCCTGGGCTCCAAGTGCTTGCTTGAAAGTGGTTTGATTGCAGTGAATATTTCCACATATTGGTTTACAAATTAACAAGACGTATGCCCTCAGGAGGTGATTTCTTTGTAGAAATCTGTACATATTTGAAAGCAACCTGTAGCTTATTTTGTTTTTTTAAAAATTCCTTGCATTCCTTCTCACCTGTGGACGCTGACTTCACTCACTCATGAGCTCCCAAGCATTGGTGCATGGCCAGGTACCGGGCAAAGCATTTCACAGACATTATTTCATCGGCTCCTCCCCAAGGCCTCACCTGGCAGATTCTATATATAAACTATGTACCAGCTTTACAGATAAAGAGACCTGGGGCGGGAGCTTAGATTTATGATCAAGTGGTAGAGGTCAGTTCAGTTGCAAGTCTGTCCTCTGATTCCAAAAACCTTTTCCCTTAGTCAGGATAGGTTCTTCAGCTTTCATCAATTTTTAATGATGATTTTTGCATTTTCAATCAAGCCATTTTTAGAAAGTAAAAAAAAAGCAAGTCACAGTAAGTTTGAAGGCATATTTATCAATTTTTGCCTTCTTCTGAGGGGGAAAAAATGAAGATTTGAAATAAAGTGAGGTTTTCATATTGGAATGAGGAAGAAAGACTATTTGTCCCCAACATTTCTCAGCGGTTTCGCCTCCAGCAACTCAGGCAGGATGGGACCTGCACCGGGCGAGCTCCTCGGGATGACGTAAGGTTGTTGTCGCAGGCTGAGAAGGGACAAAATCAGCCACAGAAAACTTTCCATCAATTTGCGCAGCGCGCTCAGGTGCGTTGGGCCCCTGCGCGCCAGGTGTTTGCTGCCCCCTTGCGGTCTTGCCGCCGTCCTGCACCCTCAGGGAGAGCACCTGGGAGGCCTTGGGACTGGGAGGGAGGTGACGCTTCCTGCCTCTCTCGGCCTGAGTCCTGTGCTGAGGAGGCGAATCTCGGTGAAGAGGGATCAGGCCCGGGGAATGGCGCCCCCTGGCGTTTGACAATGCAGCGGTCACTAATAATTGCCTTACGCCACTTGGTCCTTCCTCTGACGAAGGGGAGATGTGATCTAACATCACTTAGCACACTTAGCATGGCCTTGAACCTAGGTGTTAGGCGGGGAAGAGAAAGGAGGGGAGGGCTCCCTGCTGCAGGATCCAAGGTGGGGCGGGGGCGGGCTTCTGCAGCAGCTCCTCTGCTCCTATTCCAGCCTGGCAAGTGGGGATAGCTGAGGCCATTACTCATTCATTCATTTATAAATTCAACAAATACCGGGTTGGCCAAAAACTTGGTTTGGATTTTCCTGTGGCGTGTGCTTGCATGCGAGCTCAGTCGACTCTTCCCGACCCCATGGACTGTAGCTCACCAGGCTTCTCTGTCCATGGGATTCTCCAGGCAAGATTACTGGAGTGGGTTGCTATTTCCTTCTCCAGGTGGTCTTCCCAACCCAGGGATCAAATCCACAGCTCCCACATTGTTAGATGGATTCTTTACCACGGAGCCACCAAGGAAGCCCACATTTGAAGATCTAATTGGCTTTATTAAACAACTCATGAGTAGGGTAGCATCCCATCAAGCAATCAGAAAGGTGCTCTGAGGAGCTGTACAAAATGGAAGGTTTTTATAGACAGAAGGGGGTGGGACATGGAAGTAGACACAGTGGATGAGCTCAATTCAGTCACTTTGTCCTGTCCGACTCCTTGCAACCCCATGGACTGCAGCATGACAGGCTTCCCTGTCCATCACCAACTCCCAGAGCTTACTCAAACTCATGTCCATCGAGTCGGTGATGCCATCCAACCATCTCATGCTGTCGTCCCCTTCTCCTCCTGCCTTCAATCTTGTCCAGCATCAGGGTCTTTTCCAATGAGGCAGCTCTTCGCATCAGGTGGCCAAAGTATTGGAACTTCAGCTTCAACATCAGTCCTTCCAATGAATATTCAGGGTTGGTTTCCTTTAGGACTGACTGGTTTGATCTCCTTGGAGTCCAAGGGACTAGTTAGGCAGGGTTATCTTCCCTTAGGGGAAGTCAGGGAATCTTAGGCAGATTTCCTTACTAGTGCTCACCAAGTAATTCCAGACTGATTGGTTTAAAACACCACTCTTGAGAAAGGCTGAAATTATAATCGTTGTTGCTTTTTAGTTGCTAAGTCATGTCTGACTCTTTGTGACCCCATGGACTGCAGCACACCAGGCTCCTCTGTCTTCCACTATCTCCTGGAGTTTGCTTAAATTCATGTCCATCGAGTCAGTGATGTCATCAGGCTAGGTAGTAAGTCTTGGTGGCGCTTAGCATAAGTGACTTCATTTTGGACCTGTTGTTTCTTTTCAACAATTCCACTTTGATCAAACCCTCAGCCTAACTGAGAAATGGGATCAGAATTTAAGGCATCAGCACCACTCACCTCCTGCCCTGTAGTTCTCACCGTTTTTGCTACTGTTGCTTTGTTGCTGAATCTGTGTGCTATCCACAGTTCACCACTCCAGGCTCACCATTTTTCAGTCAATCATTTGCTTTGTTCCTCTTCTGAGGTCCAGTCTTAGGGGGATTTGCTTGGTGACTAGAGGCTGTGAATATACATTTAAAGCTTTAGAGAGAATATGCAATGTACCAGGGATATTATTTTAACTACAAGTGGGATAATTCCCAGTGTTAAGAGTGCACTTGGGAGCCATGGGTCTCCAAGACCCAAACCACTCAACATCAGATTAATCAAAGGAAGACCCCATTGAAGGAGTCACCTTTAAAAGCCAATGGTTTGCTCAGGGATCTTATGTAACTGAGTTTTGGCCTCCCCAGAAGTATTAACTCTAGGTACGGTAGGTGATGCTGGCCATAGAACCGCTCAGCTGAAAGATAATTCTGTTATCAAGAACAACTTTGGCCAGAGAGTCTAAGGATTTTGCTGGGTAGCCAGCGTCTTAGAAACAGAATCTGCAATGTTTTAAGAGTTAAGGAGCGGTTTCTGATTGCACTGCCATTGTATTTACTCCTAAGCCAGGGCTCCTTTGTGCTTCCCTGATGGCTGAGCAGGTAAAGAATCTGTCTGCAATGCCGAGACACAGGAGGCGTGGGTTCGATCCCTGGGTCAGGAAGATCCCCTGGAGAAGGAAATGGCAACCTCTTCCAGTATTCTTGCATTAAAAAGTCCCATGGACAGAGGAGCCTGGTGGGCTACAGTTCAAAGGGTCACAAAGAGTTGGACACGACTGAGCAACTAAACACCTCCCCTCAGCCCCCAACATACAAGGGTCATTCAGGACTTTTAGTGCATATGGGGGAAGAAACTTCTAGCCTGAAATAAAAAATTGTTCTAAATTCCAGAGCTTAACCCCTCTAGCAATGGCCTGAGAAATATGAGTGATGTCATTATCTTTCCAGGCCAATGCCAGGGTAAAGGAGAGGAAAAAGAGAGAGTTTCATGGTTTTTTTGTTTTTTTTTTTGACCAAGCTCTGTGGCATGCAGGATCTTAATTCCCCAACCAGGGATCAAACCTGAGCCCCCTACCTTGGGAGCTCAGAGTCTTAACCGTGGGACTGCCAGGCAAGTCGTGAGTTTCATGTAAAGTATAAAGTCTTGATCGGTGTCTTGAGTGCAAGCAATCTACTTTGATGTCTAACTACTTCTCTTCCTAGTCAATTTGATTTGGATGTCCCCAGTGTTTAGCACAGGACCCACCGATTTTGCAGCCTTTTGGCTTCTGAGATTCCTGTTAGCAGTTGTTTTTACTGGACCCTGTCCAGCTCAAGTTGGACCCAGTCCGACTCCGGCTGGTAACCACCAAGAATTCCCATGGAACTCTGGAGTGGGGGAAAAGCCTTGAACCAAAGACCTCAGCTAAGTGAAGATGGCAGCTTGATTCCAAACAAATGGGGAACTACAGCGGCTACCGCATTTCCAGGTGTGGAATTTGGGGAAGGAGTTCAAAGAAATGGGAAACTGCGGACTAAATCACCAGCAATTCCCAACATGAAATCTGGGGACAACATCAAGAACTGGGGTTTCCAAGCAAAAGGGGAACTGACCAGAAAACCAATTAGACCAGGGCGCTTGATGCAAAGAAAGCAGAGCTCATGAACATGATGAACTTCCTCTGGCCTCAGAAATGGTTAGAAAAGATAGTCCAGTCAAAAAGGGGTTTGCCGGCACCACGCCTGTCTTTCTCATTGTCCGTGAACGCCATCAGAAGGTCACCTTGGATCCCACCACTGCCACCAAATCTGTTAAAAGTCAAAATTCAATTGAATACGGGGAGGGAGATGGGAGGGAGTTTCAAAAGGGAGGGGATATATGTATACTTATGGCTGATTCATGTTGAGGTTTGACAGAAAACAGCAAAATTCTGTAAAGCAATTATCCTTCAATAAAAAATAAATTAATAAAAAGTTCAGTTGAGTACACTTGATGATCAAATTGGCTTTATTCAATAACCTTGAACAGTCTGCATCCCGCCCAGCAGGTAGAGAGAAGCTCCAAGGAGCGGAACAGCAGTACAAAAGGGAGGCTTTTATAGGCAGGAGGAGGGCAGGACAAAGAAGTTAGAGGGTGAATTATTTCAAGTCAGGTCACCTTCTCTTGCTGCTGCTGCTAAGTCGCTTCAGTCGTGTCCAACTCTGTGCGACCCCATAGACGGCAGCCCACCAGGTTCCCCCATCCCTGGGATTCTCCAGGCAAGAACACTGGAGTGGGTTGCCATTTCCTTCTCCAATGCATGAAAGTGAAAAGTGAAAGTGAAGTCGCTCAGTTGTGTCCGACTCTTCGCGACTCCATGGACTGCAGCCTACCAGGTTCCTCCGTCCATGGGATTTTCTAGGCAACAGTACTGGAGTGGGGTGCCATCCCCTTCTCCGCACCTTCTCTTAGAGGAAAGCAAAAACTCCAGATGAATTGGCCTAAAATTCCACTCCCGGGAGAGGTTGAAATTGCAATTAAGATAAATACTAAGTCCTGGGCTTCCCTTGTGCCTCAGCTGGTAAAGAATCCACGTGCAACGCAGAAGACCTGGGTTCAATCCCTGGAGAAGGGAAAGGCTACCCGCTTGAGTATTCTGGCCTGGAGAATTCCACGGACTGTATAGACTGTGGGGAAGCAAAGAGTCGGACTCTGAGTGACTTTCACTCGCTCACTCACTCACATTAAGTCCTAGTGGGGCTTAGCACAAGTGACTCCATGTTGGGCCTGTTGTTTCTTTTTAACACATTACTGACTGGGGGATTTTTGTAGAAACTAATGCCTGTGGCTAGTGATTTGTTGTTGTTCAGTCGCTCAGTCGTGTCCGACTTTTTGAGACTCCATGGACTGCAGCACGCCAGGCTTCCCTGTCTTTCACCATCTCCTGGAGCTTGCTCAAACTCATTTCCATTGAGTTGGTGATGGTGATGCTACCCATCTTGTCCTCTGTTGCCCCCTTCTCCCCCTGCCCTCAATCTTTCCCAGCATCAGGATCTTTTCCAGTGAGTCGACTCTTCCCATCAGGTGGCCAAAATATTGGAGCTTCAGCTTCAGCATCAGTCCTTCCAATGAATATTCAGGGCCGATTTCCTTTGATCCCCTTGCAGTCCAAAGGACTCTCAAGAGTCTTCTCCAGCACCATAGTTTGAAAGCATCAATTCAAATGTGGGCATTTAAATGTGGACATTTATTATTACAAAATCAACTGGTTTGATAAAGATAACCATCGTATTTTAAAATAACTTAATACAAATACAAATTAAAATAACTGTAAACTGTGATTCTTTTTAAAAAATTAATTAATTTGTGCTGAGTCTTAGTTGCAGCATGTGGGATCTAGTTCCCTGACTAGGGATTGAACCCAGGCCCCCTACACTGGATGCAGAGTCTCAGCCACTGAGCCACCAGGGAAGTCCCACTGTGATTCTTTCGAGTGCCAACTGTCACCCAAAGAAGAAATAAACCTTGCATGCTCAGTCGCTCAGGTGTGCCTAACTCTTTGCGACCCCATGGACTGCAGCCGGCCAGGCTCCTCTGTCTGTGGGATTTTTCCGGCAAGAACATGGGAGTGGGTTGCCATTTCCTTCTCCAGAAGCGCACTTTATGCTCCACCCATACTGAATTGTTGGAATCATGCGGTTCCTTCTGCCCATACCACCCTTCACACTTCCTTCTCCGGAAAGCTCCCACCCATCCTTCAAAACTTAGCTGAAAGAGGCCTTTTTGAACCCCAGCTTCCCCTCAGGGCTATGGTGTTGGGGGACTGTAGAGGGTCGTGGGGGAGGGGTAAGGGCAGCGGACGGAGCCGAGGGACTTTGCACCCTCCTCGAAGTGGACCCCAGCTGTCGCCCCGGGAGAGGACACAAATGGGCGAACGGGACCCGTCCTGGGCAGGGGTCACCTCTGACCTTCCAGGGATTCTTTATGGCGGGTTGTATCCTGCACGAGGGTCCTCGCGGAGAAAGGGAGTGAGACTGCAACTGTGCCCTGCACTCACGGGCCACCAGAGGGCGCGCTTTTAAAAAAAATTTATAAATGGCTTGAGAGCCTCATCCTTGGAGCATCTCGGGGCACCTGCTGGGACCCAGACAGGAAAGCATTGTAGGAAAGGCTGTGGTCAAGGTTCTGGATTCTCCCGGAATGCTAAGACTAACTGATCTTCTGAGGCTTCCAGAAACCTCTCTTCCAGGCAGCCTGTGGCTCCCGAGGGGTCTCGCGCAGCAAATTGCCCCCTTTCCCTCTCTGAATGCCTCTCTCCAAGACCCTCTGAAGCCTTTTGCGGGCACATTTTCTCTCCCCTGCCCTCCTCTGAGTCTTGGTAGCCACTGACGCATCACTCAGATCAGAGAATAAAGGTTACAGCTGACTTCTCTACTTTGTGATGAGACCAACCTTTTAGCAAAATGCAAGAAGGATGGGTGGGGGTTAGGTAGGAGCTTTCAGAGTTGGGCGGCTGAGGCTTCCATCTGCCTTCAAGCGTTCTGCCCACCCGCGACCCTGGGGTGAAGATGTCTATCTCCCAGGTCTCTGATCCTTCAGGGTTTGGAAGGATGTGGGAAGGTACAGCATCTTTGTGCTGCCTTGGCTGCCTGTGCCGGGTGGACCGGAAGTTCGTGGAGCTGATGTCTCCGGGAGCAGTCTCCCATCAGGAAGGCAACAGGATGCGGAAGACAAGTACCCCAGTTCTTGTGCAGTGATGGGGCAGGAAGCAGGGAAAGGGGAGACTTTCGTGGCAACTGGGTCCCCACGGTAACTTGGTCCCCACCCTGCGGTGTCTGTGAGGTCACCCTGCTTCTTCCACTGGAGAAGGGAAAGGAGGGCCAGACATGGAGGCCATCCCTCCGGTCAGATCCAGCCTCTCGGGGACTCTGCTGGTGGTGGTGAAGCTGTCCGCACTGGTGAGGGGGGGGTTGGAGGTTGGGGGCCAGGGGGACGAAGGCCCAAGCTGCTGCTGGATGCCGCTGGTGAAATGAGGGGGCTGCTCCCCTCCTGGAGTAATCCCATAGCTTTCAGAAGCCCTACCTTCAAGCCGCAGAGCCACAGAATTTTCTTTAGAGCACTCCCGTGGGTTAAGCATTGACCTTCCCACCACTCTTTTTCAAACATGACCTTAGTCTGAAGGGTGGTAAATAACCATTGAAACCCAAAGGAAAGGGAATTCCCTGGTGGTCCAGTGGTTAAGACTCTGTGCTTCCCCTGCAGGGGACACGGGTTCGATCCTTAGTCAAGAAACTAAGATCCTGCAAGCCTCCTGGTGTGACCAAAAAAAAAAAAAGAGAGAGAGAGAGAAAGAAAAAAACCCAGAGGAAAGAAAATCAAATATAATATGAAACACCTACTAAAGCTCCCTCTTGAGAATGGAGTCCTTCCAAGTGGACAGATAAAGATCACTCTTGGGATAGGGGAAACTGAGGCCTTGAGAAAGGAGGACCTGGCCCCGGGATGGCCTGGCAACCACACCCGCACCATAAAGCCTGGGACAGGTGGGCGCCCGTGGCAAGTGAGTGGCAATGGGTGACAACATTCTCTTCTTCCTGTAGCTCATCCAGAACCGGGCCCACCTCTATAATTTCCTGCTCCTCAAGATCTTCCTCTTCAACCACTGGCTGTTGGGGCTGACTCAGGAGGCCCAGGGGTTCCACCCACCCCCCAAGATTGCCGGCTGCCCTGTGGGCCGGGTTCTCCGGGCCGGGCTGACACTGCTAGAGGTCCCTGTGTGCCTGGCACTGCGGGTGCCCAGGCTGGTGTGGGCAGGCCTGCTGGGCTGTGCCCGGGCCTTGGGCCTGGGCCCAAAGTGGCTGGGGGCCTGGGAGCAGCTGGGCCTGTCTGCGGCCACCTGGACGGACCTGTTCCTGTCGTGTCTGCACAGCCTGATGCTGGCTGCGTTGCTGTTGCTGCTGCTGGTCTGGAGACTGTACCAGAAAGCCCAGTGCTGCAGCCTGGGCCGGCTGCCCAGGAAGGTGGGTGAGGGCGGGTGCTGGCTGGGCTGGGGAGCGCAGACCCTGGACGCTGGGCCTGGGCTGGGCTGGGGGGGCATGGGGCC
>NW_011494912.1:4447391-4451348 GCF_000754665.1 Bison bison bison | reverse complement strand
CCCCCCCCCCCGCCCCCAGGCTCTACTGCAGAACCGCGTGGTGCGGAGGTCACTGGCACTGCTGAAGAGTCTGTACTGGTGGGTGGAGAGCACGGCAGCACTCACCTCCTGGCACCTGGCCTACCTCATCACCTGGACTACCTGCCTCGCCTCCCACCTGCTGCAGGCTGCTTTTGAGCACACAGCCCAGCTGGCCCAGGCCCAGGAGGCCGAGCCCCAGAAGGCCTTGGGGCTCTCGTCTGAGACCCCACCCCCTGGGCCCCCAGCACCCGGGGCCAGGCCAGTCCTGCCAGAGCCTGGAACTCCTGGAGAATAAATGTGTCCCCCTGTGCCTCCCCTTTCTGGTCTGGCCTGCGGTCTCACTCTCGGTCCCTCTTCCTTACTGGGCTGGAGGGATGTGCGTGTGTGTGTTTCCTAGAATGCCTCACTTCATCTGGGTCCATGCGCCTGCTTCCTGAGACTGCTGATGCCCAGGGTTTTTAGGGACAATGGGTAGTTAGAGACTCTGGCCTCTGGGAGGTGCCAGGGCCTCACATTTCAGAGATTGAGAAAATTCCTTTAAGAAAGGAGTTATTCCTGAGCCAGTCTGCAGCTGGCCTGTGCATCCATTTATACAGTTGGTCACTCATGTCCCCACTCATCCATCCGTCCACTCAAACACCTGTCTATCTCTCAGCCTGTCTTCCTATTCACCCACCTGCCCATCCACCCTGCCTGCCTGCTAAGCCGCTTCAGTCATGTCTGACCCTTTGCAACCCGTGGACTGTAGCTCCCCAAGCTCCTCTGTCCATGGGATTCTCCAGGCAAAAATACTAGAGTGGGTTGCCATGCCCTCCTCCAGGGGCTCTTCCTGATCCAGGGATCAAACCTGCATCTCTTACGTCCCCTGCACGGGCAGGTGAGTTCTTTAGCACTAGCGCCATCTGGGAAGCCCGTCCATCCACCCCCTCACCCACAAGCACAACCACAGATCCATCTCCTCCAGGGAGAGGGAAACACCCAGTTTCCCTCTCAGCCCTTGGCCAAAGCTGCCCAGGTCCTGCTCAAGGGGTGCGGATGCCATCGAGGCGTGCTCAGGCCGCAGTGGGTCAGATCCCCCATTCGCCACCCTTAGGGCAGTGCTTCTGTGAGAGGAGCGGAGAGATGGTTTCTTGGGAGTTAGTGATCGCTTCTTACTCATTCCCAAGCCTGGGGGTGATGAGTGTGGGAAGACATTCCCGAGAGCTCTGCTCTACATTCTTCTCCTCCATTCTGGCTCCTAGAGAAGTTAGGGCCAGATTCCTGCCCTGCCTCTCATAGAAAAACCTGCAGATGGCCGGCGGGGTGGATGTGGGGTGAACTTCCAGGCCCTTCTTCTGAGTCTCAGGAGCAGACTCGGCCTGCCCCTGGCCCGATGACTCGGAAGTGGCCAACCAGGCAGAACACCTGTGAAGGGGTCACAGCTGGGATTCTGGAACTCCCACCCAGCAGGCAGGGAAAGCAGAGCGCAAAGGTGTGTGAGCTCGGCCCCCTGCTGAAGATGCGGGCTGGGGGACAGGGAGGCGGCCCCAGAGCTCGCCTGGGAGCGGCCAGGGACCAAGATGGCACTTGAATGGGCTCTGGCCATGGGCCTGGGGTGCTGGGAGGGAGGGAGCAGGTGGAAAGGGGCCTCAAAGGCCAAGAAGGGAGGGGAGGTGGCAAGTGGCTGTGCCATCTAGGGAGAGAGGCCCGGAGCCAGGATAGAGCTGGGAATGGGCTGGAGGCTGGGACCAGTGGTGGGGCCCATGGGCAGTAGATGGGGAGAGTTTGGTGGGGGTGATGATGGGGGTAGGGGCTACTTTTTTCCTTCTCCTAAATTTTTTTTTTTTAATTACCACAAGTACAGAGATGTTGAGAATTCCCTGGTGGTCCAGTGGTTAAGGCTCCATGCTTTCACTGCCAGGGCCCCGGGTTCAATCCCTGGTCAGGGAACTAACATCCCACAAGCCCCATAGTGTGGCCAAAAAAAAAAAGAAAGAAAAGGGACAGAGGTGTGAAGGTAAAAATGTTTCCTTCTCTCTGGTTCTAAACTTCAGAGAAACAGAGTCAACTGTGTGTGGAATATCTTTCTAGTCTCAATATACATGCAAACCTGCGTGCGCCCACACAGAGCCCACCTACAGCCACTGATGGGGCACCATACTGATGCACTGATGGGAATCCACTCACATAATACGTGTCGCTGGGTGGCCCCTCTGGGTCTCGGTTTCCATGTCTATGCAGTGTCAGGTGACTGGGTGATCCTGATGAAACAGCCAATGCTGGGGGGGCCTCGATATCCTGGACACCCCAGCTGGGAGGAGGGCACCTGTACATCTGATAGGTCCTTGCTTGCTTAGTTGCTCAGTCATGTTCAACTCTTCACGACTCCACAGACTGTAGCCCGAAATCCTCTGTCCATGGGATTCTCCAGGAAAGAATACTGGGGTGGGTTGTCATTTCCTTCTCCAGGGGATCTTCCCAACCCAGGGATCGAACCCACGTCTCCTGCACTGCAGGCGGATTCTTTACCTGCTGAGCCATAGATCCTTACATGAGCTGAGATCTGGCTCCACAAATGTAAGTGCTCCTGGGCCTTCCAGGGGCCCTGATGACTCGGGGCTAGGGCTTGGGAGAAAGGGGAGAAAGGCATGAACCTGCCCATGGCTTTTCCTCGTCGCCACAGGCCAGCGGTGAGAAGATCAGAGGCCCTGGGGTTAGACAGGCTGCAGTTTGAACCCTGGACCGACCCCCTCCCCTCTGCATGACCTTGGGCAAATTCCTTAACCCCATGAGCCTCAGTCTCCCCACCTGAGAACAGGTACAGCCATAGCCTTGGGCCTCACACACAGGGCTGCGCTGGGTCTGTGCACACACAGAACCCCACCAGGCCTGGTGGATCAGTGCTGGGAAACCCTGATCTCTCTCTCTTGGGCCTGCGGCCTTCCCAGCGCCATGGGGGGCCTTGCTCTGAGGTCTGGAGGGCGGGCGGGCGGTCCGTCTATCTCAGGCCTGAGAGTGTGGAGGGGCCCTGGCCTGCTGGAGGAAAAACAAGTTGGGGGGCGGTGGTGGTGGGGGTGCGAACAGGGTGGGGGGAGCTGGCTGCAGGGCTGGCCAGCGGCTCCACGCAATCTGTCTGCTATGCAGTCCCGGGCCTGGGCTGTATTTATTTATGCTGAGCGTGTATTTATATCAGCCCCTTTCTCATTAATAGGGCAGGAAATGGCTGGAATTGTTACATACCTGGCGGCCCAGGGGTCCCACTCGGCCAAGACATACAGGGCCCTGGCCGCCCAGCCACGATTGTGAGGGGCCCCCTCCTCAGGCCCAGGCCTCAGTCCCTGGCCTTTTGTTAACCCTGCTTCCCCCCACCCCCGACCCTTGCACGGAGCACTCATCTAGGTCCTTGGGCTCCTAGTCACTCCCTGAGCCCACCGCCCTGAGAGTGAGGCTCCTTTTCAGGCTTCTCCTTGTCCCCAGGAGGGAGAGTGATGTTGGGGCTGTCAAGGTGCGTCTCTGAGGATGGTGGGGAGTGTTGGTGCTGGGCAGGCCCCAGGCAGAACAATGAGAATATGAGAAATCAGGGTCCCCTGAGTTGGGGATGGGATCTTGGAGCCCCGGGGTGGGGGTCTGGCTGGAGGAGGAAGTGATGGACGCGAGAGGGCCCCTCCTGAGGCTTGGGGATTCTGCTGCCCAGCAAGCAGAGCTACCTGTAGGCTTGGACAGACCCTGCCGCCGAAGGGGGTGTACCCCTGTCGGCCACCCAATGAAGGCCCGATGGGGTGGAGGCTCACCCGGGCCTTGCCTTCCGGGCTACCGCGGCTAAACGGCTTCCCCGCTCGGGGCGGGCAGCCCCCTCCCCGGCCCTGCGGCTGCACGCAGAATCAGGCCAGCATCTCTCCCCAGGCCCCAGCTCTTGGGCGTGGGCCCCAGGTGGGTTAGCGCTCGCCTGACATAACC
>NW_011494912.1:4444205-4447076 GCF_000754665.1 Bison bison bison | reverse complement strand
CCAGAGCCGGGGCCCCTGTGTAAACGTGAGGACTGAAGCTTAGAGGGGCTTTCCCAGGGCCCTCCATTGGCCTCCATCCTTGCCTTCTCAGCCCACTTGCAGGGTCTACGGGAAGGGGTGGGGAGGGGGCGGCTCTGGACATCGAGGAGGGGCTGTGGCAGGGGTCTGTTTTTCCCGAGGCGGTCCCACCATCGGGGCGAAAGTTATGTGTTGGGACAGGAGGCTCAGGTCTAGGGAGGCACCCCCCCACCCAAGGCTTCCTTAGGAAGGTTGTCCCCAGACACTGTCTTGAGCCCCCAGCCCACAGAGCCCGGCAGGCCCGGGCCAGGGGCTGGTCCCCGTGCCCCTCTGGCCCTGCCTGGCCCAGCCTGGGCACCTCTGGGACCGGCCGTCTCTGAGATGGGGAGCCCGCACCCCGCACCGGAGCTGTGGGGAAGCGCCCTGGCTGGTAAGGGGCCTGCTCACGGCTTGCATTCGCTGGTGCTCAGGGAGCAGGAGCGCCTCTTTCAGCTTGGTGGCTGAGTGCCTGGGGTCGGCCGGGGTCCTTTGCCGAGCTGAACCCCAACCCTGCCACCCCACCGTGGAGCAGCACCGTCTGCGGCAGGAGGAGGCTGGGGGGCTGCATCCTCTGAGTCTCCTGGGCCTGGACCGTGTCCCCGCCCACCCCGTGGACCCCACCTCGAAGGTCAGGGCTGCGCCTGCTCCTACCGCTCCCCCAGAGATGCCCAGGTCAGCCCAGTGTGTGGCTGACAGCGTCTGGGGAGAGGCTGGCCTCCAACCCCGGAAACCGTGCCACCCACCCCCTGCCCCCAGCTGCCTGTGGTCGGAGGGACTCGAGACCCTTTGTTCCTGCCAGGGATCCTGCCTGTCTCTGGCTTGCTTGACCCTGGGCAGATCCTTGGGCTCTGTCCTTGCTCTGGAAATGAGGCCGGAGTCTCTGGGCTTGGTAGTTGCTGGGTCAGAGTTCTGTGAACCCTGAATCCCCTGACGCCCAAGTGCTGGAGTGGTGGGTGGGCTGGAGAGGATGTGAGCAGAGAGGCCCCTTGGCCCAGCCCTCGAAGCTCTAGGCCCCTGGGCCCCCGGGGTGCTGCGGCTGAGTCCTACAGTCATCCTTTGCTCAGACAACACACATCTGGAGCTGTGTCCCATCCCCCCTCCCCACCCCAGGCCCACATCTGGAGCCCAAAGCCGGCTCGCCGGCTCAACACGGAGCATCTGGGCCCTGAGGAGACTGCTCCCAGGTTAATGCAGCCCATCTGGCCCCTGGCGGCTGCTCTGGCCTGTCTGCAGGCTGCATGTCTGGAGGTTCCGAGCCCCGTGGCCGTCCCCTCGCCCCATGCCCGGCGGGGTCTGGAGTTGGTACTCCCTGGGGTGCCCTGCCCTGAGGTAGGGTTCCTGTATGCAGAGCCCCCCACCCACCCACCTCTTCCTTTCTGGATGTCACAGCTCCCAGGGCTTCTCCTGGGGGCTGCCTGGGGAATAGCTGAGTTGTGACATAATGTAGACACACGTCCCCCGCCGGGAGTGGTGACAGCTGCCACTCTGCACCAGCTCAGCCAGCAGGCTCTTGGCATCTCTTGAAAGAGTCTCCGGCCCCCCACCCCCGGCTCGCCTGCCTGCCCAGCCCCTCCCGGGGAGCCTAGCTGATGGTGGGACTTCACTGGGTCCCTGTCACAGAGCACATCTCACATGATGTGCCCACCTGTCGCTTCCTTTCTAACCCAGTCTCTTGCCAGTACCTGTGCTTGGCAGGATGGGCTTAGATGTCTCCCAGAGGCCCCCGACTCAGAGAAGAGAGCCTGGCAAAGCAGGTGGCTGGAGGGCACTGACGCTAGTCTGCAGGAAAGACCACCTCGGGGTGAGGGGCTCCTGGGGCAGAGACGTGGCATGGAGCCATGAGGGGAGGAAGGCAGGTCTGGGTTGGAGGAGACCTTCTAGCCATGGGAACTGCCCAGCGGTGGCCTGGACTGTTCCTCCTCAGTGTGGGGCATGGCCCTTCTGACCTCACTGGGGATGTGGGACCCTAAGGAATGAAAGCAGATGGGATTCTCATGGGATTGTGGTGGTGAGCTCCTGGTCACAGGAGGGGATCCAAGCTGGCAGGGCTGCTTACCATCAGGAATATGGCAGAGGCTGTTCTCACCAAGAGTTCAAATGCTATGTTAGATAGTTTTCCATCACTGTATTCCAACCCTGTAACTCCAGGCATCTAGGATTCTGAGACTCAGCCGCCTATGACATGAGGCACAAACAGCCATGGGCGGAGGCCAGATATTTGGCATGGAAGGCGGCGGGGAAGCAGGGGAGAGAGGCGCTGGGAACGCAGAGGAGTGTTGGCAGCCTGTGCCCTAGGACTGAGGGCTTTGCTGCCTCCCCACCCTGAATGGCCTCAGCTCTGGTGGTGGCCTAGCCTTTGAGGCCTGGGGTGTGAGCCCACAGCCCGCCGATTCTGCATCCTGTGGTCAAGCTTTATCAGAGCATCACTGGCCCCAATTGAAAGGAATCCTTTATAAGCTGTAGCCTCCAGCTCAGAGGCCCTGGGAGCAGCGGGCAGTTTAGACCACAGAACTTCAAGCCTTCTTCCGCACCTCCTTACCCACGGAAAATTTGAGTCAACAAACATGCAAGACAGAGACACAAATAAAAAATAATGAGGGTTAGCATTTATTGAATGTTCACCCTGGGCCAGATACCGCCCTGAGGCCTTTCCTTGTATTAACTCATTCCAGCCTCCCTGGGATGAGGTACTGTTGTTATTACTAATCCATTTTACAGATGGGGAGCCTGAGGCTTAAGGTCCACTCAAACCACCGGGTGGTTTGCCTCCCAAGTCTGTGTCCTTCCCGCTCTCAACAGAGAGCAGACTTAGAA
>NW_011494912.1:4440977-4444105 GCF_000754665.1 Bison bison bison | reverse complement strand
CAGACTTAGAAAGGAACTGGGCAGGAGGGTGGGGCCTTGGGGCGGCTCAGGAGAAGCAGACCAGCTGATTTACAGGGGCCTGTTCCCTAGAACTGCCCCCCAGGCCTTCAGATGAGGTGTCAGGCATGCAAGGGCGGTCCCCTGCTATGTTGAGCCTTCCAGACCCAGAGACAGGCTTTTCTAGGGTGGGAGCCAGTTCCCCTGATTCTTCTGGAAGGAGGGAATCTCAGGCTGCTGCGGCTGTGAGGGTCAGCCCTGAGCCGCCCTGCTCTGTGGCCAAGGTCCTCAGGGTACCCCCACTCCCGAGGTGGGACCGCTGTCTGGAGGGTCACCCGGAGCTTCCAGGGCTGTGGGCGGGGGTCTCCATGGATGTGTATCTGTGTGTAGGGGGAGGGTCTTCCATCAGTCTGCCTCTGCCACCATCTGACCCACCAGAGGAAAAAGCAGAAAGAAGGAGGAAAGGACTTTCTGGGGCCAGGGGTGTCATCGCTGGACAGCCCAGACTGGCCTGCTTTGCTCCACTGATACTTTCTAACAACCTCTCCCACCCGGAGCCCTTTGCCCTTCTTGGGCGTGGACATGGCAGCCGTCCTCACTGGGTACTTCATTTGTTCGAGGTACTGCCGTGAGGACACGGACCATAATGTCATACTTCACTTAATTGCCACAACTGTGGCAGCAGGCTGTTATCCTCACTCCCATTTTACAGACGGAGAAACTGAGGCTCAGAGAAGGCAAATCCCTTCATACAACTGACAAGCGATTCAGATCAAGGCCTGTCTGACCCCCTACCCCTCACTAAGCTCCTAATTCCCACCCCTACCAAGAGGGCGGGGGAGACACCTCCCCCAAGCCCCCAGACTCCTGGGGTTGGGCCAGGCGTCCTAGAGCCCCAGCCCGATGCCCCCCTCATTCCCTAGCTGGGCTGGCTTAAACGGTCCTTAGCCTGGCCTTTGGGGACTGGCTGAGGGCCAAGAAGGAAAACAATGGGAGAGAAAGGAGCGGAAACCCTCTGGAGGTGCAGGGTGGGGGAGAGAAGCTGGGACGGCAGGGATTTTGGACACGCTGGGTCCCCGGGTCCACGGGGCAGGGGGCAGCGGTGGGGGTCGGCGTGCCCAGACCATGCTTCCTGTGTGCATTTGAGGTATTCTGGCCAGACCCTGTGTGGGGAGACCGAGGAAGGAAGGAAGGACCCATGCGAGTCCCATCCTGTGGTCTGAGGAGCAAGCTGCTGGTTGAGCCCGGACAGCAGCTCCTCTGCCTCTGGACAGGCTGAGCATGTGGGGAGAAACGGAGGTGGGTTCAGGCTGCTGGACCCCTAGCTGATCCAGCTTTCCCCTGCTCACAAGGTGGACTTCCAGTGGCCCCTCCTGTCCCCTCCTCGCCAAACCCTGGGATGCTGCCCTTTGGCATCCCTTATGTTAACTTGGGGGAAAGCCCAGGTCAGCCTGAACTCAGGTCCTTTTTTTTTTTTTTTAATTTAATTTATTTGACTGTGCCAGGTCTTAGTCGAGACATGCAAGCCTTTTAGGTGAGGCATGTAAACCCTTAGTTGCAGCATGTGGGATCCAGTTCCCTGACCAGGGATCAACCCCTGGCCTCCTGCATTGGGAGAGCAATGTCTTAGCCACCACCCCTAGGGGAATCCCAGAAACCAGGGCCCTCTGCTGCTGCTTGTCAAGTTTCCAATGTCCTGACCACGTGCTCTGCGTCCACCCTGGTCCCCAGGACTGGGTCTGTCTTAGCCTCGGCGCTCAGGATAGGAGGTTGGTTCTCAAAGTGGCCTCGGACTGCTGTGACCCTGCAGCCTCAAGCACTCAGGGCCCTCACCTGGACCCCCAGAATGGCAGGGTTCAGCCCTGGTCCCGGCGTCCGGGTGGAGCCCAGGTTCCCATCTGCGACTCTGTTCTGTCTGGTTGGCCGCCCCCAGCGGCTGGTCTGAGGGATGCTGCGGCTCTGCCTCCATCGTCTCCCCTGGGGGTGTCCCTGTCTTGCCCCCCATCCCAATAGCCCCTGGCCTCAGTGCAGGTGCGTCTCTCTCCCCTGGGAGCTGCTCCCAGCCCTGGGGGAGCGGCTCTCACCATTCACATCTTGGGGGAAGGAGATACAGATGCTCAGGGCGCTGGGGGACCTGCCTGCCTCCTTGTTCTGCCCCCAGGGGTCCAGCTCCCTCTCTGTTTCCTTCCTCTGAGCTGAGGTTTGGGATGAAGGGCTTTGACCACACTCGCAATCCACCCACACTCTGGGGGGACTCCCGGGTGCCCAGCAGGCTCTTGGTGCCGGGTACGTGGAGTGAACCCTGGTGATGCTGTTAACAGCTTCTGGCACTTCACCTCACTTGCTTCCTGCTTCTGGCCTCAGTTTTCCCCTCCGAGGAATGCGGTTGGGCTTGAGAGGTTGATGAGGCCCCTCCAGTTCTTGCTGGAGTGAAGCCCACCCCTCATCCTTGTGTCCAGGGTCCCCAATCCACCCACATTTCCCAGGTCACAGGGCGCCCCGTGATCAGTCCCCAGGCTGTGACGGTCTCTGGCCCAGTGTGGGCCTGGTCCCCAACAGAGAGGGTGGGTCTTCCTGCCTCACCCCCTCCCTCTCTCTGCAGGGCCAAGTGGCAGGGAATTTGTGAGGGAGCGAAGCCTCCAGACAAGACAAACCAGGCCAGTCCACAAACAGGCGACCAAAACAACAAGGCGAGATTACGAAACCCAGATTCAGGGAAAGAGGCCACTCGGAGCCTCTCTCCAGGACAGGGGGCGGTGAAACTGGGCCAGGCCTGTGGGTCAGAGCCGGCCTGGCCCGGACTATTTTTGTACTGTCTGGGGGGTGGGGGCTGATGAAATCCCAGCTGCATTTCACCAAAACACTTTCCCCTTAAGCCCAGGGCTCCATGTGGCGCAAATTCATTGTCACTTAACTCATCACTCAGGGCTCTGAGCCGCACCCCTCCCCCTCCCAAGAAAGACAAAAACACACAGTCTCTGGCCCGGGGGAGGTGGGCGTGAGGGGCTGCGACAGGCAGACTGGCTGTCTTGACCTGAGCTGCCCCCGGCAGGCAGGCAGCCGGCCCCTCCGTCTTCCTGCCTCTTTCCCTCAAAGGCAGGCTGCATGGCAGGGCAGGCCCCCCACGAGGG
>NW_011494912.1:4439960-4440877 GCF_000754665.1 Bison bison bison | reverse complement strand
GGGGGGTGTAGGTGGGAGCCTGGGGTCACTGACCTCTCCTTTTTGCCCCACGCAGCGGGTGCTGGAAACAGGAAACTGATGAGCTCTGCAGGCAGGAGCCCCTACTCCCCCACCGGGGCGGGGGTCACCCCGTGGCAGTGTCCCGTGCAGACGCTCTGCGCCTGCCACACAGGAGATTGCAGTCTGTTTTATCTCCTTGTTGCTTTGCACATTTTGTTGACTTGTACCTGGTGTTCTGCACCTCAGGGCAAGGGGAGAATCAAACCGGATGGGAAGGGCTTTCTGGAGGGGAGGTGCCTCCAGTCTTTTATCAGACCCTGCGGACGTGGCCTCTGCTTTTGCACACTGCCCTGACCCCTTGGCTTCCTGAGCTGGTGGCCACCACCACGGGTGCGTGTGGCCCTCCCTAGCCCGTCCCGCCCCCACATTCACCAATCCCTCGAGCCCTTATTTGAGCTGACACCATTCTGGTTTTTCTCAGGAGGAATTTCAGCTGGGACGGAGCAGGCCCCCACCTACCATCTTACTGCATTCCGGGGGGCCTCCCTCTCTCTCTTCCTAGATCGTGGGCCTCTCCAGGGCAGAGTCGGGGGTGATCTACCCCAGATTCCCAGTGCCCGGCCTGGGGCTTGGCCCAGAACCCAACAAGCACATGCTTGTTGAATGAATTAATACATTTCTCAAGTCACATCAAAGTGCTATTTGTATTATCTTTAGGCCAGATTAATCCAGAGCCTGGGCTCTCGAGATAAATATTGACAATCTGGCTTTTGTGTATCCTGCAGTCGGGGACAGAGGTCCCTTTTTTTTTTTAAATTTGACTTCATTTTTTTCTATTTTCTTTTTATTGGAGTATACTTACAAGGTTGTGTAAGTTTCTGCTGGACACCCACGTGAATCAGCTATATGTATACAAA
>NW_011494912.1:4439542-4439701 GCF_000754665.1 Bison bison bison | reverse complement strand
TTTGCTCTGGTAATAACCTCTCTGCTGGTTTCTGATCCCCAGACTGAGGGGGCCGCAGGGTGGAGCTGGAGAATTTCGCTTTCCTGGGCAGGGTCAGGCAGTTCCTGAAGCAGCGGAGTTGTTTGGGTGCAAACATTTCCCTGTATTGTCCAGCTTCAG